>NC_022031.1:17402757-17416044 GCF_000317375.1 Microtus ochrogaster | reverse complement strand
AGAGGAGAGGAGAGGAGAGGAGAGGAAAGGAAAGGAAAGGAAAGGAAAGGAAAGGAAAGGAAAGGAAAGGAAAGGAAAGGAAAGAACCCCCCTTGAAATCAGAGTGCAGTTCTGTACCTTGCACCTTTTAGGTCTTACACATCGCTGTGCAAAGGAAATGCTTGTCCACAGTAATGTTTCCATTCACATGACTGTCATGTGATGCACTTTGTAGATATACGGAAGAGGAAAAAGTCACAATGCTTCATTCAGACTCTGTAGAACTAAGCAAGTGTTCAGATGATCAGTTTCAAATTCAAGTCTCTGAATTTAACAGCAGGTTCTTGCTGATTAAAGGACTGTGAGCAGAGCCAGAGGGAGGGGCAGAGAAGCACACAGATGTGTCAGTTGGTTGTGGGTACAGTTCCTTATCACGTACCCACATGACGTTAAGTACGGTTTGAAGGTGATTATTGTATTTTTATTTCTCTTTTCTGAACTTACATCAAGTCTCAGCAGCTACTGAGTGAAGGAGAGAACAAAGGACATTGCGTTCTCAGATAACACGGAACTAAAGGGGTAGAGATGTGGAGGCTAACTAATATTGTATATTTTTAAGTTGTTTTTAAGTTTACTTATTTGTATTTGTGTTTTGCCTGCATGCATGTGTGCATGTGCGGTGCCTGTGGAGGCCAGAAGAGGGCGTCGGGTTACCTGGAACCGGAGTTACAGATGGCTGAGTTGTCATATAGATGATAACTGGAAGAACAGCCAGTGTCTGAGCTGCTGAGCCGTCTCTCCTGCTGAGCATGCGCGCAACACACACACACACACACACACACGCACACACTCACACACACGCACACACACGCACGCACGCAGATGCATACACACACGCATGCACACCCATGCACGCACACACGCACGCGCACACACACACACGCACGCACGCACACACACGCACACACACTCACGCACGCACATGCACACCCACACACGCACGCACACACACACGCACGCACGCACACACTCACACGCACGCACACACACACATGCACGCACACCCACGCACGCACACACGCACGCACACACACACCCACATGCACACAGCATTTTACTGATGGTATAAAAGTCTTTTTGCCAAAATCTGTTGAACTGCTAAAACACCGTTTTATTCCTAGGTGTTTACTTCTGTTTGGGATGTTGGTGTAAGACTATGAATATCGTGAATTGAAGATCAGGCTCCAGGTTCAGGGTAATGCTTCACTTTAACAGCTGCCATTGCTGAGAAGACATTTCAAAAAGCTATTTTGATTTAAATGGAAGAAATTCCTGGCTGTTGGCCATATCTGCTAAACGACCTGTTCTTATTTTGAAGGCTCTGGCTGAAGTTCCATTAGTAAATTCTAGCCTCTCTGCTACAGATCAGGAATTGTCACCAACAGAAACTTGGCAGGTGACCTCTTCTATAGACCCGGGTGGGACCCCTGACGTTCATTGCTTGGAAAAATCTTTAAATAAGTGGAAAATCATACCTTTACCTTTTTAATGTATGTAGATTTTTATACGTCTTTGGCTCATACACACATTGAATTGCTTTTCAAAGAAATTATATGTTGATCAGAGCATGGTAGCCCACACCTATGATCCCAGGACTCAAGAGGCAGAGTAGGAAGATCAGGGGTTTGAGGCCAAGCTAGGCTACCTAGTGAAACCGTCTCAAAATAAAAACAAAAACCAAACAAAGGTTGGCCCGTAGCAATGTTAATTTAAGTTTTACAATGGAAATATTTGGAAATATTTCTAAACTGTTTTAAAATGTTCTCCCCAAAGAACTTTCTCAGAATATATATATGTGTATATGTATATACACACACACACACACACACACATATATATATATATTCTGTTCACCTTGACCTTTCCCCAGGCCAATGCCATCCCAGATTTCCCTGGCCCTGCTGCTGCGGGGCCCCCACCCCCAATCCCAGCGGACTTCCACAACTGAGGCACAGAACACACAAGTCAGAATGAGTGAGTGACCTGCCTACAGCCAACTACACCCCTACCTGGATTCTGTCCCCAGGGGCCATTCCTCAAGCCTATGCCCTATCCAGCTAGTCCCAGGCTCCTCAGCTGTCTCCTCCCCCACCCAGGCCACACAAGCCAAAACAGGTGAGTGACCACCCTACCAGTGGACCTCTCCCCCTCCTTGGATTCTGTCCCCTGTGACCATTCACCAGGCCAAAGTTATCCCAGCTCATCCCTGGCCCTGCTACTGCTGGGTCCTGTCCCCCAACGCCAACAGACTTCCTGAGGCGCAGACCACACCAGCCACAACTGTTCTCAACAGTGGTCAAGTGGCCCTTCCCCCAGAACTCCAGCAGACTCCATAGGCCCAGACACAGTCCACACCAGTTAGAACAGACACCTTAGCCTGCAAACAGACTAAAGACAAGCCCCAGCAACTCCACCGCAGGCCTAGTTGGTTCTAGGAACTTCAGAAGACTCAGGCTTTACTAGAGGCCAGGCCAGATCTAGAGACCCAAAAAGACTAGTTTTAACAGAGACCTGACCGAATCAAGGGACCCAAAGCCCCCAAAACCCCAGCAGAGACACTGTACTGAATCTGAAGACTCATCAGTGATTAGAACCCTTGGCCACTTAGGCCGGAAGACAAGAAACAGAAACCAAGGAACAAAACACCCATCCAACCAAGACAAACACAGGAGTCAACACCTAGACTTGCAATCACCCCAAATCCAGATGCCTAAATGCCAGTGTAAGAACAATGAATAATGGAAAAGACAATATGTTTCCACCAGAACTCAGCTATCCTACAACAGCAAGAACTGAATAGTCCACCACTGCTGAAGCACAAGAAAACAACCTTAAAAATACCTCTACAAAGATGATAGAGGTCCTTAAAGAGGAAACAGAAAACTCCCATAAAGAAATGGAGGAAAAGACAAAAAATTGAAGGAAATCAATACATCCCTTGAAGAATGTCAAGAAAAACAAACAGTTGGTGGAAACGAAACTGTTCAAGACCTGAAAATGAAAATAGAAGCAATAAGGAAAACACAAACTGGATTCTGGAAATGGAAAACCTGGGTAAATGAACAAGAAATAAAGATGCAAGCATCATCAATAGAGTACAAAAGATGAAAGAGAGAATGTCAGGTGTTGAAAATACAATAGAGGAAATAGATTTATCGGTCAAAGAAAATGTTAAAACTAAAAAGTTCCCACCCTAAAACATCCAGGAAATCCAGGACACTATGAAAAAAAAAACCCCTAAGTATAATAGGAATAGAAGAAGAATTCCTGCTTAAAGGCCCAGAAAATATATTCAACAAAAGTCATAGAAGAAAAATTTTCCAACCTAAAGAAGGACATGCCTATACAGGTACAAGAAACTTACAGAACACTAAATAGACTGGACCAGAAAAAACGGTGCCCTCACCACATAATAAAATCTAGACAGTAAACATACAAAATAAAGAAAGAATATCAAAAGCTACAAGGGAAAAGTCTAAGTAACAGACCTATCAGAATTACATCTGACTTCTCAGTGGAGACTCTAAAAGCCAAAAGAGCCTGGACAGACCTCTTGCTGACTCTAAAAGACTATGGATACCAGTATAAACTACTATATCCAGCAAAACTTTCAATCATCATAGATGGAGAAAACATATTTCATGACAAAGACATTAAAATCAATATCTATCTACAAACCCAGCTCTACAAAATTCCAACCCAAGGAAGTTAAATACGCCCACAAAAACACAGGCAATATATAATATTACACCAGAGGGATACACACATACACACCCCATCAACAACAACAAAAACAACATGAACAACAAATAACAGGAATTAACAGTCACCAGTTGTTAATCTTTTTCAGTATCAATGGCCTCAATTCTCCAATAAAAAGACACAGGCCAATAGAATGGATACAAAAACAGGATCCATCCTTCTTCTGTATACAAAAAAGACACCTCAACATTAAAGACAGACATTACCTCAGAGTAAAGTATTAGAAAAAGATTTTCCAATCAAATGGACTGAAGAAGCAAGCTGGTGTAACTATCCTAATACCTAAAAAAAAAAAACTGACTTCAAACCAAAATTAATCAGAAGAGATGGAGAAGGACATTTCATATTTATAAAAGGAAAAAAAAACACTAAGATGATGTCTCAATTCTGAACATCTATGCCCCCAGATACAAGGGCACACACATTTGTAAAAGAAACATTACAAAAGCTTAAATCATACATTGAACCCCACATTTTAATAGTGGGAAACTTCAAAACCCCACTCTCAACAATAGAGCAAGGGAAACACTCCTTCATGGCTGGTGGGTGCTGTACAGTCACTTTGGAAATCAATATGGTGGTTTAAGAAGGTTGGAAAGCAATCTACCTCAAGACCCAAAGACATCACATACCCAAAGAATGCTCAATCATACACTTGCTCAACTTGTTCCTAGCAGCTTTATTTGTAATAACCTGAACCTGGAAATAACCTAGATGCCCCTTAATCAAAGAAGGTATAAAGAAAATGTGGTACATTTACACAATGGAGTATTGTGGAAAAAAAAAGACATCAGAAAATTTGAAGGCAAATGAATGGCTCTAGAAAAAAAACTATATAGAGTGAGGTAATGACAAACATGGTATTACTCACGTGGATATTAGCTGTAAAGTAAAGGAGAACCATGGTACAATTTACAGACCCAAAGAGGCTCCATAACAAGGAGGCTCCAATGGGAGACACATGGATCAACCTGGGAAGGAGGGACAGAAGAGACCTACTGGGTGGACTGGCGGGGGTGGGGGGGGGCATGGGAACTTGAGGGTGGGGTGGAGGGAGAGAGTGTTGAGAGAGATGTTTGGAAAGGAGGGCTTTTCTGGGTTGGGTAGAAGCCTGATGCGAGGGAAATTCCCATGAGTCTACAAGAATGGCCCAGCTAAGACTCCTGCCTAGTAGTAGATGCCTAGGCTGAACTGGCCATCCCCTCTGATTGGTTACTTCTCTAGTTGTCATTGCAGAGCCTTCTTCCAGACTGATGGAGGAGGATTCAGAGACTCATGGCCAAACTTGGGTTGCAGGGGCTGGAGAGATGGCTCAGCGGTTAAGAGCATTGCCTGCTCTTCCAAAGGTCCTGAGTTCAATTCCCAGCTACCACATGGTGGTTTACAACCATCTGGAATGAGGTCTGGTGTTCTCTTCTGGCCGGCAGGCATACATGTAGACAGAATAATGTATACATACTAAATAAATAAATAAAAAAACAAACAAACATTGGGTTGCATTCTGGGGAATACTGCTAAGGGAGGAGGAATTGTAGGAGCCGGGGGATCAGGAACATTGCAGGAAAACACACAGAAATGACTAGTTTGGCTCATGGGGACTCAGAGTCTAAACCAACAACCAGTGAGCCTGCATGGGACCGGCCCTTTACATATATGTGACAGTTGTGTAGCTTGGTCTATCTATTTGTGGAACTCCTGGCAATGGGAGCAGGGCTGTCCCTGGCACTTTGCCTGGCTCTCAGGAACCTATTCCTTACACTGGACCGCCTTGCCCAGCCTGAATACAAGGGAATTCAGCTTATGGCAGCTTGATATGCCATGCTTGCTGATGCCAACGGAAGGTTTGCTGCTTTCTTTCTGAGTGGATATGGAGGAGGGGTGGATTGAGTGGAAACAGAGGGGAGGTGGGGGAGGGAAGGGAAGAAGAGGAGGTAGGGGAGGCTGCAGTCAGGATGTAAAGTAAATAAATTAGAAAGAAAGGAAGGAGAGAGAGAGAGAGAAAGAGAGAGAGAGACAGAGACACAGAGAGAGAGAGAGAGGAAGAGAAGGAAGAGGAGGAGGAGAGGGAGCATTCATGTACATCATTTGTTGGGTAGCATGATGCCGACAGGCACTATCACAGAAACGGTAAAGAAATATGGATTGCTTGGGGTTTTTTTGTCAGAGAAAAAAATTCATAATTCATCTAGAAAGTCAAGTACTCTTTTTTAGTAATAACAGATAGTGCTTATGTAATGCTTATTATACAAAGATTTACATATACTGCTGTCTCTCTGTATCCATGGAAGATTGGCTTGGCTCTAGGACCCCCATGGATACCGAGATCTGCAGATGCTCAACTCCCTTATAGAAAACGATATTTAAAACAGCACTAACGTGGCATAGCTAGACATGGTGGTGCAGTTCTGTAACTCCAGCACTTAGGAAGCTGGAGCAAGGAGATCCTGAGCTCAATGCCACACTGGGTTACATAGGGAGACCCTGGCTCAAGTAAACACAGGACTGGAGCTGCCACTCAATAGTGTTGTCCAGCACTAAGGTCCTGGGTTCATTCCCAGCATCACAATGTTTTAAAGTGTAACTTTTGTACGTATTATAATCATATGTTAGCATATGCTTGAAATCATCTCTATATTGCTGATAATGCTTAAAACAACACAGATCCTTGTTCCATCTCGGTCATAACAACAAGAAAAATGTCTTCATATTTACTATGGGCACAATCTATTTTCTCAAATATTTTCAGCAGAGGGGTGGAAAATGGAGACATGGAAGACCCGCTGTGTGTATTAATTCCATCTTCAGAACAACTAAAACCTATCCATACCATTATTATCTTCACTTTACAGATGGCAATCTGGATATGATATTGGTAACTTTCCTAGGAATTCACAACTGGTGAGGCCAAAAACTCTTCTCTCATACATTATATCTCGACTTTAGCTTCCCCTCCCTCCAATCCTCCCAGCCTCCCCTCTTCCCCAGATCCACTACTCCTCCATTTTACTTCAGAAAAGAGCAGGTCTCCCGGGTATATGAACTAAACATGGCATAACAAGATATAATAAGACTAGGCACAAACCCTCATATCAGGGCTGAGTAAGATAACCCAGGAGGAGGAAAAGGGTCCCAAGAGCAGGCAAAAAGAGATAACCCCCACTACCACTGTTAGGAGAAACACAAAAACACCAAGCTAACAAACATAATATATATGCAGAGTACCAATGCTTGCTTTATTTTAAGACAGGGTCTTGTTATGTATCCCAGGTCAGTTGCAATCCTCCTGCCTCAGCTTCTCAAGTGCTTGCTGGGAATACCATGCCCAGGTAGTAGCTTTATTTTCAACCACAAATGCAGTGAGTATTTTGCTGGAGATAGTTTTTTTTTCATGATTATTTTCAATCCCACTAGGCAGCCATTAACATTCCAACAGAAAGGACTCACCTTTACAAAAATTAAACAAATCGATATGTTCCTGTACTATAAAAAATTGCATTAACGAGGGATACCTATGGATTGTCTGTGAGGGAGTCTCAAGAGAAACTTTCTCGAGGGAAGGAAAACCCACTTGGAATGTGATGACATCGCCCTATAGTGGTAGAGAGTTCTGTACTTAATAAAAGGAGGAAGCCAGTTGGCACAGTGCTATCCCTTTCTCTGCTCCCTGGTCTTTCCCACTGAGTAAGCTACTACCTCTGCCATGGCTTCCTCTACTACCTCTGCCATGGCTTCCTCGAACTGTGAGCCCAGATGCAGCTCTCCTCAGTTGCACATTGTCATCAGCCCAGCAACTAAAATGTAGCGATCAGACCACCTCATTAAATCCTTCAAGTTTGTGGAAGGCCAATTCCTCAAGTCACCAGCATGACGTGCCTGACAAAGTCCTGTGGAGTATGAGCATGCCAGTGTCCCCAAGTATGTTTAAATAACGAGGCGTCATTTCATTTTTAATTTTAAGTGGAAAATATACATTGTCATACATCCTTCCTGAACTGTAGTAGATTGCTTTATGCACCATGGAATATGCACTTCCTGCTTTCCACCCATGAAGAAATGTGTTGAAATTCTCTAGCAGACATGAAGAATAAGAAGTAAATGCTGGAAAAAACAGTATTACAAAATAGGTGCACAAAAATTCAATAGGTTAACCAAAACAATTCCTTAAATATAACCTGAGAAATGAAAGGTCATGGGTATTAATGTCCGACAATGATGAAACAGGATTGCAAATACAGTAACCTGGGACGGTGTGCATTATCAGTGTGAACTGGACTGTGAAAGAACACCCTCACTGTGTTCATAAGAACCATCCAACCACCTACAGAGTCCACATCTTATACTGGACACTCCAATGAAAAATCTAGATGGGAATGTGGAGAACTGAGAAAAAAAGTTATATGAGAGTCATAAAACGTAGAACGTGTGAGAAATGCCAAAAGAACCAGTGTTCTGGTTTATCTAGGGAAACCTAGACGATCTGAGTCTTCCAATGTACAAAGAATTATAATTTCTTCAGATCTCTTATGTTCTTGATGCATCTGGTGGACAGACAGAGAATTGGCTGATGAAGCAACAACATGCTTCCTCTTCAAGGCAGTGACTATTAAGCCCTTGGTTTTGAAATAGGTTCACTCATTAATTAGACATAGCTCAACATAAGTCACTGAGTCACTAAATGAACAGTATTTAAGAAAAGCTATTATTTCACACCGATAAGCAACTACTAAAACAGTAGTTATCTTCAAAGTCTACCTGGCTGGTTGGAGCTCAAAGGACTAATAATTCTTTGAACACAAAAGTTGCTGACAGGATGTATGTAAGTAAGTTACTGCCTACTATTAACAGATATCTTGTCCATAATAGCGTAGTCAAACGGAACAGAGAATAAAGGAAAAAGGGATTACTTTTCTTCTTGATACTCAGAACACATTAGAAGACAAGCTTTCCCGAGTGGGAAGATAAAATAATTTTACTTTAGATAATTGTTAGTGTGATGTAAAGTAACTTCTTGCTTCTGTCTATCAAAAACCTGAAATGAGCGGTTTAAGGTTTTGAGCTTTCAGCATTTCCCCTCTGTTGTTGTTTTTCATGACCCTAAATATACAGAAAGAGGGCCCTGTGAACAGAAATGCCTTAAAAGGCAGAGTCTCCTTAATTACAAGACATGCTTAAACTTCAGACACTTCACATCAGATTTTGAGTTTGAAACTGGCTAATTTGGTTCAAGAAATGAGGATGAGCTGTGGGCCGTCCATCTGCATTCTTCAAATTAGCACTCAAAGAACTGTTTTCCAGATCAAAGGATCAAATTAACTCTGCTCTGTGCCCAGAAGGCCCTAACAGGTTTTGGTTCCCTTTCCCATGTCTGTGGTCTTTTCTAGCCATAACTTGGCTTGCTTTATGTTCTGTTAAAACAGGGTTTTCTCAGAAAGCAAATGAAGTTCTCATTTTTCCTGTTCCATATTTACTCCATTTTACATGAGGCTTTTCTTTTCTCTATATTCAAAAGCAGTTCATGGTTACGATTGTGTCTTAAACGACACATTTCCCCCACAAGCTGGTTTTCTTTCATTTGAGGCTGCAGGCTGCTGTGCAGTCTATCAGCTGGAGAGTATACTGGAAACTACAACCACAACTCTGACCCACGTAAGCCGATGAGCCCCTCATAGGACTCTAGAAAAGGGACTCTGAGAGAAATGTAGACAACAGCATTGACGGCATCATCGCTCTTGTAGTGTTGGTTATGGTTATCCTTGAGCAGACATTCATCAGCTACAGAACCAATGTTGGAGCTGGGCAGTGGTGGAGCACGCCTTTAATCCCAGCACTCGGGAGGCAGAGGCAGGCGGACCTCCATGAGTTCGAGGCCAACCTGGTCTACAAGAGCTAGTTCCAGGACAGGCACCAAAAACTACAGAGAAGCCCTGTCTTGAAAATCAAGAAAAAAAAAGAACCAAGGTCGGCCCTCACTTCCAAAACCAGTTAACTAGTTAACTCATGAGGAGCAGTCATTCAGGTTCTGTACATCATTTAATCAATTCTCCTCCCTGAAGGAAGTTATTTTTCTTCTGTTGGAAGTCCATATCTGCTTCTAAGGTTATAAAAAAAAAGGGACTATGAATAATGCAGGCCTTTATTGGGATATAAAGATTAATACTACTCTCAGATAAGGCACCATTTTAGACAAAAGGGTTTTCTGTTTTGAACAGCAATGATGAAAAGCCAAATGATATTTCAATGAAATATATTATTTAAAAAACTCATTATCCAAGTAAGTAGTTAGTGGTTTTTTTTAAAATATATACAGGTCAACAATTTGAATTGTTATCAACAAATCAAATTGTTATCAATTTAATCTTTCCAAAATTCTCAAGCTATCTTATGGTTTCTATTTTCTGTGAGTATAAAAGACACCAGCCAAGCATGGTGGCGCACATCTTTAATCCCAGTGACGTGAGGTATAGGTAGGCAGATATCTGTGGGTTCGAGGCCAGCGTGGTCTACACAGTGAGTTTCAGTCCAACTAAGGGTACATAGTGAGACCTTCTATCAAACAAAACGGAAGACCACAAACCCCAGAGAGGGTGTCTGTACTGAACAGACCTGGGCTCATGGCTCTGCAGCTGGTACACTCCAAAGCGTGGTGTCAGCATACGGTGAAGACCTTACCTTGTTTCTATTCCGTAGCAGAGTTGGAAAAAAATGCAAGTAAGAGGCTCAAACTCACGTTCAGAACAAATCCACCCTCTCAATAATGACAGGATGAATCATTCACCCTTTCACAAGGGTTCATCCCTATGACCTCATCACCTCCATTAGGCTGCCCTTCTCAGCTGTGCAATGTTGAAAATTAGGTTTCCGCCATGCAGACTTTGAACAGCTCTGTTCAGCTGTACCCAGCATTGATACTAGGCTCTGACATGTTACTAGTCTTCACAGCAGCGTCACGATACACTACCATATCTGTTCACAGGATGGAAAAGCAGTCATCTTCCTCTCCCTAATGAAACAAAAGGTTTGAAACGATTTGCCCAAAGTTCAAAGTGAAACAGATAGGCATTAAGCCGGGGCCGGATTCCAAAGTTTGTTTTTATAATCTCTGCTCTACAGATAGACTAGATAAGCAAAATATTTGCTTTATCTGCATCAACAGAGCCATGTTTCTAAAGAAAATATTAACATCTACAGTTTGACAAAAAAAACCGCCTATTTTAAAATTTGATTTACATAAAACCTTTTAAAAATACAGAACTATCATCTAGATATTTAACTAAATATTCAACAGCTTTTTATAGTTTAAACTTAAATCGGAAACATAATGGACAATGGGAATGAGATCGATATCACCAGAAGGGAATATGATTAATTAAAGGGCTAGTCCTTAAAGCTTGCCCTTAACAATTATGTTAAGGGGTGGAGATGATCTCAGTGGTGCCCCAGTGGTGCCCCAGCTGCCTAGTGTGCACACCAAGTCCTGGAGCTAAAGAGTTCATTTCAAGGGCGAGGAACACGGCTCAGTCAGTACAGTGTTACTGCACAAACAGGAGGACCTGAGTCCGGATCTGTGTAGGCCAGCTATGGTGGAACATGCCCAATTCCAG
The DNA here is from genome assembly GCF_000317375.1 of Microtus ochrogaster. Taxonomy (NCBI): domain Eukaryota; kingdom Metazoa; phylum Chordata; class Mammalia; order Rodentia; family Cricetidae; genus Microtus; species Microtus ochrogaster. The sequence continues at coordinate 17,404,642 of NC_022031.1, read as the reverse complement.
TGCTGGGGAAGCAGAGACAGGAGGATTCCTGGAGCTCACCGACAGCTAGCCAGGCACCCCTGCCAGTGGGGAGCTCCAAGACCAGCCAAAGAAGAACAACTGGGGAAGACAGCTTCTGCTGACTTCCAGCCTGTACCCATGTACACACACACACACACACACACACACACACACACACACACACACACACACACACCGGACACAAAGGTTAACTTCAAGTGAAAAATCTTGATAGTTTGTGAATATACTTATCTCTTCCAGTTTTTACAACAAACAAGCTTTTAGATTGCAGCTTTCAAATTACAAAGACCCATACCTAACTTCCTGTCAATCAAATGTAATTCTTCCTCTTTCTTGTCTTAAAAATGTTGGTGGAGGCTGGGTGGTGTTGGTACACACCTTTAATCCCAGCACTTGGGAGCCCAAGGCAGGCAGATCTCTGTGAGTTTGAGGCCAGCCTGGTCTACAAGAGCTAGTTCCTGGACAGGCTCCAAAGCTACAAAGAAACCCTGTCTAGAAAAACAAAACAAAACAAAACAAAACAAAACAAAAAAACAAAACAAAATGTTGGTGGGAGTGCTCTTGCCCCCCCCCCACCTCAGGGAGTGTGCATGTGTGTATTAGTTCTGTATAGCGGGGAGACAAATCTATTCTGGAACTATTATAATGGTTTCCATATGTTTTTTTTGTAACATCAAAATATGGTGATAGGTGTTTATCTTCTGGGTGAGAATTATGTCATTCCCCATGGGGTTTATTGACACAAAACTTCCTTTTGTCCAAGAAAAGTTCTCAGTGTTGTGAATATGGCTTTAATTAGCTGATGCACTGATCTCTTGTTGGTCTTGCCAGAGGGAAGGTCTGGGCTTAGTTGTGTGGACTGCTTTGTGAGGAGACCACAGTGGAACAAATAAATGACCACGGGCGATCTGCACTGCTCAGTGTACTGTATTTGCTTGTCCATTTCCGAATGCCACTGAGAATCACTATTCAGAACGTTCTGTGGGACTAGTACGTTTCAGAGTATAAAGGAATTTGGATTTACAACCCATCTTAAGAAGGAAAAGGCCATATTGTACCGTGGACAGAACTAATAATTATTCTTACCTTTACTCATGGGACTAAATCTTTGAGAGTTATTTTGAAATATAAGAAATTTCCCTTTGAATTTAGGGAAGTCACTCATTGATCTCTGTTCCTCTACTTACTTGTTCACAGATTTGCGGCAAGTTTATAGGAATCATATGATTCAAAGTATAGATCAATGCTGTAAAATTGGAAGCACCATTGTTGGGGTCTGCTTTCATGTGGCATCCCTACATTACAATGGTGGTGTGCGAGGGCACTCTAATTCAAAATCTTAACTCCACAGCCACTGAACCGTGTAATTCTTAGTTCCCCATTCACAGACTAGGTTTAAAAACGCAGCTTCTTTCGTTAAATGGATAAGCACCAGCAGCCGAATGTATTGGCCAATTTAAAAATAATCCATAGCTCTAAAACGGTGCAGAGAAAGTTAAGTTCTCGGCCAATTTGTGAGCGTTCTCGCCCATTTATAAACACAGGTCAAAAATCTGCTGACGTGGGAAAAGTGAAGAAAACTGCCCAAATAACGCTAAAGGAAGCACAAAGGCTCTCCACGTCGTTCGGATGCTTCTTTGGCTTCTGCAAGCGTCCGGCTGGTAGCGAGCCGCAGCCCCCAGCCCTCGCGCGCTCGCTCCTCCGCTCGCCCTCCCGGGGTGGGCCGAGGTCAGTTTCGTCGCAGCCCTCGCGCACCCGTCCGCTGAGCGCCGGAGCTCGGTGTCTCCTCCTGAACTTTGCACCCCGCGTGACGAGCGCGGCCAGGCGAGCCGCTGCGCCGCCCGCGCGGGTCCCGGTCGTCCCT
>NC_022031.1:17383600-17402552 GCF_000317375.1 Microtus ochrogaster | reverse complement strand
CGCCGCGGCAGGGCGTGCGGTCTTTGTGTGCCCCGGAGCGAGTTGAGCGGCCGCGGCGTGGAGCTTGAGCGCGTGGGTGGACGCGGGCAACCCGCGCGGCCCCCGAGCTGGGTAGCGGGCGGGGAAGACTGGAGAGCCCACCTGAATGGGGACGTGGGTTACCTGCGAGGACCCGCGTGGGGTGGCTGGGGCCCGGAGGTCGTCGTCGGGGTTAAGTGGCCGTCCTGATCCATCGACAGGACTAGAACGCATCGCCACTCTTGCAAGTTCTCAGATTGGAACCCTTCGCTGGGGGTAAGGGGGGGGGGTAACTCTGTTTTCTACCGGTCTGCTTCTGGTTCTCACTGTTTAAGTGCTGGCACGTGCCACCTAAAAGCGCCCCAAGGTTTTCTGTTCTCGTCGTTGTTTGTGATGGTTCTTTGCACCGAATGCCGAACATTTGCAGGAAGAGACTATGCCGGGTGCACTTGGGATTCAAGAATAAATGCTGAACACTCAAGTCTCAGCACCTTTTGTCAGGGTGGAAAACTAAACTAAACAAAACCCCGAACCGCCTGTCAGGTATTTTGATTCTTCCCTCCTCACGAAGTTGAGTGTTTACCCAACGGGCCTGGAGAGTGCCTGCTTTATTTACCAAACACAGGTCTTACTATGAACTGGGCTGTTTCCTAAGGGCTTTATAAATAGTACCTCAAATTCTTAACTCAAAATATTCAATTATAGCGGTTGTAGCCATGAAGAGGCCGTGCATGCATTAGTTCCCCGAATGTCATAGAAAGAACTGGAAACGTTAGAGAAGTTTCAGACATATTTTCGGAATGTGGGTGTGCCCTCTGCCCCCTAGGCTGCCACTCCTATAAGACGGGTTTTACCCCTCATTCCTGTGGGATGCTAGCTTGGAGCAATGAGACCTGTTGCTAGCAGGTCTCAGGCCAGACCCCACGGAGCTTCAGAAAGGTGGTCGTGGTCATTCGCTGTCCTCTGACCAATGCTCACAACTCTGGCGTCAGAAGTTCCCTTTCTTCAAACCGCCACTGTGCTGAGCCTGGTTTTGTTTTTAAAAAGGAGCTTTGTTTCAGATCTGTTTGACAATTCATATGACCACAGCTCAGATGGGCGCATCAGATTAAACCTGAAATGAACTGTGAATGTTTTTGTTTGTACACATTAGCATAAACAGTGTTTGGTAATCTTCGGTAGTGCATTGTGAGTAGAGATGAGTTGGTGGATGTGGCCTTTAATGTTAATAAAGAGGATTCTCACACACACACACACACACACACACCCCACCACCAGAATTAATAATCATTTGAAATGAGTATTTTGGGCCTGGTACCGAGATAGCAAGGGCCTACACTGGCGAATGAGCAAGGCTGACATAGGATTTTTTTTTTTTTTGGTCACTGCGGTATTAGAGACATAAAATCTTTGTATTGCACTCCGTGTTTCTTGGTTCTTTTCCTTGTAATTTTTCATTTCCTGGGAGGTAACTAAGTGAACTGATAAGGCTGATATAACAACAGGCCTGTGAAGTGTTGAAACATGGAGACCTCCCCCTCTGGTATGGTAGGTGCTTATGAATTAGAGTCACCAAACACCTAACAACTGTTTGCTTTAGGGTGCCTTAGACATCCCCACAGGTCTTCAGAGAGACCTTGTGAGGTCAGGAGCCCTGTTTTAGAAACTCCCTTTTGTACAAGCAAAGACGCTGGAGGCAGGAAATTGTTGATTTGCTTTCAGCACTGTTTGCAGAGCTGATGGGAGGCTGAGCTCAGACGGTGGAGGTGTAGGGACGGACGGAACCTGGCACGTGCAGGCCTGTAATAAATACCTGTGGAATGAGTGACTTCAGATGGCTTGCTCTTTCAAAACGTACCTCCCAAAATACCACTGTAATTGATTTGTGCTGAAAAAAATTTCCAGGCCTCACCCAGTGCCTGTCTTACTTCAAACAGTGTCTGACCCAATAACTTTCCTGTAAAAGGGACAAAGATGCCTCTCAGACTCAGGATTTACCATTTCTGGTTTTTGAAAAAGAAATTAGCATAGTGATTTATTTTTTTTCTTCTGTCAATTACCCTACCTTTTTTTTTTTTTCCCGGCTTTGATGGAGTTTAGGTTGGCCAGATGGGGTTAGTACTTGTGCTGACGGCTTCCTTACTCCTGTCTCTAAGCTGCTCGGATGTTTGAGTTCAAATACAATGATCAAAGGCATCTCTCTCTCTTTTTCCTCCCAAAATGGATGACATGTAGAGTGTTTTTTAAAAATCTAATTACTTTAGTGTCTTCTAAAAAAGCAAAACAAAAAACAAACAAAAAAAACCCCAAAATCTTCATTTATTTCTATCCCTTAAGCGTGGCCCTCTGCATCCTCAAGTATGTGGTCCTGATGGAAAATATGGCCGTTACCTGGTAGAGGACCTAAGAAGGGCTATCGGATGAGGTGATCCAACTGGGACATTAGGTAAAGAGAAAACCTTAATGGAGCTGAGATGAGTCAGTTGCCTGTCAACCCTCTGTGTGGGGGTGGCGTGCAGCGCTTCTCAAACCTGCCTTGTTGTAGAAGCCACCATTACTTTTTTCAGGCTTCACGTGTTCTCTCTTTTAAAACTTCATGTAAATTACGGACTAAACTGCTGATTCATATGAAAGTCGAGTTATGTAACGTGTTATTCCTGACAGAAACGGCTCCCACATTCTTTCAAGTGCAGCAGTGTCTGCCTTTCTGTACCTGTTCCTTTCCTGATAGTGGAAGCTGGGTCTTGACTGACTGTCCTCAGCCATTTCCTGGAGAAAAGTGATAAACCTAAGAACTGCAGAGTGGCCCCATCGTTTAGTTGACAGCAGCAGACTTTGACTTAACACTGGCTTTCACCTCATTGCTCTTGCTGAGGACATATAGAATCGTATGTCGAAAAGGCCAGCCCAAGGGGCTACCTGTGTGAGGCCATGGCCGAGGGCTTCGGAGAGAATTAGGGCAGTGTGTAGCAAGCCTCGCCATTGTCTGGTTTCTCCAATTCATCTGTTTCCCAAGGGCCTTGTAGATGTGCCCAAGTTTACCTCTGTGGAGCCACAATTCTAGTTAAAACCAAACTGTATACAGCTCAGTTGGTAGAGTGAGTGCCTGGTATGGGGGAGGCTCTGGATAGGATCTCCTTTGGCATCAATCAAACAAACAAAGCCAACAATAAAAGCCTAGCAGGGCTTGATGTACCATCCCTGTAAAGACTGGGGCCTTTGAATCCCCAGTTTGAGGGCAGGCTGGAATACACAGCTAGACCCTGTCTCAGAACCAAACAAAATAAACCCCATGCTGCTTTCTTGTGGGGTTTATGGGAGGGTTTAAGAGGCCACAATATGAAGGCGGTTGTTGCACAGAGAGGGACTGATCTTTTGTAAGGTTGGAGGTAGGCATATGAATGAAAGAGGAAATGTTGGTGAGATTCCATGCGATTCCTGTGTAATACAGTGACATCTTACAGCAGGTAGGTAATTCTTCCTCTCTTGCATGTTTTCTCTCTCTCTCTCTCTCTCTCTCTCTCTCTCTCTCTCTCTCTCTCTCTCTCTCTCTCTCTCTCTCTCTCTCTCTCTCTCGGTTTTTAGAAACAGGATATTTCTCTGTGAAACAGCCCTGTTGTCCTGGATCTCACTCTGTAGACCAGGCTAGCCTTGAACTCACAGTGCTAGTATTAAAGGCATGAGCCACCACTGCCTGGCTAGGTAGTTCTTTCTTTAGGCCACAAAGTGAGGGGCTTTGCAGCTAATTTAAAAAGTAGAAAAATGATTTAATGTCTTGAAACATAATAGGAAGGGTGATTCTGGGTGGAATAAGGGCCTGGATTTTGTCCCTTTGCAAGGGTTTCCTTTTCGAGATGTCGTTATTTGCACTGTGAGTTTGCTCTGTGATTTTAACAAAAGAGCTCTGCTTACATAGCATGAACTAGTCAGTATGAGTCAGGGTAACTCTCCACATATGCATATGTATTGCATATATGTATGTATGTGTATACATGTCGTTCCAAGCATGTGTAAGTGCGCACGAGGCTAGATGTCAACCTCAGGTGTTATTCCTCCAGAGATGTCATCTTGTTTTTGAGACAAGGTCTCTCACTGTGAACTTGCCGTCAGGTGGGTCAGCTGGCCAGTGAGCCTCGTGGAATCTACCTGTCCCTAGGGCTGAGACTACAAATGCATGCCACCATTCCCTACTTTTAACGTGGATTCTGGTCATCAAACTCAGGTTCTCAGGCTTGCATGGCAAGTACTATACCAATGGAGCTATCTCTGAGCCGCCCCCCCTCCAGTTTTCTGGTATATTTGCCAAGTGAGCTGATAGCAAGCGTTCTGTTCTCTAATTAAAATGTATTTTATAACACTCATCTATAAAACATGGGATTCTGGGGTTGGAGAGATTGGCAGGTAAGAGGACTCGCTTTACGGTCCTGAGGTTGAATCCACCCACGTACAAATGTGCATCAATGCACTTCTCTGTAACTCCAGCTTTGGGGAGTGGAAACATCCAGAGACTGGATCATCAGCTAGCTTAGGATGATCATCAGCTAGCAAAGGATGGCTTCCAAGTCAGTCAGAGACTGGCTCAAGCAATAGGCAGAAGTGATAGAGTAAAAGAGCCTGGCTCTGGCCTCTGCGTGAATGTGCACAGGCACAAACTCTCACAGACTCACACACACACACACACACACACACACACACACACACACACACACGTGGATTCACCATTGGGACTGGTTTGGCCAATCTCTAGACTCTGGGATGTAACTTCCCCCAGTTCAGTGGCATGCTGTTAGGGCTGGAGTAGTTTGCGTGTTTGAATTGAAAATGGGAAAGACACTTATTGCTGTCATTATTTGCTTTTTACTTTTTAATTGTTTCTGAACTGGAAGGTCTCACTATGTTGCTCAGTGGGGCCCCCAACTCCCGGCCACAATGATAATCCTACCTACGCCTCTTGAGTAGCCGAGGCTTCAGGCACATGCCACCATGTCTGCCATTATCCTGGTTTTTAAATAAAAATAGATTAAAGTTGGGCCGGGTATGCCAGTTCATGCCTGCGATCCCAGTGTTTGGAAGTCAGAAGAAGCTGGGGAATTTTGAGAGTTCCAAGCTAGCTTGGGCTATTCGGGCATCTAAAACAGAGGCTGGTTGATTTTAAATTTCTGAGTTTCCAGTTCACCTTTCACACGTGTAATGCAGCACGGGTGCATGAATAGTACACTCATATATGAGATATTAGATAAATGGCCAGCTTGGGGACCTTGGGAGATGCATATAAGCATGTGCCATTAGGTGTGGCCATTAGGTAGTCTTGTATATGCAATTGTATTTGGAGATTTTATAGTTATAGCATCCCTCTCATGTCTAGAGGACACTGTGTTATAGCTAGCACCCAGGTCTTCTCACTTTTTTTTTATTTTTTTTTTATTTTTTGGTTTTTCGAGACAGGGTTTCTCTGTGGCTTTGGAGCCTGTCCTGGAACTAGCTCTGTAGACCAGGCTGGTCTCGAACTCACAGAGATCCACCTGCCTCTGCCTCCCGAGTGCTGGGATTAAAGGCGTGCGCCACCACCGCCCGGCGGTCTTCTCACTTTTATGGTCTTTTCATTCCTCTTCCACGATGCTGCCTGAGCCTTGGGTGTTGAAGTTACATTGTAGATGTACCAACTGGGCCTGGGCTTTCCATGCACACCTATTCTCAGCTTTTTGACCAGTTTTAGTCCTGTGTAATAACCTCCATAGCTCCTCTGGTGAAGGGTGAGAGGGCCTTTACCTGTGGTATAAGTATTGAGACACGATACTGATTTAGGGAAGCAGTAGTAGGTTCCTCTAAACCTACCGTGATCTCTGCCACCACAGGTGGGTGGCTAACTTTCTGGTATTAGGCACGAATTCTCATCTATCGAGTGATCCATAAATCCAGTTAGCCTGCTGTTGGTTACCCTCAATATAAGCTACTACTGCACCATTGGGGATCTCTAGCTCAGCAGGTCGTCAGCAGGTCATTGGCGTAGTTTGTAGGATGCTCAGCCTGATCAGATGGCTTTTCTCCCTTGGCAGCTTGCATTACGCCTTCTGATACTAAGAGCTAGTCCTCGGCGAGGTGGCTGCCAGCTTGCTTCCTCCAAGTCCTGTGTCTGAGGTTTGTGGTATCTTCCATAACTGAGACTTACCTTTCAGTTCTGGGAAACAATCAAGGATAATGGCAACAGCCTATTTGGTTTCAGAGTCTCTTGGATTTCCCTCCCCGCCACCACCAGTTTGAAGGGAAGTTTCCTCTGCATGGCACTGGAGTTGGATTTTTGTTGTTTGTTTGAATTGTGTGTATATGTGTGGTGTGCGCACAGCAGTCCTGGTGCCTTCGGAGGCTAGAAGCATCAGTCTCTTCGGAGCTGGAGTTACTCACAGCTGTGGGCTATCGGGGTGAGTGCTCAGTCGAAGCAGGTTCTTTGCAAAAGCTATGCACATGGTCTCAAGCACTAAGCCATCTCTTCTGTACGGGCACTAGAGTGTTAGATAATAGATCGCTCTTTGGGGAAGGGGAATTGTCAGCTGGTGTTGTATAACTCCATTTAAACTACACTCACGCATGCACGCACAAACACACGCACGCACGCACAAACACCCAGTCAGGCCCTTGCCTTTTCCCCCTCCAGAGCACCTGTGTCCTACTAACCCCTCTCCAGAGCTACTTCTCTTTTTGACCCCATGTTCCTTTTCTGCTTGGCCTCTAAAAGAGAAAGAAGAGAAACGCAGCATTTTTCTCCCTGGCTCCGAGTCGCTTCTTTCTGTACAACGTTTTCCAGTTTCATCCACTTACCTGCCTATTTCCCTTAATATTTTACAGTTGAACAGAACTCCATTGTGCGAATGCACTACATTTCATTATCCATTCACCGCTCGGAAGATGTGGAGGTTGTTCCCATTTCCTAGCCGTTGTGAATGGAGCAGGAGGGAACGTGGCTCAGCAAGTGTCGCTAGAGTAGGATAAAGAGTCCCTTAAGAGAGTTTTTTAGGGCCAGTCGGTGGTGGCAGAACATAGTGGGAAGTTTGATTTCCTTTGATATTTATCTTCTCCCCACCCCTGCTTCTTTATTCCATACCAGATTCCCTGAGCCTCCTCTTTTCAATCCTTTTTCCATATCCAAACTCGCAGAGGATTGAGAACTCACCATATGGTGAGAATGACTGATCACCGTGCAAACATCGGGTCTTCACCGAAGGCTGTGATCTTTAGAACAGGTCTGTTTTTTAAAAGCAGACTCTCAGCTCAGTGGTAGAGCGCTTGCTTTGCCTAGCATGGGCGAGGTCCTGGGTCACTCTTAGTGCCGTACCCCCGTACAGATCCCAAGTTCACTGGTTCTCCCAGATCTATAGGGCTGGCTGTCACAGGGAAGCCTAGGCACAAAGCACTGAAGAGAGAAGGGTGACAGTGGTGGGGTGGGGGTGGAGAGTGGGGAAATAGGAGAGCTGATGAGGGGGTGGGGCACAACCTCTCAGCCACCGTCTCCCCTTATCTCATGACTTGTTATAACTTCAATTATGACTTCCAAAAATATACATAAAAATCCTAAATCCTAGAAGCCGCAAATGATTTTTTTAAAAAAAAAAAATAGGGTCTTTGCAGACATAATCAAGTCAAAGAGTGAGGTCATACTGGAGTTGAGTGAGCCCTCATCCAGTATAACAGGGGTCCTTCTAAGAGGAGAGGCTCGGAGGAGATGACGTGGAGACACATGGGAGCCTGCCATGTGCTAGCCATGCAAGAGAGTGAGTGGTGTGCGCACAGCCAAACTGATACATCTGTGTTGGTTTCCCAAGACAGCGTTTCTCTGTGTGACAGTCCTGACTGTCCTGGAACTCTGTAGACCAGGCTGGCCTCGAACTCACAGAGATCCATCTGCCTCTGCTTCCTGAGTGGTGGGATTAAAGGCGTGTGTCACCACACCTGGCCTAGGCTTTTATTTTATATGTATGCACATACATGTTTTCTGAGCTGTTTTTGCTTTGTTTTGACTGGCAGTCTAACTCTGTAGCTCAGGCTACCCCTATAAAACCAAGACTAGTCTTGAATTCAGGATAATTCCCCTGCCTCAGATGTTCGAGTGCTGGGATTACAGGCGTGAGCCGCCATTTCAGGCATTCAGTGCCATTTTAAAAACATTTAAACAGGCTTGCCTTGCGGGTTAGAGTCGTGCTTATGTAGCCAGTGAGTGGCCAGTGAGCGTCAGAGATTCCGTACACCTTTGAATCAGTTATTCACTGTGTTTCTTGGCCAGCTGCCATGCCCCAAACTGGCTAACATTCCTGGAAATTTATACTACTGCTAATAAAGCGAATGAGTGGGAATGTGTGGACAGATTGACAAATCCACCCACAGCAACAGAAAACGCGTATTCTCTTGTGGGTCATAGGTGTGTGTTGTCAGCACATCTGAAGCACGTGATAATTAAGGAAGAAATGATGGCGTACTTATAGATAATTTACTGTAATCACCAAGAGAAGCAGAAACGATGCATCTGAGCCAAGGAAAAGGTGGTTGCTCCGAGGTTGTTAGAAAGGACAGCAGCTGAACTTGAGCTGTTAAAATGCTCTAAGCATAAGTGCATTGCGGTAATTGGTCCGTCCATGCTGCCGTCTGTCAGTACTGGAATAAGTTACCTTGGTGCTTCTTATTGTCGAAGGAGCTGCGGGCAGGCCTGCTTTTCTTCCCACCCAGCTCCCGCTCGGCTAGCTTATGCCCCGAAATAACAACACACAAACTGTATTCATTTAAACACTGCCTGGCCCATTTCTATTAATGTGTGTAGCACCGAGGTGCGCTTACCAGGAAGATTATAGCCTACGTCCATCCTGGGTCGGAGCTTCATTGTGTCTGCCCCAGAGAGGAGGAATGGCGTCTGTCTAAGGCATCTTACCTCACTTCCTCTTCCTCCCAGCATTCTGTTCTGTTTTCTCCACCCACCTATGTTCTAACCCATCAGGCCAAGCAGTTTCTTTATTAATTAACCAATGACCTTCCTCCATCATCTTATGATCCTATTTTATTCTAGGCCATCTTGGGGCAGGGGATGGTAGCACCTAGTAAAAGCTCATGCACACACCTTTCTCTTTGCATTCTGGCACCCCCAGTTTTTCCAGACGGCATCTGTGTTGATGTCTCTTCCCTTCCTTTTCATTCTGTCAGTTTGTGTACAGTGATCCACACCTGCCTCCACTCCTGCATCTTCCTCTTTGCTCAGGGTCCTCTCTTTCTCTCTCTCTCTCGTTCCTTTCTCCTCTTCCTAGCCTTTGCATCAAGCAGATCTCTCCATCCTCCCTTTTTCCATTCGGTCTTCACTTTGATCTTGAGCAAAGAAGATGCTAATTACAGCGCGACATTTAAGAGAGGGCCTTTAATAAGGAAAAGGAAAGCTTTTGGTTCGCAGGGAAAGGCAGACATTATGAAGAATGAGTGGTTTCAACTTCGAAGGCCTAGAGATACCTAGTAATTCCTTTCAGAGTATCCACAGAAGTTTCCTACCTCCTCACCACTAAATAAGCTGTTTCTCCTTAAGCACTGACATGAACAAAGACATTTGAAGCTATTTATAAATTTTTCTTTTAATCGTGTTATTGCGATTTTTTTCCTGTAAAAAATGTTGGGCATATAGATGTCAGGTCAAATAGAGTGTTGGTTTGGAAAGGTAACTCCACGATATGATACAGTTCCCTTTAGACAATACATCCAAAGTTTAAGTTTTTGGGGATTCAGAGTCTTACTATGTCTGTCTGTCTGTCCCTCTGTTGATCCACCCATCTATCCATCACCATGTATCCATTCATCAATCCACCTACCCGTCCGTCCGTCCGTCCATCCATCCATCCATCCGTCCGTCCATCCATCCATCCGTCCGTCTCTCCATCCATCCATGCATCTCATTTTTATAGATCTAGAAGTCATTATTTTTTTTTAATAAAGCACCACCTTTATGATCTTGTTTCAAAGGACTAATAGTGTTTGCCAGCACCTTGCCTTCAGTGTCACTGGGAGCAATATGCTGGACAGAGTGATGTTAAAGTGGAAAACTTTGTTTTGGCTCCTGGTTCAGAGATTTTTGGACCATCATAGCCGAGAAGGTGTGGAAGGAGCATATGTCGGACCTCTTCAGATACTGGCTGGCCAGGAAGCCGAGAGTGCAGCTAGAGCCGGGGGACAATATAACCTTCAAAGGCATACCCGTCGTGAGCTGCTTCCTCCAGCCAGGCCCCATGTCTTCCAGATGCCACAGACCTCAAGTGGAGGAACTAAGCATCACGGAAGACACGAGACTTGGGAGTGAGGGACATTTCCTATTCAGACCGGGGCTTTGTTTCTCTGTAGTGTTGTCAAGTGCTGCGACTACAGTTCATCGTGAAGCCTTCCGTTCCGATGCTACAAATGAGGTCAAATGCAGAGGTAGTGTTAGGGCATTGAAGAAGCATTTAGTTGACATCTGCACTGTTCTGACTGTGTGCTTACTTGTTCCCTAATATAGCTATTAAATACACCAGCATAATTAGTAAAAAAAAAATGGTTTTATCTTTTCCCGTGATATCTGATGTTATTGTCACGTATATGGTTTACCTACTTAAGATTATGTAAGTGTGGTGCCATGGGAAAATGAAAGTCCTTTTATGCTTATTATTTGCATAATTCTTCTTCCCCTTTGCATGGCCTACACTAGGCCACGTGTTTTCTGTCATCAGGATCTTTGTAATTTCATTCCGTATGGTTCTGTATTCCACCTTTCAGAGAGCAAAGAGAAAGGAATTGGTGTTTCTGGGGGCAGAGCAAGATGATTTTATCAGAAAGCCACAATAGAGTTCGAAAGATGAGTCGGTGCTGAAGAGAGCCGGCTGCTGCTGCAGAGGATGTGGGTTTGTTTCCTAGCACCCACATGGTAGCCACAACCATCTGTAACTACAGTTCCAGGGGATCCCTCTTCCAGCCTCTATTAGACACCAGGCATGCAAATGCCTGCACAGACACACATGCAGGCAAAGCAGCCATGCACACTAAAAACAAAACAAAACAACAACTTAAGGTCACAAAACAAGGCAGTGGGAAGACAAATAACCCAACTTTCCAAATGAACAAAGATTCTGAAGAGATACTTCTTCAAAGAAAATTTATACCTAGCCAAAGCAGAGCATGAAAAAAGGCACAGTTTTGAGTTATTAGGGCCCTGAAAATCAAAACCACAATGCCACTTCACATCCACTAAGATAGGAACTTGTGTTAACAAGTGTTTGAGGGTATGTAAAGAAATCCAAACACTTGTGGCCTGCAAGACAGTTTGGCGGGTGAACGGTTTGCCACATGAGCCTGGCATTCTGAGTTCCATCCCTAGATAAAGGACGACAGAGAGGAATGACCCCACGAAATTATTCTCTAACTTTCACCTGCACACCGTGCGGACTGTAGTGTGTGCGTGTGTGTGCGTGCATACACACACAATAGTAATAATAATAATGAAAAATTTAAAAAGAATGCTGAGACATTATACATGAACAAGAAAACTATAAGTCAGTCTGGAAAACGGTTTGTGAGTTCCTCAAAACAAGTTAAACAAGAGGTGCATATGGTCCAGTCTGCTCTTAGGTGTACATTGGAGGAAAGTGAACACATATGGCCACACAGCACTGACTCATAAATATTCACAGCAACATTATTCCTAACAGCCAAAACATGGCAATCACCCAGGTGCTCCTCAGGGATGACACACTAAGCAAAGCACAGTCAGTGTACCTACACAGCAAAACATTTTTCAGCAATAAAATTAGCACCGCATGCTTCAACATGGATGAACCCTGAAAACATTGTGCTGAGTGAAGAAAGCCAGTAACAGAACACTACATATTCTATGGTTTAATTCTTATAACATGCTCAGAGCGGGCAAACCTATGGGTGTGGAGAGGGAGGGCTAAGAACAGCGGGTCCAGGTTTCTTCCTGGGGAATGACAGTTCTGGAACTCTGGGGAGATGATGACTGTACAACTTTCCAAATAAGCCACTGGCTGAGGGCTTCTTCCTGTTGTTTTATTTCGGGTTGGATTAGCACAGGTCCCTTCTGACTTGCTTTGTAGCAGGAACTAACCTGAACGACAGATTCTCCTTCCTCAGCTACCCGGTTGCTGTGGTTACTGACACGACCAGCCGCAGTGGGCTCTCTGAACTGTGGGTTGAAAGGGAAAGTAAATGGCATGTGAACTGTATCTAAAGGCAGCCGCTTTCACAGCACGGGTACAGTACAGACCACCATCCTCTCTACTTATTCTAGCGTCTTTCCAAGTTTCTGCAACTCTGCATTTTCTCAGCATCTCCTTCCCCTTTGCTACTGATTGTGTGCCTTCATAACAGGGTATCTGAATTGAGCCTGTCGTAAAGAATAGAATTGTGACCATTTCTGGAGGCTAAAGTTCAAGTTCAGGTGCCTGTGTCTGACCTGAAAGGCCCCCTTGCTATGTCACCGTGCAGCAAAGAGGAACGAGGATGAGGAGGGTCCGACTCTGTATCTGGACTGCGCAGTTAAGCATCAGTCCACTTCCATACACAATTTTAAAACCGCATTGATCTGATCTGAGAGGACCGGCTCCTTTCAGTCAGCACCTCTCTCTAGAAGACCCCATCCCAACACCGATACCTTACGGATTAATTTCCTATCGACAGCTTGGGGAGACATAGTCAGGTCACAGCAGCCACCCTCCTGACCCATACATGCAAACACATCTTATTAGATAGAGCTTATTAGATATTAAAGTACAAGAGAGTTTAGGCTTAAAATGTTTACCAGTTTTCCTTGTTAGAGTCTCATCTCCTATCTGCCAAGCTAATGACCACCCAAAAGGCAAAGTGAGGATTACTCTAAGTGATGCTGGTACCCGAGTAGTTTCATAACACAGTGGTGTCTGTCGCTCTTTTCAAGTTTAATGGACACTGGTTACTAACACTCTGTTAGTTTGGCAAAGAGCATTCAAATTTTGGTGGTTCAAGGTTTCAAACAACCAGTTTTTAAATGTAGACTTTTAAGTCCTTTTCTGTTAGGCAGGAATTATATTCAATGCATCTTCAGTCAGGGTTCTTGAAGTCTGGCACCAGTTTCTAAACTAAAATGTTAAGAATATTTCAGAATAATAAAGTAAAAATACGGAGCCCGTTTCCAGACCCACGTAGCTGCCTCATCAGGAGAAGTTATCTGGGTTGTCTGTAGGTTAGTTTTGCCTGTGCTTGCTGAAGGCAAGCCGTTGATAGTCACAGGGGAACAAGGAAAGGTGGGGAGACCTGCAGGGATGCTGATATGGGCATCAGCCTCTGAGGCCTCGCTGTGCCCAATGTGTCCATCTATAAATGAGACTATTTATCCAACCATACTTGTATCTAGACTCTTCTTTGCGTAGAGTCTTTCTGATTCCCAGCTCAGTCTCTTTCCTTGCTCTATGTTAGTTTTGCTAGTTTGCTAGTTTGTTCTATTTGATTTGTGCGTTTCCGAGTTCTCTGAGTGGTTGGGTGCAGTTGCTCGTGGCCTCCTCTTTAAGCTCCTTTCACTCTTCTGAGACTGGCAGTGACATCCCCTTTTCCTGGGTATCCTGATCTTAGTGGGATGGCTCTTCTCCCTCTTTCTTCTCAGTGTAGCTAAAGGACACCGCCCACCCACCCACCCACTCCTGCCCATCCCTAACCCCACCCTAGCATACTGGACCAACTTTGTTTGTTTTGTTTTTGGAGACAGGGTTTCTCTGTACAGCTCTACAGCTCCGACTGCCCTGAAACTCACTCTGTAAAACAGGTTGGCCTCGAACTCAGAGATCTGCCTGCATCTGCCTTTGCCTCCGAGTGCTGGGTTAAAGGCATGTGCCACTTCCCAGCTCAGGTCCAACTTTTAACGCTATTGTTTGTGATGTTTTTACCTTTCTTTCACTGATCTGTGCTCTCGTAGCTCATTACTTCCTTCCATTTGTTTACTTTTGGTTGACTTTACTCTTTTTTTTTTTAATATCCTTTATCTTTTTCTTGAGATGGAGGTCTTAGACTGGTCTTGAACTCCTGGGCTCAAATGAACCTCTTGCTTTGGTCTCCTGAGTAGCAGGGACTGTCAGTGACTGATAAGACTCCTGACTCTTTTTTAAGATTTGTTTTTATTCTGTGTGTTTGCACCCATGCCTCTGTGTGCACCACATATGAGCATGGTTCCCGCAGAGGATGTGGGAGTCCCTGAACTGGAGTTACAGATGGTGCTGAGCCGCCATATGGGTGCTGGGCACCGAAGCCAAGTCCTCTGCAAAAGCAGGAAATGCTCCTAACTGCTGAGCCAGCTCTCCATCACCCTTTTTAGTTTCTGAAGCTGCAAAATTAGGCTACTGATTTGAAATCTTATTTTAATATGGGAATTTAGAGCTACATGTTTTTCCCTGAATATGTTATTAACTCATTTCCAAAACATAGGATCTTGAACCTAACTGATATTAGTAAATAGTTAAATTTTCTTTCTCGGTTCATGGTGACATCTATGAGAATTCTATGAAATAGATATCTCCTAATATTCAGTGGTAGCAAAGCTTGTGTGAGATCTGACTGTTAGAGACAACTTATCAGCATTGAGTACAGTAAATTCCTTTCCTCAGTCAAAACTGTCTGGACATTTCAATGTTATGGATAATGCACTTATTAAAAAATTAATTTGACTTTTCCTTGTATGACATAAAACATAGTCTTTATTTTAAAAATTAGCTAGTGTTGACATTATAGAAAATTAAATACCCACATTTTTGCATGATCTTTCAGTTAATAAGTTCTATCGTATAACAATACTGATTTAGAAGGCCATTTGGCCTGATGGAGGATGTAGGGTCACGATATAGAGAGGAAAGTCTAGAAGGCGTGTGTGGAATCAATAGCTGGAAACATCATGTTGTTACCTTGGATGAAATAACATTTTAGAAGAAAGTATAGGTACCACACAGCATCTAGAGAGGAGTCAACCAGGGTTGTGTTGTGGGGGAAAGAATACAGAACATGAAGAAGGAGATAGCTGTGGGAATCTTTATAGGTCTTGGCAAAGAGGCTGTTACTCAAAAATGCAGTCCCAAGCAATCTAAATCTGTTTCCATCTCTGGAAGGAAAATGTCTGAGAGAGAAGCCGGCTGTAGACACACATCCTCTGCACTAGCGTGGTTACTACAGTAACTGAATTACATCTTTCCGTTTAGATCCTATTGGCAGTACCCTTGGCAACGTTGGATGTCTAAAGGCGCGAATGCGATTATAACTTAGGAACTGACCTATGAAAGAAATGATGGCCGTGGAAAAGCTTGGCGTAGTGAAGGGTGTGGAGATGGTTCCCTAGGCGCGAATGCAGACCTGTCTCCTGCTGCGCACCGTTTACAGCCTCGCCTGGGGGCTTCAGACAGCCTGCGCCCTAGTATTAGATCTGCCACTGACTTGTTTGACTGTAAATAGCTCAAAAGTTTTCCCCTCTAAAATTCTATGGTTCTATTAAATTCTTACGAAAAAGAACTTGAAAGATAATTCTTCCAATAAAGATGGAAGTTTTTGTTGTTGCCTTCAACTTTTTCAGTTTTAACTGGGCTGTGCTGCATGAATAAGATTCTTGATAGCATTATCTAAAGCCAGGCAGTGATTTATTTGAAAACAAAGGGTTTCTTTGCAGTGTCATTTAGCTTGGCAAGGTCATGAATCCAAGAATTATTCTACACGAACCAGAGAACAGTAATGTAGTTGTACTTAAATCCAGAGTTCCACACAGCCATTCACCAGAAATGAACTGAGGGGAATGGTCACTTCCAAATTTGCAAAGTTCTAAGATGCACTAGCGGAACTCGCTGAAGGAATCACAGTAAGCAGGAGTTTAAAAGTGTGGTTCGGACCGTACAAAGCCAACAGAGAAACTGCTGCTTTTGCTGTATTTGTTTGGGGCGGGGGAGTCTGTGTGGTATGAAAAATCCAAGGATGACATAAATTTTAGAATTTTTACCATTTGAAATGTGTGTTATGACCAAAGAATGGATCAACGTGTCTGCTAGTATTTGCTTTTCAGTGGATGACTTCAAATGACAGAAGATGGAATCTCATATAGGTAGCATGTTTTACTGAAAAATCACTGAAGTTGTCGGAACAAAACCTTTATTTTCTGTGGAAAGAATTCACTTTTAAGTCAGGCGTGGTGGCACATGCATGTAATCCTAGCACTTGGGAGTCCAAGGCAGGAGGATTGCCAGTTTGGAGGGCAGGCTGAGCTTCTTAGTGAGTATGAGCTGCATAGAAAGATCCCATCCGAAAGAGAGAGCAAGGCTCACTGAACATGTCAGAAGTGTCCTGGGCAGAATGGAGGACCAGCCGTCAAGTGTGCTGGGTCATAATCCTGCGTGTGTTATTTAAACAGTCCAGGCTTTTTATTCTGTCGCTGTCTGGGCAGCTGTTGTCTTCCTCAGACTAGGCACGAGCGTTACTGCTGCATTATCACCCTGTCCCCTCCTCTCCTTCTTAAAGTTTTGAAGCAGGGTCACATGTAGCCCAGGCTGGCCTCAACCTCGCTGTGTAGCTGAATGTGACTTTGAACTCCTGACTCTTCCTCCTCCACTTGGGAAGTACTGGGACTGAGGTGCAGCCCCATGTGCAGCTTTAAAGGGAGAGAAAAACAGAAAACAGGTTGTAATGCATGAGTCACTAGCTTTATTGCACAAGCACGCGCAGATGTGAAGAACTTACCTGCACACTGCTCTCTTAAAAGGCCGGCTTTTCAATCCTTAATGAAAAAGATGGTATATATTGTTTCCAAGGAAATTGGTTCCAAGACTTGCTTTGCTGTTGTTTTATGGTTTATTTTTTTGTTTCATGTGTGTGTGTGTCTGCATGTGAAGAGGGTGTTGGTAACTGGAGTGGCAGGTGGTTGTGAGTCCTCTGATGTGGGTGCTGGGAACCAAACTCAGGTTCTTTGAATGAACATTGAGCACCCTTAACCATGGGACCATTTCTCCAGGCCCAGTCCCAAGACTTCTCCAGAACCCTGAAGAACGCAAGTCTCGTATATAAAATGGCATGATATTTGCATGGAATCTACAAGCATCTTTCTGTATTTACTTATTTATGACTGATTGTAGACTAGTCTGAACTTAACTGTCTTGCCAAGGATCACCTTGAATTTATGGTTCTTATATCTTTACCTTCCAAGTGTTGGGATTGCATGCATACAGTCTTACCTCTCTTAAGGAAATGCCAGGGATTGAACCAAGGGTCTTGTGTGTGCTAGACAAACGCTCTGCAAATTGAGATATATCCGCGGCCTCTAGATTGTTCATTTATAATATCTAATGCATTCACATATGAAATAGTTGTGATCTTATGTTACTTGGGGCTGAATGACAAGTATGTGAAGTCTGTGCATGCTCAGTGCAAGCGTTGATTTAGACATCTAAAGAACATCTGCTGAAGAACATCTGCAAGTGTGATATTAAATGATCAAAGCAAGAGGCTACAACAGGGCATGTTCATGCATCGCCTCATTTGGACGGATTCAGCATTCCATTCGGAAGCACGGGAAAATCAGATGGTGTTTTGGAAGTTCCTCAGGAGTGTGGGGGATTATGCACACGTGCTGGAGGTGAAACCTTGGCTCATGTGATAGGTGTGTGCTTTTCCACTGAGCTACATCTCAGCTCTCTGGTTTCAACTTTGGTATTTCTGTCTATAACCAAAGGATGAATCTTTGGGGGCTTGTGATGTCTCAGTGGGTAAAGGCACTTGCCACCAAGGCAGATACCGTGAGTTCCGTCCCTGAAGCCCACACTGTGAAAGGAAAGAACCAATTCTTAGAAGTTGCGCTCTGCTCTCCACATTCGCTCTGTCATGAGTGTGTTCCTACACACATATGCACACATACGCATACGCACACCCCAAAGAAATACAATATAATACATTTTTAAAAAGAGGAGTGAGTTTTTGGACTGTGACACTTAAGAAATCCTTTATCCAAACATTGGTGTACTCTTACGCAAACCCAAAGTGTATTCTCTTTAAAATGTATCTATTGCTCATGAGATGACACAGGTCGGGAGAGTCTCATCAGCAGGAGGTGCTATGCGTAAGTACGGCTGGCTGGCTCATGGTCCACTATCTGTTTCTAGCACCTTTGAGAGATTATGGCTAGCAATAATTAAGAATGGACATTTACACTTGCCGAGAGTTTAGTTAGGTGATGGCTCACCCTTCTCTCATTAAGTTTATTCACCTATAGAATGGGCACAGTAATGTGTCATGGTACACAGGGTTCCTGAGTGTAAGGTTGATACTATTGGAAAGCACTTGTCGTGATGCTGTGACATGATAAGTGTTCAGCAAATGTCAATAATATTCTGGAGTTTTCTTTACGTGTATTTACGTGTATTGTGGGTGCCATTTTATATGCAGGTGAAAGCCTTGAGTATTGTTCCTCAGGAACCACCCATTTGTGTGTGTGTGTGTGTGTGTGTGTGTGTGTGTGTGTGTGTGTGTGTGATGTATCTTCTGTGTGCCTGCGTCTATGACTGCATATATGTGTGCAAGTCCACGTGGAAGGCAGAGATCAGCCTTGGGCACCGTCCAGCAGGAGCTAGCCATTTCCGTGTTTTGAGGCAAGGTCTCTCACTAGGTCTCCATGATTGGGTGAGATTGGGTGTCTGGCCAGCCCCAGAGGCCCTGCTTGTTCGCTCCCAATGCTGGAATTACAAGCATTTGCCACTTTGACCGGTTTTTATGTGAGTAAATAAAAAAAATTATTACTCGTTGTATTTATTTAGGAAATGTCTTGGAATTCACCGAGTAGGCCGTGCTGGGATCTACCTGTATCCTCAATGCTAGGATTTTAAGTTTTTTAAATTAGGTAAACATCTTACTGAAAATTATCCTCCAACCGCCCCCCCCC
>NC_022031.1:17380762-17383500 GCF_000317375.1 Microtus ochrogaster | reverse complement strand
CCCCCAGTGTGTGTGTGTGTGTGTGTGTGTGTGTGTGTGTGTGTGTGTGTGTGTGTGTTTGTATGGGTGTATTACTGAAGATCAGACTCAGGGCTTTGCTCATCTTCAGCAACCACTGTACCACTGAGCAACTCCTCAAACTCCTAATATTATTTTTGTAGAGGAGAGTTAACACACGATCTTGCTTATCTGCCTGGCTGGTCTGGTGCTCAGTGTGCACCCAGGCTGGCCTTGAATTTGCAGCTGTCCTTCTCCTCCAGTCTTCCGGGTGCTGGGATCACCATCCCCAGCTTCCTAATAATGCCCTTTGTTCTCTTTGCGATACGGTCTCGTGTCACAGAGCCTGGCCGGTACCCACCATGTTGCCAAGCATCTCTTTGAGTTTATCCTCTTGTCTCTGGCTCTCAGGACTTGGGATTACAGGCACAGGCTACCTAATAATATTCACTGTTCGCTGTATTTCCTGCCCTAACTTCTATTAGTTGTTTCAAATGAAGCCATATCACAACCTTTTCTTTTATTATGTCCTGTTAAACTATGGGATAGAATTTGGATTATAGGAAAGGACAGTGGTTTCTTTGAGATGAGTTTCAACCTAGACATAAAGCTGGCAAGACCACACCCCCTAATGTTAGGTATCCAGGTGTCTGTTGCTCTCTCTTTGGACTGGATTACCTGTGAGTGGGTGACTGAAACTACTCCATGGCTTTACCTATATCTTGTGCTGATAACTCCCAGATCTGTGCCGTGTACCATGGCTGGTGTTCTTCATCCTTCAGAATGATGCGCCACCTGCCTGCTACTAGACAATTAGTTTCAGATGGTGCAGCCTCTCAGGCCACTTACAGTAAGCATGCATACGACAAGAAACAGTCTGGGAAGACAGTTCAGTTGGCACAGTGTGTGTCCAGCAAGCAGAAAGCCCTCAGTTTGGTCCCAGATTTGGGGATTGAGGGGCAA
Source organism: Microtus ochrogaster (assembly GCF_000317375.1). Lineage (NCBI taxonomy): Eukaryota > Metazoa > Chordata > Mammalia > Rodentia > Cricetidae > Microtus > Microtus ochrogaster. Next base: position 17,382,540 of record NC_022031.1, on the reverse strand, counting down.
GAGATTCACAAGTTCAAGGTTATCCTACATAGCAAGTTTGCTACTACCTGGATAGCCTGGGACCCTGTCTCAAATTAAAACAAAACAAAACAAAAAACAAACAAGCAATAACAGGGCCACCTTAAACAGAAAGTCTTCAGTATGGGAGGGAGATTTTTGCCAACCACAGAGCGGAGGATTAATTGCCAGGATCTATAAAGAAAATCGGAAATGAAATGCCTAAACCCCAAGCCATCCAGTGTATGAAAGGGCTACTGGATTGAAAGCCCTCAAAAGAAAAATACAAATGACCAATAATATTTGAAAAGCATGCAGCATCCTTAGCCATAGGAAAATAAAGAGTAAAACTCCTTTTGAGGTTCCATCTTCCTCTGACCAGAATGGCTGCCATCAAGAGAAAAAACGCAAACATTGTGTAGGACGTGGGGAAAGAAAAGCCCTGCTCACTGCTGGGGAGAATGGAAACCGAGGGAACCAGTGTGGACACTGATGTGGACATTCCTCAGAAAGCTAAAAGTAAAACGTCACACTCTCCAGTGTAACACGCCAGGATTCCATCTGTGCTCCCTCTACTCGGATCCCTTAAAACCCTGGTCTGTCTTCTGCGTCTTGGAGTGGCTCCCGGGAAAGAGACTCCTCTACATCCGACTTCAATAGCTCTCTATTAGTTCTTTGTATTGATTTCGGTAACCTACAGTGTGGTTGTGACTGCTGTCATTCCTACATATAAACCCCCAATTTCTTCACTATCAAACGTAAGGTTCTTAGCCTAGCATGTCGGGTTCATGGTGATTCTCTCGTTCTGCATATCTGCTAGTCCTAGGCTCATATTCTTAGCGCAACCCATAGTAGTCACTTCTGCATACTCTATGCTAGTGAGTGGTTTACTGGTCTGTACAGGCAACAGGAGCCACCTTCCTCAGGACACCTTCCCTAGCGGCTTTTCCTGCTTTCACTGCCTCCTAGAACTGAGACACTTGTCCCTCTCTGATACCTCCACCAGAACCACTGGGTATTTCTAGCCTTCTGCACTGGAGCCTTCTGATGTGTTTGCAGTTTTGCATCCCTCCAGAAACACGTTCAGCTGACTTATCTCTAGAAGTCATGGTTGTCATTGAAATCGTTTATTCAGAGGCACTAGCAGAGTGAGAGGATTAAGAAACGACTTGGTTCTGAGACTAGTTAGTTCAGCCCCTTACAATGGATCCGTTCCTGTCTGAAGCATCACATGTTTCCTTTACACATATGTAACACGTCAGCTCCCAAGGCTTTTTGTTCCTTTAGTTATGAGTCAAGCCGAAGTTGATGGGTTTTATTATTGTTGCTGCCTTTATTTTTGTTTGTTTGAGTTGGGTTTTTCTTTTCCACGCAGGGTACTGAGTCTAGGGCTTCATGCATGTCGATCAAACATTCTCCCTCTGAGCTATATCTCCAGTATCTGAAGTTCTTTGATTATAATAGCACAACACACAGAACATAATAAACCCTCAAAAATACTTCTTAATAAATACAATGCTTCACTCATGCAAAGTGAGCATTTGTGGTTGGTCATCCATATTGGTGTGGTCATCTGTTCACACCTTAAAATGCATGCTAAAAAAAAGGAGAAAATTTTCCATTCTACCCTGCATTCCAGCGGAGGCTAATCTTCTTAAAGCTCTATATTAACTGCATGCCTACCTTTCTTAACTCACAATAGCTCTTTATTTCTTCGAGTTGAAACTCATCACTGTATTTCACCTATTTAAGCTTTTCTGATGAGCCCTTCTACAGAGTCC
>NC_022031.1:17369050-17380412 GCF_000317375.1 Microtus ochrogaster | reverse complement strand
CGTGCATGCCTGCGTACACGTGTTCAAACGTGTGTGTGCACACACTTACATGAGGAGGCCCTGTTTACATTGGGTATCTTCCTAATCGAGCTCCACCTTCTACATTGAGACAGGGGTCTCTTGCTCTATCTGGGCCCAGCAGCTGAGCCCAGACCTCACTGTTTCTTCTAGCAGATTGTGCAGCAAGGGCCTTACCCCTGAGCCATCGCTCTAGTCTGATTTTGATCTAATTTTGAGGGCAGAGAAACAGGTGTAATTCAGGGTTAAAAGTGTTGGGAAGTGCCCAAGGAGCCCCCAGCAAGAGCATGTATCCTGAACTGTGGGACCAGGGGTGTTTCTCAAGTTCTCTGACATTAGTTTGCTGTCATTTGTCAGGAAGTACAATATGGATAGAAGAACCAGCACATGCAACAGTCTAACGTGGAGGAAGCCTGGGCCCCCAGAAAAGTGGAAGAAGTCTCTCTTTTATTTTTTAAAATGTGTTATAAATTACAAGGCTGTGCTGGTGGAGTCCAGAGGTGTTGGCTCCTCTGGAGCTGGGCTATCAGCAGGCGTGAGCAGAGCCAGGTGGGTGCTGGGAATCAGACTCGGGTTCTCAAGAGCAGTACAAGCTCATGGCTGTGAAACTACCTGTCCAGTCTGGGTGCCAGTACACAGAAGTGTCTCAGTTACTGTAATTGGTAGCAAAGGGTGTTTCCTCTCCGAGGGCTACACCTTACTTTCACATTGCCCAAATCAACTCATCCTTTTACTTCATGGAATGTTCTGGTAACAAAATCAAAAAGAAAAAATGAACTTGGGTTGGTTTACCTACCCAAGCTATATGATATGTTTGACATTTAAAATTTAAATGTATATAATTTATATGCACATAAAATCCACGAGTAAGTGATCATGAGTTGATGTCTGACGTTTGCTGGCAGCCTGTACCTTACTCTCCCTGGGCCTCGTTTCTGATAGAGTGGACTCTTGGTGTATTTGTCTGTCTCCTTCCCCGTCATCTCCCGTCCTTGCTCCTGTAAGAATTGGGCCTCCGTGTGCTACCGTTAGCATCGTCCCTTTCATCTTTCTATTTGTGAGCCTTTACTGTACCCCATTCACCTGCATTGCCCTTCCCCCTGCTCCCTGCCTGTTGAATATGGTTGTTTGTTGGAAGCCCCATTACATGCTTTCTCTGATGTCTCCAGTTGTCTTGATGTGCATTTAACTCTTCCCATTCTCTACACTAGTGCATTTTCTTCTTGATAAACTATGACACTCTTTTGCAGTGGTTTTAAAAATACAGATCGCAATACATTACTGAGTCATGAAATCAGTTTGGGAGTTCTGAGCAGTGTTTCAAAAGACCTGAATTAAATAGACCAAAGTAGAAAAATATCAAAATTTGCTGTGTATAAAAAATATAATCTTATTTCATGGTAATTTTATCATAGGGCTATTTCACTGTATAAACTGTGATTCCTTGTGTTACTGTGGGTTTTATCAAAACAACTGAGAAAGAACTGTGGGCTGGGGACCAATGTTACCCAGATCTTCAGACACTGTTTAGGGACAGAGACTCTTCACTGAGCCTGACCACTGCATTCATTCTAACTAAGTGTTGTCTGTCTTTGAACGTGTATAGAAGTCTTTCTAAACACAGTTCTAGATGTGCCCTACCACCCTTCACATAGTCAGGCCGAGAACCGTGAAGTCTTTCCGTTCTGTTTCTCCCTAGGGAAGCTTTCTCTGGGAATATTCATCTGCAGCTCCTCCTGTTGTCATCCTGGAAATTCTCAGCTTCTTACCCATGCTCCTTTGGCTCACCCTGTTATTCTGGGTCAGACACAGAGCCTAATCGCTTCCTCTGAAAGTATGTATGCCTAGGAAGTAAATTGTTCTGTATGTTCATACGGGAGGTGAAGCCCAGGCTCCATTGATGCTGAGGTTTACCCCTGGCTTTTTAGCTATAGCTTATCTGAGCATGCCTGTCACCATCTCCTCTCTTCACACGGAGTGATAGCCTGTCTAGTTAGAGAATTCCAGTTGGAAATTATTTCCCTCAGATGTCAAAATCATTGCTGCATCGTTTTCTGCCCCCCACGGTTGCTGCTTCAGAGATCCTACCGTTTTTATGTCTCAGCGTTTGCACAGGACAGTTTCTTCCTCTGTGGAAACTTTTTCGATCCCTTTGTACTTTCTATTCTACACTTTTACACTGAAATTTTTCTCTCTTATGATGAAAAGCGTCTCTTTGCTATTATGCTAGAATTCATGTTGTTCTTTTCTTGGAAATTTTTGACAATTTTATGCTTGCCATTTGATTAATTTACTAGAGAAATCGCTTTCTTTCCATAGTCCATGCTAGAAGTTTTGAATTGATTCTGTAATTTTTCTTTACTGTGTTTTCCCCCTGTTGTTCATCTCTTGGTATTTTTTGTTCTGTTTCCCGCAAGACTTCCTCACCTCTACCATATTTTCTGGGTTTTTTTTTTCTTCAATTCCATTATTATTTTCTAAGACTTGTTTTTCTTGGAACTTCTTTATTATTTCATTTGTAAAAGTCTCCTGTTCTTGATTCAGGAATGTATCTTTTAGTTCTATTAAGGACACTGCCCGAGTTTGTGTGTCATCCCTGTCAGGACCGTGCTAATCCTCTTTGTAGGCAAAGTTCAGGGCATGCGCTACTGAAGGAAGCCCAGCTCTTTTGGTTTTTAGGAAAGAAACTTTTGAGAACTGAGAAGATAACTCAGTAGTCAAGCGCTTGCTGCTCACGGGGACCTGAGTTCAGACCCCAAGCTCCCAGGTGAAAGGAACTTGGGGTGCAACCTCTGATCCTAGTGCCAGGGAAGGGAGCAAGCAAACCCTGGGGCTCGAGGCCAGCAGCCTAGCCTACTCCTTGAGTCCCAGGTCCCAGTGGTAGACCAGGTCTTAGAAAACAAGGTGGTGGCTCCTGAGAAACACCAGAGGTACACACACACACACACGCACACACACACGCACACACACCTCTTCCTAGTGCACTTGCACACATAAAATCAAAAAGACTTTGAGTGTCTTATAGCATTGTTTCTGCGGGGAGGAGACTGGCAAAGGTTGAGCCAGCTGGGGAAACTGAAACTGCAGTTGTTTGAGTCAGTAAGATTAAGAGGCCTCGTGGTAACTGGAAGTTGATTCGCTGTAGAGGCGTATTGAAGTAAAAATGTCCTGAAAAGTCCACGGTGGTAGAGACGTAAGGAGATGGGTGACATGGATCATTTGGGAATTGATTAGGGGAAAACTCATTTCTCCTTGTGCACAGGTAAATGGATTGCTTTTCCATGACACTAACGAACTCAGGAATATAATCGCAGTTATTTCAAGGTATACCTAAGCTTGTTTACATGCATAGAACTGTATTTTGTGAATGAGGATTTTAAGATAAAAAAATAAATTGTTGATTTCACTTTTAGTGTGAGTATCTGTTTGAGGGCATGCATGTGCACCACGGGCATTGCTGGCGCCCACAAAGGTTATGGATGGTTGTTAGCCATGGTTACTGGGAATGGAACCCAAGTCCTCTGAAAGACCAGCAAGTGCTCTGTTGTCAAGCCTCCTGCAGTCCCGGATTGTCTCCTATTTTTATTTGTAGTTTGTGTTTCATGTGTTGCTAGTGCTTTTTGGTTCTTCGGCTGGTTTTTCTCAGGGGCCCAGATGATCTGAATGAGAGTCTAAAAGAACGCACTGAAACCTCAGGAAAGGTTTTGTGTTCTGGACGGTACCTCGTCTTCCTCAGTTTCATGCTATTGTAACAGAATAATGGAGACTTGTTGATACATAAAGTACAGAGATTATTGGCTGCCGGTTCTGGAGTCTCGGGGTCTGATAGTAAGGCACCAGCTGCTTTACTGTCTGCCGAGTGCTGGGTCTCTGCTTCCAGGATGGTGCCTGAACGCTGCAGCCTCTGGGGACAGGGACAGTTTTCTAACAGGTTAAGCTGTGTGCTGAGACTGAGTTTCACGTGTAGCCTTGGCTGTCCTGGAAAACTAGCTGTAGACCAGGCTGGCATCAAACTCACTGGCATCTGCCTGCCTCTGCCACCCTGGTGAAAAAATGAAGGAAAGGCATATGATACCATGCCCAGCCTTTGATTGACTGATTGATTATGAGACAGGCTCTTTCTGCATAGCCAAGGCTGGTCTGCAGTTTATGATTTCCTGCCTCCATCTCCCAAGTTCTGGAGTTTTAAGATGTATACCACCAGCATGGCCAACAGTTTTCTTTTTTTCTAGTGCTGTGAGCTGCCATGTGGGTGCTGGGAACAGAACCTGATTCTCTGGAAAGCAGCCAATGAGCTATCTCTCCAGCCTACGACTTTTTGGGGAGTTCATTTCTGGTCATCCCAGATAGATAGGGCAATGACAGACCAAAATCCTCCTGCCCATGTCCAAGTTGGCAAGTCAGTGAGTTCATCCGTGTTCGTCACAGAAGCCCAGACAACCTCAGTGCTGCATCCTGCTGACGAGGTTCTGCTCCCCAGCAGCCGTTTACGCCGTAGATGTCCACGGGAGCGGAGAGACCTCTCTGGCTTCCCTCTTCCTTTTACCTGGAAATGTCATCAGGGCCAGTGTCAAGAAGGTCCTTGAGTGTGACGACAGCTGCTCTGATCCTGGAAGGTACGGTCACTCAGCATTGTTTCCCCTGTCTGGAGAGAAGTTCTGAGAGGAGGAGAGAGTGGCACCATCTTTGTGGTGACATTTCAAAGAAGTCCCCCTTAAACTTTCAGTGGACAAGTCTCTAGTAGAGGGCTCAAAAACAAACAAACCAGCCAGAGGGAAGGTGGGAACACGAGACCAGCATGGATGTGTTCATGAAGACAAAGTCTTTGTAGGGTGCTCGTTGGTATGCCGCAGGGCACAGAAAGAGTCGCACACAGATGGAAGTTCCAGAAAAGCCAAGGTTTTTTTTTTGTTTGTTCGTTTGTTTTCCTTAATCCCTGTTAATTTAGATTTTGACAGGCCAGTGCTTGTGGGTCTCCCACGGCTAAGTCACACGCAGGGAGCTATGATATTGGGTAGGGCTCTGTTTGAAGCGCACTGAACGTGGCACTGTGTGCTTTGAGTTCTCTTGAAATTAAGGTGTGATGCCTGTTTTAAAAATAGACTGTTTTCCTAACCCCGTGTATTTGTTTTTCTTTTTGAGCATATGACCATAGCTTTCCATTTCAATAATTTCTATAAAACTTCGCACAGAGGAATTACTTACAAGTAAAAGACTCTGTGTAAACAGCTTCAGTCTTCTGAGTGCACAGTAGAGCCAGAGAAAGGCCGGGCTGGACTGGGGGGCGGGGAGCGGAGCAGCAAGACAGTGTGTTACGGAAGAACGGCACGGCGTGTGGCTGCTTTTGTGTTCTTCTTGTCTATTTTAATGTAAAGCTGAAGCATTCCTTCACGTTTTAACATGTTAGCCACCTAGAAACTTATTTTTAATGTTTAGATTTTTTTACTAAAAGTGAATATAGGACAGTCATGATGGCATCTTGTAATCTCAATATTAGAGAGACTGGGGCAGGATGGGGAGTTCTAGGCCAGTCTAGACTGCATAATAAGACCCTGTCTCAACAAGAGACAAAGCCAGTGGGAAGTAAGCTTGTAGTGTATCACACAACACATAGACAGGAGACAGGACACAGTCTCCATGTTGGTCACACAGCACACAAGAGACAGGACTCGAGCCTCTGTGTTGGTCACACAGCACACAGACAGGAGACAAGACACAAGCCTCCGTGTTGGTCAGGTCTGGGCTCCATTCCTGAACTGGGTTTACTTACTAACGACATGAGTTTGAACAAGTTACCTAACCTTTCTTTTTTTTACATCTGACAGAGTGCATGAGGATTTCCTCAGAGAACCTGGGAAGGCATGAATGCCACGGGCCTCAGCACTAGTCACGGCTCTCCGTTATAGGTGAAATGTCAAACACAGTGCCGTTTTCTTCTGATGCGTTATAGTCTGCTGTGTCAAAGCTACCTGTAAAGTCAGGCATGGCGGCTCACACCTGTAATTCCCGCACCTGGGAGACTAAGGCAGGACGGTTGTGAGTTCAAGGCCAGCCAGAGGAAATAGTGGGACTTTGTCTCAGAGAACAATTAAAACAAACAAACAAACACTACCATTAAAAAAGTTACATGATCTAAAACATTATGAGCCTTAGAAAATTAATTTGGAAATAGTTTTGGTAAATCTGAAAACTGCTACCACTAATGGCTGTACTGAGGGATTTCTAAAGGACCGATCCTTGTCTGTTCTGAATTAACAACCTACAAAAACAACAGTGCGTCGCTGGAGGGAAATTCCAAGTTGCTGAAATAATTTGTCTGCTAAGGTACTCGGACTTTGGTGTCACTGAGGGGATTTTATGAATGTGTCAAGCTTTGATGGATTCTTCCTGCTTATGGTAATGGATTGTCGATATATGCGCCTGCTCACACTGGGCAGTGCATTCCCCCTGCCGTTACTGCAACAGTGTCTGATCCAGCGGCTTGCTTCCTGCTCACCCTCTGGCAGGAGAGGGACCAAGACCAACGCAGCGGCACTCTGACTTGCCTTCACCTCCATCGACACTGATGTTGAGATCGATACGCTCTGACACCAGAAGGAGCGTGCTCATCAATTTTAATTTTGAAATTGCCTGTGTACTATTGTCATCAGCTTGTCTGGGTTGCTTTGACAAAGACAGCAGACTCATCAATTTGAAACTTGTCATGTCCGTGTTGGCCATCAGGGACTTCTGATTCTCAGTTAAATTATTTCTCGAGCAACTCTGTAGACATCCTAATTGTCCATACAGAAGAAGATGGTGGAGATATGAAAGGCGTAAGATACGGGTTCATTCTCTGTTATTCAGAAAGCAATTCTCTTGTACACTTTTGCAGAACACCCTTTGGTTACCAGGTGCAAAACAGACAAAAGTTGATTTGTTTCATGACTGAACTCTTAGGAGTTTCTTGCATTTGAAACACTGGTATTCTAAACTATAATGGTAAATATTATGTAATTCTATTGCTATATGGATCTTTTTTATTTTTTAAAGTGTGTGTGTGTTTGTATGAGAGAGAAAGAGACAGACAGACAGACAGACAGACAGACAGAGAGAGAGAGATAATGCCATGAGTGTGGGTGCCCAAGAAGCCAGATGAGGATGTTGGATCCCTTGGAAACAGAATTACAGGCTTTCACCAACCTGCCTTGGGTGCTGGGAACTCCTTTGCTCTGGAAGAGGACTAGGTGCTCTTAAACCTGGAGCCACCTCTCCTGCTTCTTCTGTTGATACATGTTTATTCCCCACTGACACATACTTTTCAAGAGAAAAGGCTTAATATATAGTGGGCTTAGATTTGTGTTGCTTAAAATGCATTTTGGTTTTTGCTTTGTTTTTAGATAGAGTCCTTACTATGTGGCCCTGATTGTCCTGAAACACACTTTGTAGGTCAGGCTAGCCATGAACTCACAGACACTCACCTGCCTCTGCCTCCTGCGTGTTGGGGCGAAAGGGGTATACCACCACACCCAGCTGTTTGGAATTTTTTTCAAGTTCACTTTTAAAAACTCTTATAAATAAAACCACAATGAACATTCACAGTACATGCATACAGTACAAAGAATAATAAGATTCTCATCTACCCACAGTCTGAGATACAGAACTGGTCATGTACCTTTGACCAGTTAAGGTTTCAGTTCAAGCAACTGGCCTAGTAGTCTCATTGTTATGTTTGTCAAGGGATACGTGTCAGAAATCAGTAGCTTTTGCTAGTCAGAACCCAGTGAGAATGCAACTGTACATAAAGAAAAGAATAGCAGGTTGGTAAATGTGTCACATCCATGTGCACACTTGTGCACGTGAGCACACACACACATTGTTAACCTTGCAATTGCTGCTGATTTCTGACACTTTCGTTTTTATACACGAAGATGTTTTGCAGGTAAACCTTGGGTCCATTTCCAATATAACCCCATCCTTTCTGAAAACACTAGTTTATTATACTGGTTCGAATAATGGCTGTGCACGCTATTTCTTCCTTCTTCTTCTGCATCATTTGCCTTCGCCCCTATCTGGGCACACATCCATCTGTCTCTGTGATAACCATACAGTAAGAGATAGGATCCAGTCTGACTTTGGAAGAGCTTAGAGTTTGGTGCTGTGTAACCACACAGTTCTCACATAGCTTCCTTTGTTATGTGCTTTTCATATTCAGTCTTAACACAAGAACTGAGGAAACGCTCTGCCATATAAAAACAACACCATTCCTTTACTTTAAAATGCTAAATAGGGGTCTGGAGAGATGGCTCAGTGGTTAAGAGCATTGCCTGCTCTTCCAAAGATCCTGAGTTCAATTCCCGGCAACCACATGGTGGCTTACAACCATCTGTAATGAGGTCTGGTGCCCTCTTTATATTCTGTGTGTATGGCCTGCAGGCATACACACAGACAGAATATTGCATACTAAATAAATAACTAAATAAATAAAATGCTAAATAAATTGAAGTACTTTATTTACATGTTGAGTTCAGAGGTTATTTCTATACATATATTTTCAGAGTTTAAAAGAAAAAGAAAATTTCTTGTTCTGATTTCATGAAGAAAAGAACCTCTTATTGCCTTCAATCCTTTTTTGTTCATGGTCTGGTTTTTGAGACAGGGTCTCACTGTATAGCCCTGCCTGTCCTGGAACTCTCAATGTAGAACAGGCTGTCCTTAAACTCACAGACATGCACCTGCCTCTGCTTCCTTCCTGAGTGCTATTAAAAACACGCCACCACCATACCTGGCTCCTAAATAATTAAAAAAATTTATAATGAGTCATCTTTCCTGAAACTTTTTATTCAGAAATTATTTAGCAGTCATTGATCCCATCATGTGATTACCTTAATGACATCATAAGTCTGTTATGACATTTAGAATTATGCCAGTAATTTATGAGATGATGCACTGAATTTATTTACATGCATATGCTTAATAAAGAGGATATTTGTTTATTGGCTTCAGACAGGATTTTGTAATCCAGGCTGTCAGCACCTGACTCTGCCTCCCATGTGTGGCATCACAGTTGTGCACCGTCAATCTCGGGCCAAATGTGGCTATTTTAAACACTGTTTTACTTTACTCAAAAAAATTTATACCATGAGTGATCTTTGGTTATCAAATATCAATTATTGTGAGGTTCTAGGAGTACCAAGTGTCCAGTAGATTTGGCCATAAGGAGAATACTATGCAGGGTACCAGCAGGGTAGACACTGATGACATCGTCAAAGAGTAAGTAATGGAGACGAGAGAGAAGTCCGCTGGGATGGACTCTCTTCACTGACTAAATCTTGCTGAGGAGACAGTATAGTGACCACCCACCTAAGACTATAGGAAGTTTTCTGGGACTTAGGTCTTTGGATGGTAGACGCTATTCAGTCCTGAACAAGCCAAGGTAGTCAGGCACGTGTATATGAGACCAGACTCTGAGGATGTAAGGGAAATAGATAGGCAAAGGTTATTATAGGGCAATGTAGGTGTCCTATTTGCTTTTGATGCTGTGACAAACTACTCTTGGCCAAAAGCAACTGAGGAGGAAAGAGTTTCTTTTCTCTTACACTTCTGGTCACAATCTATCATTGAGGGAAGAAAGAACCAGAAGTCGAATCAGGCAGCAGAAGCCATGGAGTAATAGTGCTTTGCTCTCTAGTTTTCTTTAGAGCCCAGGCCCACTTGTGTAGGGATGGTGCCGCCCACAGTGGTCTGGGTCCTTCCTCATCCATGATCAGTCTCTCGCAGACATGACCACAGGTTGGTGTGATTAAGGCAAGTCTTTCATTCGGGTTCCCTCTTCCTGGGTGACTCCAAAGTGTTGAGTTGAAGGAGGGCAGAAGTAACTTGAGGACCACTGGGAGCCTCTGTGTGGAAGGTGGTCGGGGAGAAGGCTTTGGGAGAAGGTGAGGCTTGAAATCAAACTGTGGACTTGGGGGTGGGGCGAGCAGGTCAGGCGGAAATGGGGTAGGGGAGCTGAACTTTTTCAGAAAGCAGAGAGGAAGTAGCTAAGGGGGCCTGCTAAAGCCAGGTGCCGACACCACAGCTCTGTGGGTCTCTTGCTGGGGGGGGGGTAGTGGAAGGGGTGTGGGGAGCTGGAGAAGCATGGGGAAATCAGTTTTGGAGGTGATCAAATGATCTCATTAGGTGAAAAAGATCTGAAAACCACGAGGCGATCAACACACAGTGACACTTGCTGGACGCTTCCTTTGGCTTCGTTGCTAGTTATATTATAGATGTAGAATTTAATTATCACAACCATCACAAATATAGGTACCATTATTCTATTCTATTCCCATAAACCTGAAGCACAAATCAGTTTAAACTCACCCAAGAACACGTAGTTCCTGAGAGATAAAAGCCGGAATTCCATGGATCCTAGAATCTGTAGCCCCCTTTCTCTTCCCGTCTGTGTTTAATTCATTTCCGTGTGACCTTATGTTGTTCCCAGTGTCACCCTTTATAGCATTATTATCCCTAAATGAAAGGATTTTAGCCATGAAGGACTTTATTCAAGCTCACACGGGCAGTCAAGATTATGGTTAGGCAGATGCAAGGCGAGAGAGAACTGGAGAGACAGGGCCTTCCTCCAGAGGCAGCTGTCTCAGCTTGGTGGGAGGGAGGGACGAGAGGGCACATAGTTTTCCTCTCTATCTCAAAACAAACATTCTAGCCCTCCATTTGTATTTTGAACACAAATCCACGTTGCCCTCACTTCTGAGGTCCTAGCAAGTCCCAAGGTTATTTACTTATTTTTATAGCACTGGGAATTGAACTTAGGACCTCACTGTGCTAGGTTTGAGTGCCTGACTACTGAGCTATGTCCTCGGGCCATTTTCCACTTAGAGAAACAGAATGCTCCACACATTTTTTGCGTGTCTTTGCACAGGGGCTTGCAAATGCTCTCTCTGGAGTCCCTTTCTAGTATATATGCTGCCGAAGCAAGTGTTGCTTCCACTTTTCCAGACAGCATTTCACTGAATTTTAGCCCAGGCAGGTCTGAACTTTCAGTCCTTCTGACATAGTCAAGATGGTCCAGCCAGGAAATGTGCTGGCCACCAAATCTTAGAGGCCAATCCCAGAGACTCCTCTGGCCTCCGCACAAGTGTACATAACACACAAACAAATCAATGTAATACAAATAGTAAATATTTTCTAGAAACCAAAAGTACTTAAGTTAAAAACATGCTGGGCTGGAGAGATGGCTCAGTGGTTAAGAGCATTGACTGCTCTTCCAGAGGTCCTGAGTTCAATTCCCAGCAACCATATGGTGGCTCACAACCACTGGTAATAAGAACTGGTGCCAACTTCTGTTTGCAGGGACACATGCAGG
>NC_022031.1:17367985-17368521 GCF_000317375.1 Microtus ochrogaster | reverse complement strand
ACAGAGATTAAATAGCTAGTTAGAGCGCAGGGAGAGAGGGGCTCTTTCAAGGAAGGAGAAGTAGAATAATGTTATGGGGAAGTCGAAGGGGAAACAATAGAGGGAGGGGACGGGAGGACAGGGTGGGGGCAGAAGATGCCAGGACAACTAACACCCAAGGCCATTTGAAAAAACATTTTTTTTTGTCTTATTGGTCTTTCGCTTCTTTATTTAAATTTCCATTTTTGTGGGTCTTTTTTTAGTGTGTGTGTGTGTGTGTTGCTAATGTGCTTTTTTTGTTTCAGAGAGAGAAAGAATGAAAGAACATAAAATTGGGGAAAAGCGGAGAGGAATTGAGGGAGGGAAGAACATGATCAAAATATATTGTCTGAAAAAAATCATTTCATTAAAATTGTTGGGATAAGAAATCTACAAAAAGGAAAAAGGTCTCATTGCTTGTTTAATATAAACTATATTTTATGGAAAAACAACTGTTACAAAACTAAAAGAACTTAGTGGCTAGTGTTAACATTACAATCCTTTTATTTATTTATTTA
>NC_022031.1:17363626-17367145 GCF_000317375.1 Microtus ochrogaster | reverse complement strand
CCGTTTTAAAACAAAACAAAACAAAAAACCAAACAGAAGAAGCAGCAATATAAATCATTAGTCTGTGTGAATACTCTCTTACTCAGTCACAGTAGATCACTGGCCACTGTGTTAATTTTGTAGTAGGACCAACCTGGGTGACTGAAGACAACTGACACTCCTCTCACAGTGACCGCCATATTCTGCTTTAGTTATTGTGCTGTTGCTGTGAAGAGACACCATGGCCAAGGCAGCTTAGGAAAGACCGCTTCACTGGGCGCCTCCTTACAGTTTCAGAGTTAGTCCATGAATCTCCTGGTGGGAAGTACGGCAGGCACGCGGGCAGGCATGTTGCTGTGGCTTCATCCTGATCCACAGGCAGGAGGTAGGAAGAGAGTGAGCCCATCCCCAGTGAGATGCCTCTGTTGACTGAGGTTTCTGTCCTGCCTGCTTCCCGCAGTAGTTAAGACCCAAAGAAATACACAGAGGTCTACATTAATTATAAAACTGATTAGCCTAGTGTCCCAGGCTTCTTATTAACTCTTATAACTTATACCAGTCCATAATTCTTGTCTGTGTTAGCCATGTGGCTTGGTACCTTTTTGGGCAAGGCAGTCACATCTTGCTTCCTCTGCATCTGGGTCACGACTGTAGACTGAAATTTCCCTCTTCCCAGAATTCTCATTGCCCCACCTCTACTTCTTGCCTGGTTGCCCAGCCTATACTTCCTGCCTGACCACTGGCCAATCAGCATTTTATTACAAACAACACAAGTGACAGGATAAAAGACCATTGTCCCACAGCACACCTTCTCCGACAACACCACACCTCCTAATTCTTCCCAAACATGGTGGTCCCATTTCCACTAACTGGGGACCACACATTCAAACATGATACTCGGAGGCCTTTCTCATTCAAGTCAGCAACATGTACGCACAGATTTTGAGGTTCAATCTTGAGGTCACTTGCAGAGCTCAGAGGTTGACATTGAGATACTCTTTCCTCAATTGCTCTCTCTGCCCTCTCCATTTTTGAGAAAGGGTCTCTTGCTGAATCTGGAGCTCACTGCTACAGCTAGGCTGCCTGCCAGCCAGCCAGCTTCTTCAGTCTTCCCCAGCTCTGGTGTTATGGCTGCCGTGTGACTGCTGACGTGGGTTCTGAGGACCTGGACTCATGCTTGCACAGAAAGCATTTGACTCCGGGTCCATCTCCTTGTCCCTGTCCTCTTACACTTCTGCAGGCTGAGGAAGTCTGAACTCAAGGTACAAACTAGCTCTCTCCAACAACTGGGGGATGGTCCATTCACTCTTTCCGGTGTCTGGTGTTTGTCGGCCTCTGTATTCACAAGGCCTTTCCTCTGTGTTCCTCTGCTTCTCCTTTGCTATCCCTTGCAAGGACACTTGTCACTAGATTTAGAGCTCACTTAGATAATCTGGGGCAGTCTTATCTGCAGATCCTTTTGAGGGCCACCATTCCAACCTATTAACTTATTTGTATTTTGAGTGGATTTTGATGCCTGTGTGGTATTATAATTCTATACATTAGTCGTTTGAAAAGTATTAGCTCATTGAATTATGCAGATCTTTCTAATGCTTATATATTTCACTGAATAATATTTTAAAATCCAGTGAGTTACTATCACTGAGTGTATCAATAAACATCTCTCGGTGGGGCTTGGGGAGCAGATAGGACTGTGGTGGCAGAAACAGATTCTCAAAAACACCATGTTTTGCACGAAGGCGTGAGGGTTATCTGTCATTGCCAACAAACGCATTATTTTCCTTGATGTGACAGCCTTTATCTGTTCATTATCCAGAAACTATTTGCTAAATACTAGTCAGCAGATGCCATCAGCTGCCAGTCACCCTTCCAGGGACATGCAGGGTTTTATGCTGGGGTAGTTAGTTCAGCTCGCCCACAGTCCTGTGAGGGTTTTTCCTGCAGTCAGTAGACTTTAGAATTTAGCAGAAGTATTTTATGTGTATGCCCTATTTTGTCATACAGAATATTAAGATCAAGGTAAAAAAATTAATAATTAACATTGCTCTATCAGCAACTTTCTGTTTCTCCCTTCCTTCCTTCCTTCCTTCCTTCCTTCCTTCCTTCCTTCCTTCCTTCCTTCCTTCCTTCCTTTTTAAAGATGGTAGTACTAAGGATTGAAATCGGGCCTCATATTCATCAGGCAGGCACTTAGGCCCTGAGCTTTAGGACTAATACTTACCTTTAAAAAAGTTTGTTTCATTTTTAATGGCATGTGTGTGTCTGTGTCTGTGTGTGTGTGTCTATGTGTGTCTGAGTTCGAGAGCCCACTCTGACTTGCTTGCTTGTGAGTATGTGCACGTGAGTTCATGTGTCCCTGGAGGCCACATGAAAGTATCAGCTCCCCTAGAGCTGGATGTGAAGGTCGTGGCAAGTCACCTGACCTGAGGCTCTGAGTGCTGGGAACTGAACTGGGAGGTAGTGCTCTGAACTACAGTGTTCTTCTATCTTATCGTTCCTCTGGGCACAATATTTTATACAAAATACTTTTGATTGCAGGAAACTTCAAACATACAGAAGGTAGTCTGAAGTATATAATTGACCTCTGTAAACTTACTGCAGTTTTAACAGTGATCTAAATATAGCTGCTTCTGCTAAGTATCCTCCCCACTCCCTGCTCCTTACACACGTCATTTTGAAACTAATCTGGACATTAGTGTTGTTTTTCACCCATACTTAAACATCATCTCTATATTCTACACTCTTAAAGAAATAGTACCACATGTAGAAAATCTTTTTTTTTTCCAAGACAGGGTTTCTCTGTAGCTTTGGAGCCTGTCCTGGAACTAGCTCTTATAGACCAGGCTAGCCTCAAACTCACAGAGATCCGTGTGCCTCTGCTTCCCAAGTGCTGCAAGTAAAGGCTTGTACCACCACCACCTGGCCCCAAAATAATTTATTCTCAATGTCACTGGATAGATATCCAGTCATGTTCAAGTTTCTCAAATTTTTATGAGTGTTTTTAGTTTGATCAGTAGCCAAATAAAACCAGATAATACAAACAATCACTCTTTTTCTTTTAAGTCTTTGACTCAATTCACTGCCTTTCTGTTCTCCTTACAGTTTGCATAATGAACAAGGTCAATCTACCAAATTTCCTGACATTTCTGCTCATATCCCTATGTCATTTACCTTTGCTTGTGACCCTGTTTCCTATAAAACGGAAGACAAATCTAGAGATGTAATGAGATTTAGGTTCAAATATTTTGGAAAGAGTATTTATACTGATGCTTTATCCAACTAGAAAGCAAGCCATTGGTGATTACTATGTACACACAATAATTTATATACTAATTGGATGGAAAGGGTTTTATTTTTGTACTTTTTGGGTGCCTGTGATTGGGCCCAGGGCCTCGCATATGCTAAGTAATGCTTTACAATTGAATCCTACCCAACCTGTCTCTCTCCTTCATTCACTAATTCTATTAGTTCCCAGTATATCTTCTATATATTAATGTTGAAATAAGAGCGGCGGGGCTGCGTCCCCAGCACCCAGCCGCC
>NC_022031.1:17355298-17358956 GCF_000317375.1 Microtus ochrogaster | reverse complement strand
CATGACAGAAGGAGAGGACCAAATCTTCAAAGATGTGCTCTGCTCACATGTATGTCACTCTTGGAACCATGTACACACAGATACACATGAAATAAACATGATGGAAAGAATATACAATTATAATAGATGAGGCTTGAACTCTACCTCTGTATACCCTTCCTCCTCAATGTAGAAAGGCCAGCATTTTGATAAACCTACTTGTCATTTGGTGTGGGAGGTCCTTCTGTATATGTGTTGCTTTTATTGGTTAATGACTAAAGAAGCTGTTTTGGTCTGTGATAGGGCAGAGTAGAGCTAGGCAGGGAAGCTAAACTGAATGCTGAGAGAAAGAAGGCAGAGTCAGGGAGAAGCCTTGTAGCCATCGCCAGAGACAGATGTGCTGGGATCTTGCTGGTAAGCCACAGCCATGTGGCGATATACAGATTAATAAATATGGGTTAGTTTAGGATATAAGAACGAGCTAGAAATACACTTAAGCTACTGGCCAAACAGTATTGCAAATAATATGTGTGATTATTTTGACTCTGGGAAGCCTGGAATGAACAAGCAGCCTCTGCCTACAGTCATTTTATGATTTCTTTATTTAATAACATTTATTTTCTATTCTAGACATAATAGAGGGTAGGTCCAAATGTTGTTGGATACTGCTTGTCTGTAGGAGGAGGCTGCTTGTTCTTCCTGCTGCCCAGACCATGAACTAATCACTCAGAAACTATATTATTTAAATCAACGCTTGGCCAATCACTTGAGCATATTGCTAGCTAGCTCTTATATCATTTCTATTAATCTGTGTGTCACCACGTGACTGTGGCTTACCAGCAATGTTCCAGCTGGCAGCTTGCGTCTTTCCCCTCTGGCGGCTCCATGGCGACTCACTGACTCCATGTCTTTCTCCCAGCATTCAGTTTAGTTTCCCCTGCCTAGCTCTATTCTGCCATATCGCAGGCCAAAGCAGCTTCTTTATTCTTTACCTAATAAAAGCAACACATAGACAGAAAGACTTCCCACACTAATATATGATGATACAAGCCTATACTCCCAGCACTTGGGAGGCTGACGTAAGAGTATCAAGAATTCAAGTCCAGCCTGGAACAGATACTCAGGCCCTGTCTCAAAGCACATTGTAAAACAGGAGTTATGGTTAAGAACAGTTGGCCCTTCTTTCCTTTTGTCTTCCCTTTATGCAAATGGCTCTGGGTATTGTATCATCTTATGTTATAACATTGTATCATTAAATTATATCTTTCTGTGATTCAAATTTGGGAGGAATAGAGAAACATTACAGGGAAGAAAGTTTGGATTGCTATTTTTAAAATTAGGTAAGATGTACAATCTTGGAAATTAAATTCACATAAATGAATGTTAGTTCTGAGCCCAAGAGCTCAACTAGAAAACAAATAAATTGTATGTATTCATGCCATAGTCTTTTGAATTATAAAAAATTATAGTGGAAAATAATTTTTCTTGTTGGCATTCAGATACTAACTAATAAACATTGGGTGGCTGTGCCTGTAGTCTGTCTCCATTAATAAAGTCTGAGAATACAGCATTTTAAAAGGAAGATGAATTAAAATCTACTGGCCATATCATATGAGTCATTTTAGACAAATTTAAACCCAAGGGGTCTGCCCTAAATTCCCATGTCATATAAAATTACCCAGCATATCATGAATACGGCACATTTCTGCGTATGAGATTAATAGAACAGAACTGATTTCTGTGGGCGAGAGCACAGATTCAGCTGAATGTCAAATTTAAAGATTTGTGTTTCCTCCCAAGAGCATATCTAGTTTATCAAATTTTATTTTCTGTGGATCACTAGTAAATGGAGCTGGAATATAATTGTAGTATCTCAGTTCTGTTCATAGAATTCAGGCTCTTTACTGTAACAGTAAAGTTTATGTAAATCAGCACACATTTAAAGGAGTGTACATGTATTGTTTATCTAGAAATTGCTGGAATAATAGGAAGTCACATCGAGAAAATTATATTTTCAGACTTCTTTCTTTACAACGTTTTCTGGGTCTTTTCACTGAGCTACTATTACAATCAGATTAAAAGGTTGGGATCTGGAACCAGCGCCTGGATTTGGATCCCAGCCACAATAGATGACCTTTGGACAAGGAACTTGATTTTCTGGGCTCCTTTGCCCGTAGAATGGGATTGGTCATTGAACTTGGCTCCACGGTTATTGCGAGGATCAAATGCATCAACATCTGCAGAGTGCTTCCTGTGTGAAGGTTTGCCATCATTTGTAGGCAGAGACCCACAATAATCTCACAGAAACCGTATTAATTAAAACATCGCTGCTTGGCCAATCACTTAGGCGCATTGCCAGCTAACCCTTAGATCTTAAATTAACCCATTTATATTAATCTGTGTATCACCACCAGGTTGGCCTGCTGGCAAGGTTCTGGCAGGCTCCTGCAGATGTCTTTGGTGACTACATGGCTTCTCCCTGACTCTGCCTTCTTTCCTCCTCTGTGTCCTTGAAATTCCCGCCTTACTCTATTCTGCCCTGCCCTAGGCCAAAGCAGCTTTATTCATTAACCAATAAAAGCAACACATGTACAGAAGGACTTCCCACCCCAATTATTATGATGACAATTATGGCTAAGACTATTCAGCAATTACTGCTAAGGATACAAATAGTTACATTATCATGTAGAAATATTTAATATCTATTTCATCAGGAAATTGTGATGTGGCTTAAGCATGCTGGAGTCAGCAAACACATTCAAATGAGTGCGAAGATTGATATGGAAAAGCCATTTTATATTAATCTCCAACAAGTATCTAGTTCCATGCTGCGCTATGCCCTGAGGGAATGGTAGGATGAAGCCCATATGGCTGTTGATGGCAGCTGTTTAAGAGATGGCAAGTCATCACAGATCACTAAGGGGAAGGCAAGAAATGTAGTTAAAATATTGATAGGAGTAAGGAAACTCCCTGAAGGTGCTTGTACTTGAATTATAGCTTGAAAACTGAGCAAGCTGCTCATCCACAGAGAAATGAGAACTGTATTGTGCATAAAGGAAAGCTGTGTTTTTTGGAGCCTGCTGTTTATGCCAGAGTTTCCGCATGGTAAAAATCAAGAAGACAGAGGAAACTGGTGTGAGAGATGCCTTTCTCAGCCCTCAGTGGGATGCTGTTAAGGCCTTTGTTTGTTTCTTTCCTCTTTTGGTGAAGTCTTGCAGTGTTGCCCATGCTATGATCCCTGGGGTCATGTAATCCTCTCGCCTCTTAACCTCCCGTATAGCTGGATGATAGGTACACAACCTTGCCCTCAGTTAATGTGTGTGTAATTTTTTTAAAAACAATTTTTAGATAATTTTATTTCATGTATATAAGTGTTTTGCCTGCATGTGTGTCTGTGCACCGTGTGTGTGTGTGTGTGTGTGTGTGTGTGTGTGTGTGGTGTGTGCGTGCGCGTGTGTGCGCTACCTATGGAGGTCAGAAGGAGGCATTATATACCCTGGAACCAGAGTTACAGATGGTTGTGAGCCACCATGTGGGCATTGGAAATCAAATCTGTGTCCTCTGCAGTTACAGGTACTCTTAACTGCTGAGCTATATCCCACCCTTCTATCTATCTATCTATCTATCTATCTATCTATCTATCTATCTATCTATCTATCTATCTATCTATCTATCTATC
>NC_022031.1:17349578-17354027 GCF_000317375.1 Microtus ochrogaster | reverse complement strand
AAATAAATAAATAAATAAATAAATAAATAAATAAATCTTTAAAAATATTTTCTTAGATAAACAACTTAAGCTCTTATGTCTCGACTTTCTACGCTTTACATCTTTTTATGAGTTATGAGTTTTTTAATTTTTGATAACAAGGAAAACGGTAACTATAACTATCTCATCTTCATCTTCAGCAGAGACCTGAGAAGGATAAAACATTACAGAGAAAACAGGAAGTGCAGAGCAAACAACTTCCAAAACTCTTTCTGAGATTGGATAACCTTGCTTAATATTCCTGCCAGTTTTGTGATTTCATTTTTCTTTAGAGCTGAGTAATATTTGATTTTACATATGTACCAAATTTTCCTTAATCCATTCTTCTGCTGATGGATGACTGGGTGGGTTCCATCCCTTGCTATAGTAAACAGTAGCAATAAACCTAGAGGAGCAGATACCTCTGTGGTAGAGTATGGGATTCTCTGTGCATATGGTAGGGACGAAAGAGCTGGGTCATAGGACAGTTATATTTTTAAGGGTTTGAACATCCTTCAAAACTTATAGATGTGTGTTTCCAAAAGTTTGGGGCTCATTTTCTTTGTCTGAAGGGATTTCTTCAACTTTTCTGTGTGAGTCTGTTGGCTAGGAATTCTTTCAGCTTTTATGTGTCTGTATTCATGGAACTTGTAAGATTTGAGTTGGGCTGTCACCAGATGTGGGGAATGTCAGCCACCGTTGCTGCAGATGTCATCTCTGACCCCTTTCCTATGTCATCTTTTTGCTGAGGGTCTAATCAGAGGTATCCAGGCTGCTTATTAATGTTACCCAACTCTTTAATTACTTTTTCTTACATTTTAATTCCTTTTCATCCATGTGGTTTATTTTAGGAAGTGTCTCCTGTGTAAGTATGTGCTAATCCAAGTCACTGCTATTTTGTACTGTTTGAATTCTAAAAGTTAGATTCAGAAATTTATTCCTTCCTTATTTCTACTGAAAATTTTTATCTCTATTACCCTTATAAACTGGCTTAATGTCTTATTCCATTATTTATAACATCTGTGCCAGTGTGGCTCTGTCTCAGTGACTGGCTTTCCTCATCATCGTGGGTTATGGTTTTGTTTCTTTTGCCTTATAATACTGAATGCCAGATACTCAGTATTGACCATTGAATGTCAGCTATTGTAAATTTTGTTTTATTGGGTGCTAGCTATTTCTATCTCTGTATAAATGTGCTTGAATTTTTACTGGGATATGGAATTAAACAATGGAAAGCAGCTGTTCTTTCAGACCATACTATGATTTTTAAATTTTTTTCTTGAAATAATTTCTTTAACTTTATGTGCACTGGTGTGAAAGTGTCAGATCAGGAACTGGAGTCACAGACAGTTGTGAGCTCTGCCGTGTGGGTGCTGGGAATTGAGCCTGGATCCTCTGGAAGAACAGCCAGTGCTCCTAACTAACCCCTTATGTATCTCTACAATCCCTATGATTTGTTTTTTAAAAATGAGAATCACGCAGCATGTAGATGAGGGCTAACTCCACCCTAGAACTAAGACAAGATTGTTGTGAGTACTCTGCCCCACTGAGCTGGGAGGTTTCTAGTTGCACTGATTAGAACAGCCACTGCTCCTGGCTGTCTGGGTGACCAGTATGTCTGCGATGCTTTCGGTTGCTGTGTTCAGTCCAGGCCCCCAGTCTCCCCACACGCAAGTGTCACCAGTACTGGGAAGTTCTCCAGGACCTCTGGGGTACTCTATGTTCACTGGCTCTTATGCTTCGTCATGTGAGCTCCATACATTCTCCCCAATTTGTGTTTCTATTTCCTCAACTCAAGGAGTGTGCTGGAACGTCCCTGCTGGCCTGTAAGGTCTCAGAGCACAGTCAAGTTGGAATAAACCCTACTTGTTTTTCTTCTCTGAAGGATTGTGTGCCTTCATTGCCTGATATTAGCATCTTGGAAGCTATTAGTTTATATATATATTATCTGGTCCTTTTCTTGTTAGGGCATGCAGTAGGGGCAACCTGCTAGCCTGTATACTCAAGCTTAGGACAGGTGACTGCTGTTGGGTTTGCCTGTTTAATAAATACTTCTTCTTTTTTAATAATTCATTTATTTTATGTACATTAGTATTTTGCCTGTATGTATCTCTGTGTGAAGGTCAGATCTTGGAGTTATAGACAGTTGTTAGCTGTCATGTGGGTGCTAGGAATTGAACCCAGGTCCTCTGGAAGAGCAGTCAGCTCTTAACCAATGAGCCATCTCTCCAGCCCCAATAAATAAATATGTCTTAAATCTCCAGAACATTCTAACAGTTTGCTATTAATAGTGATTATATATTATTTGGGCCAGGCTAGAGGATTTGTTATAAAGTGCACATGGCAATTTCAGAGCACAGGGACCACTGGTAGGTTGCAAACAAACCAGTTTTCAGTCTTGCTTGGTAGTTGGTTCCACTTCTGTTGTCACCAGGGTAAGAGTGCAGTTAAGGAAATAACACTGACAGCCGTAATACCCACAGTGCTCCCTAAAGGGGAACCGTGAACTGAAGGCTCATCCCGGGAATGGTGAAAACCTTCCTGGTCCAACCCCGAGACGTGTTATGTTATTTTGATCTTAGCCTTGAGAATTTCGTTTGAAATTGAAAGGGGAAGCCATCACTATCTTACTTGCATGAGGGAATAAAGAGAATCAGAAGTTGAGTTACAGCAATGGAAAACGAGCTTAAAGAATGTTGGCAATAATCCTAGGTTGACCCATGCTTTTTAAGCAGTTGTGATGGGTATGCCACTTGTTTGAGTCATGGAGAGAAAGAGTGGAAAAAGTATTTTTCTTTTCCTTTCCTTTTACCAGGTGGTGCAAACCTTTAATCTCAGCACTTGGTAAGCAGAGACAGGCGGATCTCTGTGAGTTGTAGGCCAGACTGGTCTTACAGAGTGAGTCTTAGGACAGCCAGGGGTATGTACAGAGACCCTATCTCAAAACAAACAAATAAAAGAAAACCCAAACTATCTTCCTTTTTTGAGCTCTGGCCTTTGAAACCAAGGCCTTGCATATTATCACTGATTATATATATATATCAGGAGCTAAGGATATGTGATATACAATAAGAATTTATATTATATCCTTAGCTCCTGCTTTAGGTATGTTAATTGGCTCTTATTATATATTATATATGGGGGAAGGTCACAAAAGAGACCCCAGACAAGGAAAGTTGGGGATCTTAGGACCCCTGTGAAGAAGACAGGACAACGGTTTGATCTTGGACAAGAGTATCACCGTTACTGTCACACACAGGAAATCCGGGAAAGAGCCTGAATGGGGTGAATGATGCCGTACACAGGTCCCAGAAGCTGTTTGCTTTTGTTCTGACTTTAAGCCTCGATTATTTTACGGACACTAATTGGCCATTCCGTCTATTCCTTCTTGTAGAGTTGGGTCTAGTAGGAGGAACTCTGGAAGGGCATTTAAATCTAGGAGGCAACCTTCATTTTACTGACATGCAAATTGAGGGTTTTTTTGTGACTTCCCTGTAGGCCGCTGGCCTCTTGGCATTCATTTCTGAAGTCCTTATGGTAGAGGTTTTTGTGTGTCAGTTTCTGCTTTTTTGGTACAGTGAGCCCCATTTTCCCTTTCTTTTATTCAGCTGCTAAATCAATCAAATGAGTTGATTTGTGTCATTTTCAAACTTAGATAGATGCTTTCGTAGTTAAGACAATTCAAGGACCCTTGCTTTCATTTACTCCATAGACCTAATCACAAACGAAGAAGTAACACATCATGAACATTCATTTTGTCAAGAAAGGAAAAGAAAATTAGGGGAGGGAGCATTTGGGCTGTAGATCAGTGGCAGGATGCTTGTTTTGCCTGCATGAGCCCCTAGGTTCACTCCCCAGTACTGTTAAATAAATGCAACTTACAGATCTTAATTGGCTTTTACTTTGCTAACTTAGACTTGAGCCACCATGACTCCATAAAAGAGCCCAGCAGAACGGACTGCTTTTATAGCCAGAACAGGGCTGAAAAGGGGGAATCCTAGAAAAGGGGATTAGTTATTTGTGAAGTTGCTTTCCTAATATGGTGGAGACAGGGAAAGCAAGATAGAAAAGTAACTCATGGGTTAAGAGCAGATTACTTAAGGTTAATTTTTGTAACAATTAAAGGGTTTTTAAACGATGGATTATTGGCCAATTCAGAAAATTTCTGCAGTTTTTGTTTTCCAGTCTGAGAAGGTACAATAATTTTAGTGCCGTGGGACTTCAGAGAGTACATTTTGATTTTTAGGCCAAACTGTTGGTGCCTAGTACAGGAGCGGAGTCTGAGACAGGTCCCTGGCAGGTCTCATTTAACTATGCCAGACTTGGCTTCGGTGCCACAGGTCCGCCCTCTTAAATGTGCCCGAGAGAGGGGGAACAGTTATAATTTAAGATGGGAGTGGTGAGTCTTACCTTTGGTCAGTACCCATAATT
>NC_022031.1:17335060-17349478 GCF_000317375.1 Microtus ochrogaster | reverse complement strand
CTCCTTTCCTTTACTCCAATCCCCTTGCTTTCCAGGATCTCAAGTAGCCCAGAGTGCCCTTGAACTGGCTAGTAGCAGAGGGTGACCTCGACTCTGATCCCTTTGCCTCCACCTCCGTCCGTCTGTCCATCCATCCACCCACCCACCCACCCGTCCGTCCACTCACCCGTCCATCCATCCACCCGTCCGTCCGTCCATCCACCCATCCATCCACCCGTCTGTCCGTCCACTCACCCAACCGTCCGTCTGTCCGTCCGTCATTCCATCCATCCACCCACCCACGCACCCATCGGTCCACAGGGGCACATGTAGTCCAGTTTGGCCTAGAACTGTGTAGCCAAGCCTGCCTCAGCCTTTTACTTAAGTGCTGGTTGCGAACTGAGTGCGACACCGTGCCCCCCTTATAATTTTTAAAAGGAAGCAAGAGGGCCCGAGATGGAGGTTAGTAACGGAATTATTCTTTGCTCCTCTGAATACACTTCCCAATGCAAAAACTCTTTGCACGTGGAACACTGAATTCGCGTGTGACTCCTACCTTGGCTGGGTACCCGAGTGAGCCTTGTGGTCACTCAGATCTCACCTTAGCTGGACCCTGAAGACAGTTAGCCTTTTCTACCCCACCCCTCTTCACTGCCCAGGTTCAACCCCCACTCGGTGGTGGGGGGAGGGGAGGAAGCGTCAGGCTTTATTTACTCGGGACCTCTCGGGACGCGGTCTGCGGAAACCTTTGTCAGGCGCCAGGTGACTGGCGGGGGCGGGACGCGGATGTGGGCGGGGCGCCCGGCGCCCCGGGGACGAGTGCCGAGGCCGGCCGGGCTGGCGTGGCCAGCCTGTCGCTTCCAGCTCGCCACGCGCACGCACGGGCTGGGTTCCCTAGGTAAGCGCAGTGGGAGACGGGTGGG
Organism: Microtus ochrogaster; assembly: GCF_000317375.1. NCBI lineage: Eukaryota > Metazoa > Chordata > Mammalia > Rodentia > Cricetidae > Microtus > Microtus ochrogaster. The sequence goes on along the minus strand of NC_022031.1, from coordinate 17,348,576 downwards.
CCGGGTGGCCGCAGGTGTGTCCCGGCTGCCCCCTCCTCCCCGGGGACTGGCGTGCGGGAGTGGGGCGGGGCGGGCCCAGTGGGCGGGCCGTCGCGGGACGGGACGCCGACCGCTCACCGGTGCTGCGGGAGAGCTGCGGTTCTGGTCACCGCACTTCCTCCGGAGGGAGGAGGCTCGAGTGGTTCCACACGCGCGCCCTTCCCAAGCCCCGAAAAACCTCAGGTAGTGTACAGTTTTTATGGTCCTTAAAATACACGGCTGGTGCTTGGTCCAGGACTTTGACTTGGGGCTGCCCGCCGGAACGGAAAGCTGCGATTAGTGGGGGGCTCTTGGAGGACGCCAGGGTTCCGGCAGGGAGCAGGACACGGAGATTAGCGCGCAGGCTTCTAAGTTGGAATACCTGAGCTCCGGTGTACTTATTAACCAACAAAACTTGAGCGGTTTGCTCAGCTTCTGTGCGCCGTGGTTTTCAGGTATGTAAAATGATGTGCTGGAGCTTGAAATCTTTCGGAATTGTTGTGAAGATTGGGTTAATACTAGTGCCTGGCAACGAGCGCTGGTTATTTTCGCTCTTTGCATTCTGATGAGCATGAATCTCTAAGGTTGTCATTTCTGGGAATCGACCCCTCTCCTCAGAGCTATTGTCTGATTGCTTGGGAGATCCCTTTGAGGCAGTGTTTATGAACTGAGGAGAATTTAAGTACTAAAGGTAGTCTGTTCTTCACTTTCTTTCAAATCAGTTCCTCACTAAACCTTACAAACACTTCTCTTTTTCTTCTGTGTGGTGCTTGGGATGGAACCTCCCCCCACCCCCAGCATATGCTTGCCGGTGAACTAAATTACACTCCTGTACTCATAAACCTTAGTTTTGAGGACTATTCTAAAGGGAGGATGGAAGAAGATAGATGGCTTTTAGGGTGAGTGTAACCTCCTCTTGAGAGTCGAGGTAGATTTGTTGGAAAGCATCTCTCATGACTTGATTCAAAACTTGTGCTGTTTGGGGCAAATGCTTAGTTTGTACTATACTATTGCAAGAGTGCATAAACCAGAGCACCCAAAATAGGTAAGCAGGCGTCATCCGAACAATAGTTTGGCAGGGAGAAACAGGATCGAAAGAGATGTGGAAGCCGAATGTGGTTACAAGTGCGGGCTTGTAACCCTTGCCCTCCGCAGCCAGAGACAGGAGGATAGCTGAAAGTTCCAGGCAAGCCTGGGCTTCATAGTTCAAGGCTAGACCTTGTCTCAAAAGAAAAAAAAAAAGAAAAAAAGACCCAGAACCACTAAATGGCAGAGCTTAGATCTCAGCTCTGCTGATCAACAAGTTATGAAACCAAAGGAAGATGTTACCGTTTTTATTTTCGACAGTTTTATGGTGCTGTGGGTTTCTTCTCTCAGCCGTGTCTTGCTTGGTAGCTTAACTGCATGATTCATAGTCATTCTTCAGCAGCTTTGATTTAAATCACAAGTCTGGAAGTTGCTGCATCAATTATTGCTTTGAGAGCAAGATGATTGTCTTAAACTTTGTACAAACATGTTCTAACAGGGCTTTTTGTTTTTTCAAAAGGCAGCCCGTTTCTCTGTGTGCAGAAGGTAAAACCAACATAAATGAACTGACTTCGTTGTCAACTTGTTATCACTGTGTTTGTTACTGGTGAAGTTTCCTGGATTGGGTAGGGTACAGTCAGGAAGGGACACCCGGAATGCTAGCCCTGAAATGGGAATGCAGAGGTTATGTGGCAAAGTAGCTGCTCACTTCAACAGCCTCTCATGGTAAAATCATTCTGAGTTACTGGCGCGTTAGTTGCTGACTCCCAGCTCCGTGCACGGCTCGCTTCCTTACCTCCGGGTATTTGTTCAGATGTTTTCTTCTTATTTAGAATTGCACGCCACCCCGCACTTCCCAGAACATATACTTACCAGTTTATGTAATTACTCCTCTGCTGTCTGCCAGGAGAGGTTCCAAGTGGCTAAGGGTGCTTCCACGTGCGTTCCCTGCTGTATCCCGAGTGCCTGGAAACAGTACTTGGCACGAGAAGATACTGGCTGTGCAGATTTGAGCAGATACTTCGAGCACAACTAATAATCACATCAGCTAATGTACCGACACTTTGCTTTGCCGGCCCCTCCCCCCTACTCTACTCTCAGTTATTCCTCCTCGTCGCCCTGGAATAAAACGTTGAGGCCATGTTTAATTCCCCCATACCTTGCACTAGACAGGCAAACAGCTAAGTTTCTCGCCGTTTTTTTTTTCCCATACAAGCCACTCCCCTTGTTGCTAAGCCCTCTCCCTTCTGTCCCCTCTGATACACCTACAGCCCTGTTGTTCTCGTTTCCGAAGCTTTCACTTCTGCAGAGTGAGAAGCCAAGTGGGCATTCATCTTCCTCCCACTTGGTGATCTCAAATACACATTTTCAGCCTCTCTGTCCTACAGATAGATAAAAACAGTGATTCCCAACTTAGGCTTTGAAATATGAAGTAAGATTCCAGTGGCAGGACTTTGTAAAATCCCAAGATGAGTATTGATTGCTTCATGATGGTTGTTTTTGTTAATGACTTGGTTGCTTTCCTCAGTTCAGATAAACTGGCCTGGTTGTGCTGCAGGTCTTGACTGCCCTTTCTGGGTAGGGTGCCCCGCCCCCATCCAGCTCACCCCACAGCACCCCCGGATACTGGATAGGTTTAGTTGGAGTTGGGTTACTCTTTCTCAGAGCTCTGGTGGTAGTTTCCCCAGAAACTGATCAATCCTCTTTGACTTATGATTCTTTTGGTGTTTTTCTTTTAATCTGTTGCTGCATCTAAACAGGGCATGAACTATGCACGCAGAATTTCCATGTTTTCTTTTTCCATTTTTCCAGTTACCTTTAAAGGAAACATGAGGCCCGCATCTCTGCTTTTTAAGTAAGTGTGAACTCAAGTTCTAATAGCGCTCCAGACCATTAAAGGTGGAGTCTCGCTGCTTGTTTCGAGAGTACGATCTTGGAGGGCAGGGGAATTGAGTAGGATGTTAAAAACAGAGATGGAAACACTGAGTGTAGGTTTCTAAGGGAGTGGGTGTCAGTAGAGCAGGGTACTTTGATGCATAACAGGCAGGCCGATACTTTTAAAAATATTTAATGTTAACCTCACTCAGGAAGTTGTCTGGACAAGGCAGACTGCACAGGGCACTGTCTGCAGCTTTGGATTTCTTGTGCAGTATTATTCCTAAAGTGTATTTTGTTTTTATATCTCTGGGCACACACAGTCCCATTTCTCTGCTTTGTTTTCTGAGCTGGGTGGAATGGAACATTCTCTTCTTCTGTTTGGCTCTGACTTCACACACCGTAATTTCTCTCTGTGTGTCTGTCTGTCTCCTCCCCACCCAAGTAGTCTAGGGTGGCCTTGAAGTCGCAGCCCTCCTGCCCCAGCCTCTTTGAAAGCTGGGATTACAGGCACACTGTGCCTGGCTTTGTTGTTTTTAATCTTAAAATGTGTTCACGCTTCTTTCTTAGTTTGTTTTCCTGTATGTGTGGAGAATATACATCCCAGAGTTTTTATGTCCTTGGAGGAATGTGGTCGCTACGAGTTGGCTGTCGATGCTTATAGTTTTTACTTGATATCAGCATTTGGTTTAACAAAGCCCGTACGATTGTACAGTAAAAAACTATCTGTGAGCTGGGTGGTGGTGGCACACGCCTTTAATCCCTGCGCTCGGGGGCAGAGGTAGATAGAGCTCTGTGAGTTCAAGGCCAGCCTGGGCTACAAGAGCCAGTTCCTGGACAGGCTCTAAAACTAAGCGCTCTAAAACTCTGTCTCAAAAAACAAACAAACAAACAAAAAATGTGTCTGTGTACATATTCTAATTGCATCGTTGTTTTTATTTTATTTGTGGTACTTTCAAAAATAAACTTGATTCTTGAATTTATTTATTCAAGAAGCTAAGATAGGAGGACTGGAATTTGAGACCGGCGCGAGTAAGACCCTGGCTTTTTTTTTTTTTAACTTCAGATATTTTTACAATTTAGTTTTTCACTCTTTTTCTGTTGCATCCCAAACTGAGCTGGATTTTTTGGGGTATGCCTTAGCCTAAATTCGTTCTTGAGTTTGAATACGTAGGCAAACATAGGCATGAATTTATTTCGCCATTCCTGTATGAAGCATGCAGTTACTAATGCAGAAAACAGTTACCAGGGAAACTACATGTAAAGGTCTTAGTTTTAGACATTTTACATTTAGACATTTAGCTTCCGTTAAAATTTTATGTATTGCTTTTGCTAGTGGTATAGTCAGTAGGTCAGGACTTGAGTCATGTGGTATAATTTCATTAAGTACTATGACTTAAATATGTAATTGGTTATAGTTAGTGTGCTTTGAGGACTATCTTCAAATGTGATTGCCAGTAAAGCTTACTTTCAGGAGAAATTTTGAAAGCAAGTACTTGTTTTGGAGAAATTTTTCCCTTACTCTACTATTCTATTCCCTAAGCGTCTGAGTTTCTCCAACCCCCCTTGTTTCTGAGATGCCTGTACTAAGGGTGTTATGACCAGCAGAGTTGTGTTGCAGACTAACAAGACTTTGCTGTACACACACAGGAAGCACCACGCTGGTAAATCTGTGTTTGAGGAAGCATTTTATTAAGACAACACAGCCTGGAGGTGTGTGTAGTGGAGGGAGAACTGGAGTAAGAGCAGAGTGCTGACTCAGAAGGCTGACTAAGCACTTAGGAGGTGCTGGTTACTAGAAGATCTTGCCAGCCCTCTCAGCCAGCACTTCTGAGCCTATCTCAGATTTAGCCCTGAGCTGTTGTGGGAGGAGCCGGGTGGAGGCACGTTAGAATGCAAGCTGAGATAGCAGGTTTAAGTCTCAAGGAGGTTGTTGAATGTGTGTGTGTGTGTGTGTGTGTGTGTGTGTGTGTGTGTCCGTGTGTCCGTCCTGCTGTCTGCAATCTTCTGGTCCACACAGTCACAGACCAGCTTTCCTTCAGGCCTGTGATTGCTGTCCCACAGGTGTGCCCTTGAAGTTCAGTGTGTGTTCCCGTGGGCCTGCAGAGCACCTGAATAGGAAGGCTAGGAAGAACAGTGCAGCCCATTGTAACTGGGACCCCAAGACACGGTGACCTGGGGAGACTGAGAGGTACAGGCCCCAGCCCTGCCTTCACTGTTACAGTTCCCCTGGGTTCTGGATCAAGTGCAGGCCGCGCACCATGGGAAACTTTAGAGCCTTCCTTCTCCCGCTACGGAGGAATACAAAGGGCCCTCAGTGGCCTCTGTGCCGCCTCACTCCTTCCCCTTCCCCTCCGACCTGTCCGTAATAAAATGTGTCAGGGAGTAGGCAGGCTCCTGTGGCTTCCGCTGGACACTTCTCAAACTGGTAGATGCATACTTTCCATCGTCTTAGTTCCAGCTGATCACTTTTCATTATCAAAAATCAGGATGAATAAAGGTGCCTCTAAGAAAAATATAACAAATTCAGGGAAAACTGGGACAGTTCAGTTCAGTTCAGAGTGCAGAACAGGGACAAACCAAAGAGGGGTGGAGCGGGCGTGAGAGGAAGGATGTGCGAGCAAGGAGGGCTGTGACTGATTCATCCTGTGAGGCCGGGAAACGGGGAAGGTTACTATGCATCTTTCATCAGGATCCTGTTTGGTTTTAAAATCTGGACAACCTATTTTACAGATGTGACAAAGACTGGCTTTGTTTCTGTGGAAACATTTCAGATATGTTTGGAGCCGGAGGCCTCCTCAGGGGCGGAAGTAAATAAGCACAGATTTATATGTTTCTAGAGTAGATTTTTCAAGTCTCTCACTCTCTTCCTGAGTCGTTTTAGCTTCCTAGTCAAAATAAGAGGTAGGGATGCAGATTTCCCATTTGCCCGTAACCATTACACATCCGTACCCCCAACCCCATCATTACCACTGGCTGGTCGGCAGGCTCATCATAATCACCCGAGTGGGTAGCTCCCATTGGCGTTTCTCTGTTGGTGTGCACTGTATGAATATGGATGTGGGATAATGCTGGATTCCCTTGTCTAGTATCATACAGATTCTACCTTATAAATCCTGCACTCCGGTTCTTTCTCTGCGACCCTGCTGCTCCTGTAGCCACTGGCCTTTCTATTGTCCTTAGCTCTCTGCCTTGACTCGGATTTCATTCAGATGAGCTCTCACAGAGTGGAGCCTTTTAGTCTGTCTTCTCTCGGTGGCGTGTGTTTAAAGTGCCCCTCCCTGTCCAGTGTGACTTCAGAGCTCATTTCTTTTTAGCGTTAAAAAATGTTCCGTTGTCTGTACGTATCACAGTTTATTAATTTAGCATCTTTTGTTCTCTCCCTCTTGTTGACAGCTGTGACCTGTTCCATCCAGAACTCTCTGTCCCCAAGGTGTTAGCTTGTGGCTTCCATCTTGACCCTTTTCTACTCTTTTCAGCTCCTGGGTGGCCATATCCCAAGAGCCTCTACTGATGTCCTTTCTCTTGGCCATGGAGCCAACTCTAGCCTGCCCGGAAGGCATAGGTGCTGGACTGTGAAAGCAACTTGGGTAGGAACCAGTTTTTATTATAGGAATAAAGTTATCTGTGCTTGGCCAGCTTGACTGTGCCACCCGTTTGGGGACTTTCAGCTTCCTGGACTTTCTGAGAAAAGCTGCCGGTTTGTCTTTTACATGAATTCCAGACATCGTGTGGTCTCAGTGCTGCCAGCCAGGGAACAGGGTAAGGCTTTCATTGTTAGTATTAAATATTTACTTTGTGTGTATATGGTGTCTGTGCACATGTGTGTGCAGCGCCTGTGGCCAGAAGTGGATTCAGATCTGGAACTGAGGTTTGGGCAGTAATGAGTGGCCCAGGATGGGTGCTGGAAACAACTCAGGTCCTGTACGAGAGCACCGAGTGCTCTAAACCATGTATTGGTTCTGTGAAGACTCCAGCAGTGTCTTCCAAAGTGGCTCAGCTCTCCTGCATCCCCACCAGCAGACAATGGGAGTCCTGTTGTTCCTCTCACAGCGTTTGGTGGTCATGGTTTCTGGATATTGGCCGTTCTAATAGCCGTGTATCTCTTTCCTACCTCTTCTCTCTTCTCCTCCCTCTCCTCCCCTCCCCTCCCCTGTAGTGGGACCGAATGCAGGGCCTGTGTGTACTAGGCAAGCATCCTATCCCAGCTGTATCCCTAGAATTCTCGTTTTAATTTGCATCTTTCTGATGATACATTCTTAAGAGCATCCTTCCAGGTGCTTATTTGCCATCTGTACGTTTTGTTTTAAATTATCTTTGTCTGTGTGTGCACTGGGGGAGCAGTTGTGTGCCACATTGTGTATGTGGAGGTCAGAGTACAGTTAGTAGGAGTATGGCCAGGTGGGTCCCAGAATAGGACTAAAGTCCTGAGTGTTGTAATTTTAAAAAACACCATGAAGAGAAGTCACACCACACAACAGGACTCACATGGGAGGTTTATAGGAAGAGGCGGGGGTGCGGGGACAGGTCCCTGGGGACAAGAGTTACAGGGGAGGGGAGAAAAACAGAGAAAGGAACAGACAAAGAGAGCAAAAGAAAGATGGAAGGTGGGCAAGGCCACCTTTTAAGAGGGTACACATAGTGAATGTGCACAGGAGGTGCTCCTAGTGGCTGCAGCTGAGGACGCATCCTGTCAGGACCCTGAGGGCAGGCCAGTACAGAATACTAACACCGAGGTCATGAAACTTGGCAGCAAGTCTTGTTGGTCGAGGTGCATCATCTGTAATGAGATTGTATGTTAAGGTCTTTGACCCATTTTTAAATTGTGTTTTTTAAAAGCCCTTTTTAGGCACTCCTTAAATAGCTTTTTTTGCAGGTATTTTCTTTCGGTCTGTGGCTTGCCATCTTAATGTCTTCATTTTCACTGGATCCTGGTGTGCTGTAGCTGTAAGCCGTCACCGTATCAGAGGCCATCTAGGTTAGCTTCTGGGACCTTCTGAGTTTTGCATTATATACCATGGGTTTCCTTTGGTATCCTCCTGGGTCTTTTAGCTCCTACCTTTGAGTACCATTGTTCCAGTGTTAATCCGTTGCCTTAACAAGACTCTCGATCTCTGTGGCTCTGCTTTGTTGTTTTAGAACGGATGCTGAAGATTCATGAGTGTGTCTGCCTCCTGATATGGTATAGTTTACTAGGCAGTATTGAACCAGTCATTTAAGATCGCTGAAGAAACTTTAGAAACTGCTTTAAAAGGTGGTGGGGTTGGGTTTTCCCCAGCCCAAACTAGCTTCAGTGACCTTGACCTTCTGATCTTCCAACTCAGCCACTTGAAGGCTGGAATTACAGGAATGTGCCACCTGCCCAGTTTTCGCGGTGTGGGAATTGAACCCAGGGCTTCACAGATGCTAGGTAAGCAGTCTGCCAGCCAAGCTACATTCCCTAAATCTATGCTCTCTAGAGGTAAAAGTAGGAGAACCTTTGATCTTTATACTTAAAAGATTTTTGGCTTACCTCAAACAAAAACAGAGAGGTCCAGTTGTTAGCATATAATAGACTAGGAAATGAGGACTGTAGCGAAAAAAGCTTAAAAAGCATAAATGAATGTTCATATATTTAAGCAGTATTAGGATGAACAAAATTTTAACCTAGAATTTGAGCATTTTTCTACTGCAGTTTCACACATATGTACATAATCTTAAATAAAAATTTTAAAATAAATAAATATCCTTTACTGAAAGCATCAAATTGGGAGGAGGTGGCACAGATCTTTAATACCAGCACTCGGGAGGTAGAGGCAGGTGGGATCTTCTGAGTTTGAGGCCGGCCTGGTCTACAGAAGGAGTTCTAGGACAGCCAGGGCTACACAGAGAGATCCTATATAGAGCCTTGTCTCCCACCCACCTGTTTCCAAATGCCTGGCATCCTCTTCCCAAATTACCACACAGAGGCTTACATTAATTATAAATGTTTGGCCAATTGCTCAGGTTTATTACTAACTAGCTCTTACATGTAAATTAACCCATTTCTGTTCATCTATGTATTGCTACATGTCTATGACTTTACGGGTCCTCTGGCTTCTTGCTTCTTGAACATCTGACTCACATCTCCCTGACTCTGTCCTTCTTCATCCAAGTTCACAGTTTGACTATTCTGCCTAATCTGGTCCTGCCTTGCCATAGGCCAAGCAGCTTTTATTATTGACCAAAGGGAGTAATACATATTCACAGCATACAGAAGATCATCCCACAGCAAATCCAAAAAAAGAGGGAGAGAATTAAATTCATAGTGAAATTAATGTTACTTTTTCCTAATTTTACTTCTGACTACTTCCAGGTAAGTTCATGAAAGACAGGCATGGCAGCATGCTCTTGTGGGCCTCACTACATAGGAGGCTGAGGTAGTAGGATCACGAGAGCCCAGGAATTCAAGGCTTGCCTGGGCAACATAGTAAAGCCCTGTCTCAAACCAAAAAAAAAAAAAAGTCTTCTCCATTGGTTCCTGTAGGACTCTGTAGGGTGTATTTGCACATCGTGGAGACAGTGTGATTGATGGATGAAGCCTCCCACATCAGAGCATCTGGGTTTGAATCCTAAGGGTTACCAGTGGAATCTGCTTATCCCTGCACACATCCTTGGGCCATTCAGACTTGCCCAGAATCAGTTTGCCTTTGCTATACCAAGTGGAATGTTGCTCTTCATACATAGTGGCTTAATTTGGTAGCTCAAATAGTGCCCCATTCCTGTTCCTGTTGTCAGTCTCTTGGATGTCCACAGAGAAATGTCTGATGTCTTCCCAGGCTGTGTACCAAGCCCAAACCAAATCTGCTGTTGGCAGATCCTAAGGGCCAATAGTTTTTCTCTTCTCTTGATGCTTGTCTGAGACACTTTAAGCCACTCTTGCCTGCTGTGTCATTTCTAGCTCTGTTGAGTGTGACGAGGCAGAGGCTCGGGGGCTAGGGCAGCTTTCATCATTACAGTACCTCATAGAACAGATATCGCTAAAAACTGGCAGCCCTTCCGGGTTTCTGAGGAAGTGGGAAAAAACAGTACATCCAGACACGGAGTTTGGGTTGTTTTGCTCTTGTCTCCTTCTCTCACTGGAGATAGGACATCCTGCCTCAGAGCAATGGCGCCCTAGGGAATCATCTTCACAGTGGATCCCAGAGCTTCTGGGCCTATGCAGGTATCCAGAGTGTTTGCTGTGCCTTGTTCACTTAAGATAATGTCGTCAATGCGGTGGATTAGTGTGGTGGCCCATGGAGTCTGCGTGATCGTGGTCCCTCTTCTTCTAGAGCATATTATGACAACGCTGCAAATGTTGCTCTCTGGTATGACCGTGAATGACAGGTACTGCTGTGTCTGCCATGTGATAGCAAACCGCATCTCATTGTCCTTACTGATGCTGATATGAAGGAGGACATTTACCAGGTCATGAGCCATACACTTGCTAGCACGGATTATGCTAACAGTCGTCATCCCAAAGTACCTCCTCTGGGCTTGCATCCGGAATTAGTAGTGCTACCTGGTTAGATCTGAGCGACCCATAGCCATGCTCCAAGATTTGTTTTGGTTCTGGCCCAGGTGCTCAGGCAGTTTAAGTGGGGTCATGATAGGATTAACACTTCTGATTCATCAGCTTTTTGATAGTGATACTGACTTCTGAGCTCACAAGGGATGGTGGGCGGAGTGCTTTTCTTTCTTTCTTAGTGAGAATAGAGTGGTCAGTCCTAAGGCCTGTAAGCCAGGAACTAAAGCTGCTGACAAACTCTGGATTCCTGTCAGAGGTTTCTCCAAGGCTCTTTCTCTTGTAGTAGCTTTTTTGACAAGACAAGGATGTATTATCGGTGATATGGTTAGTGACTCTTATATATGTTTCTAATAAAATTCTAGGATGAGGGAAATAGACCCAAGATAAATCTGTGGTTGCATTGGGCCCACCAAGATTCTAGGCCTGTGCCTCTTACACTGTCTTTAGGAGCCCCACTCTGACTGGTAAAGTACATTTTGGGTCCCCAGATCTTAGTGTCAGTTCAGAGATGGTGTTCAATAACTTTTAGAAGAGTTTTGTATTTCCCTTTCTACAGGCTACAGTAGCTATAGATCCTGAGGTGATAACAGATCACTCTTGGGAAAAGCCTTGAAGGAAGATCAGCAGTCTATCTATGGCTGTGTGGCCTTTTTATTTTATTATTTTAATTTTTTTTAATGTACATTGAGGTTTTGCCTACATGTATGTCTATGTGAAGATGCCAGATCCTCTGGAACTGGAAGCTACTGTGAGCTGCTGTGTAGGTGCTGGAACTCGAACCAGGGTCCTTTGGAAGAGCAGTCACTGCTCTTAACCACTAAGCCCTGCTTGTGGTCTTTTTAATGGGTCATAATAATCTTACATTGAATCCAGTGTGTTCTCTGTTTGTCTTAAAACTTCTCCGTGAGCTCAATTGGGTTATGTGATAATCAAGAACAGTGAGAACATGTGTAGCTCAAATTTTAGTTGGTCTTAATAATCAAAACCCAGAGTCAAGTATAGGGGTTAATTCTGAAGATCAGTGAAGCAGAGAGGCCAGCCACTAGAGAGTTCTTTTACTTCTATCCATGTTCAGACCAAAGGGGTGATCCTCACACTGAGTCTGTCTCCACCAAACGTCAGACTGCCCTGAACTGTCTTCCTCCGCCGTATAGCCCTCTCTCCACCCAGCCATATCACTCCTGTCTCCACCTCCTTAGTGCTGTGATTAAAGACTTGTGATCCCAAGTGCTAGGATCACCTTTGTGTGAGCTCTGTTTCTCTTTTAGACAGATTCTGTCTTGTGTTGCCCAGGGTGGCCTTGAACTAACAGAGCTGCCTCTGCCTCTGTGGCCCAAGACCTAGGATTAAAGGTATGTGCCACCACTCCCTGGCCTCTAGTGGCTTAGCTATGCATTCTGATCTTCAGGCAAGCTTTATTTGTTTATGTTTTCATAAAATATCACTACAAACATGAGTGAGGGGAAATGGCATCTTGAAGAACAACTTGAAAGGGTCACATCGAGCATGGGGATGGGAAGACTCTGGAGACCTGGATGTCCCTAGAGGAGGTCAGGTAGCTCCATTGAGCTGAGAAGTTCAGTTGAGTGGAGTTGGAGGCCAGCATTCTGAGCCTCAGTCATGTCGCTCCAATGCTTGCATCTGCCATCCAAAGTCTGCTTTCCAACGAGAGCCCTTATGGGCGCATCTAAGACTACAGTGTTGCTTGTTTAATTGCTCCTCACCAGTTACCATTAAATTCTGGCCCGTATTTTTAGTCCTATCTTCTGGCAGCTAGAAGAAATTAAAGACTAAAGCAATCACATTCAACTAGTCATTTACTTTGTGTACACTTTCAAGAGCAGCTGGAAGTAATCCCAGCCCTTGTTAGAATCTCATCAGCCGCTTGGATTTCTAGTCCTCTGTCATCTGTCCGTGCGCATCCTGTGATACCTTGCATGTCATTGTGCCATCCTCGCCCTCCATAGGAGGGCTATCACTTATTAATATGGCTCCCATTTTTATCTTTTTTCCCCTTTTACTAAAAATAGGTTCTTTTATCAATCAGTATATCTGAGCATATCCCCTCCCTCCACTTCTTCCATTTCCTCCCCACCTCTCCCATCTGAATCCACTCCTTTTCTGTCTCTCACTAGAAGAGAACAGGTTTGTAAGAGATAACAACCAAACATAACAAAATAAAATATAAGTTAAAACAAAACCCATCACACTGAAGTTAGACAAGGCAAACCAACAAAAGGAAAAGAGCCCCAAGAGAAGGCAGTAGAATCAGAGACCCACTTGTTCTCATACTCAGGAATCCTAAGAAACACTAACCTGAAAGCTCTAATATATGTGCTCCAAGGACCTGGTGTAGACCCCTGTCGGCCCTGTGCTTGCTGCTTCAGTCTCTGAGAGTTCATGTGGGCTTTGTTCAGATGATTTAGAGGGCCTTGTTCTCCTGGTGTCCCTCATCTCCTCTGGTTCACACACTCTTTATCAGGGTTCTCTGAGCTGTGACGGGAGGGATTTGATGGAGACATTCTATTTAGAGCTGTGTATTATGTATCTTTCTCTCTCTGCATGTCTGGCTGTGGGGCTCTCGATTTGTTCCTCTGCTGCAGGAGGAAGCCCCTCTGACAATGGCTGAACACAGCACGGATCTATGAATTTAGCAAAATCATTAGGAGTTGTTTTATTGCTATTTTTTTTTTTTGTTTTTTTGACTGATACTATTTGGTTTTACCCAAGTCTCTGAGCTATCTGGTCTATGGTTCTTGGTCACCCAAGCAGCGTTGAGTGTGGGCTTCATCTCATGGACTGGGCCTTAAGTCAGATCAGACAGTGGTTGGTTACTTCCACACACAAATTTTGTGCCGCCATTGCCATGGCATTTCTTGCAGGCAGGAAGCTTGTAGATCAAAGGTTTTGTGGCTGGCTTGGTGTTTACATTTCTCTCTTGGTAGCCTGCAGAGTATTTTACCGTACTGCAGACACTAGAACTGGGGTGAATGTTCTGTGTAGGCACCAGCTTGGCCTCACCACATACAGTCAGTTGTGTGGTTGTTGTCTTCAGCAATGGTCCTTGTC
>NC_022031.1:17325537-17334715 GCF_000317375.1 Microtus ochrogaster | reverse complement strand
CGCCTTCATATATTTTAATAAGTTTCCATACCACTCCTCCAATGCCCCTCAGTACTAGCTGTCCCTCCCTGCATTCCGTCCCTCAGTGCCATTCCCCTCCCCCTCTCAACCCGATCCTCCAGTTCCCATCTGCCCAACCCCACCCTCACTCCATCCATAAAATCTATTCCATGTCCCCCTCTCAGAGAGATTCATGTACCCCCTCCCCATACCTTTCTTTATACCTCACCTCTCTAGGTCTACAGATTGTAGATTGGTAATCATTTATTTAATGACTAATATCCACATATAAGCGAATATATACCATATTTATCTTTTCAGCTGTGGGTTACCTCATACAGGATGATTTTTTTTTTCTAATTCCATCCATTTGTATGAAAATTTCATGATGTCGTTTTTACAACTGAGTGACACTCCATTGTGTGAATGTACCACATTTTCTTTATCCGTTCTTCTGTTGAGGGACATCTAGACTGTTCACAGCTTCTGGCTATTCACGAATAGAGCAGCGGTAAACATAATTTAGCAGTGTCTCTGTGGTAGAATGAAGCGGTCTTTGGGTATAGGCTCGGGAGTGGGATAGCTGGATCTTGATGTAAATTGATTCCCGTCTTTCTAAGGAACCACACTATTGATTTCCATCGGGACTCTGCAAGTTTGCACTCCCACGAGTGGTGGAGGAGTGTTCCCCGTGCTCCACATCCTCACCAGCATGAGCTGTCACTGTGTCTTTGATCTTAGCTAATCTAACAAGTGTATGATGGAATCCTGGAGTCATTTTGATTTGCATTTCCCTGATGGCTAAGGATGTTGAACATTTCTTTAAGTTTGAAGTTGCTTGGTTAGAGTTGCACCAAGATATTTTATATTATTTAAGACTGTTGTGAAGAGTGTTGTTTCCCTGATTTCTCATAGTCTACCATTTGTATATAGAAGAACTACTCATTTTTTTTTTTTAGTTAATCTTGTATCCTGCCACATTACTGAAGGTGTTTATCAGATATGAGCCCCTGATATTTGCGCCGTGGACGCTGGTCCTCCGAAGAGCCAAGCTGGTGTTAAGAACCGCCAATTCTCTTGACTGCTGAGCTATTTTTGCAGCCTCATAATGTTATTTTTTAGTTTACTAATCGTGGTTTTTCCTGTTGTTTAAGGTTCCATGATGGAGTTTGAACATTACCTCAAGAGGTTTCATATTTTGGATTAGTTAATCGTCTTTACCCTCTGCTGGGGACTTAGAAACTTTGGATTCAGTTTCTGTGTCCTTCAAGACATTACATGCAGAGAGATTGTACCATGGACTGCAAGGAGAGCTGCCCAAGTGTGAGCATCCCCAGCTCTGATGAACACAGAGAGAAAAAGAAGAGGTTCACGGTAAGTGCGTAGCAGGAAGCTTAAGAGAGTCAGTACAGCAAATGTTTCCACCTCTGCCTGTGTTCTTCCTAACTAGGAATCCGCCTCCCTTTCTCCATGTGTCCAGGTTCTGCTTCTGTTGAATGGCTGTCCTCACAGATCCCTCTTTGGCTGTTGTAAGGAGGCTGCTTGTTTGTCCCCGCCGCCCAGAACCGAAACAATCACACAGAAACCGTATTTTTTAAATCACTGCATGGCCCATTAGTTCTAGTGTCTTATTGGCTAGCTGTTACATCGTAATTTAACCCATTTCTGTTAACCTATGTATGGCCATGAGGCTGTGGCTTACCAGGTAAAGTTCCGGAATCTGTGTCCAGCGGGGCTACATGGCTTCTCTTTACTCCGCCCTTCCTCCCAGCATTCTCTTTAGTTTTCCCCACCTAGCTCTTTCTGTCCTACTCTGCTATAGGCTCAGAGCAGTCCTTTATTAACCAGTGGTATTCACAGCATACAGAGGGGAACCCCACATCATTTGGCTACTGTAACAGTAATTGTCTTTTTTAGTGCAAATTTTTGCCTATTTACCATCTCTTTGAGGAATTTTATGAGGCTTGTATGCTCTCTCATCAGATGTTTGTATACAGACACTATCTGTGTACTGTTAGTTTGTACACACTGTTGAGTGCTGTAGACTCCTGAAGTCCTTGAGTCCATGGTAAGGACTACTGTCTTGAAATTTCCATAGTGTCTCATGGTATTTTATTACTTTCTGCCACATTTTAAAATGTTTCCTTTTTCTTCTTTTCTCACCTTAAAGGTAAAAACCTTCCTGATTTTGTTTTTTGTGCCACAATATTTGCTGGAGGGAGGGTTTTATAAGCAATAGACACAATGAGTTTGTGCTAGTAGCGTTATCAGTGACTATTACTGGAACCTTGAAATCCTTTGTTTATTTGTGTGTGTGTGTGTGTGTGTGTGTGTGTGTATGTGTGTGTAGCATATGTGCACATATGGGTTCATAGAGGACCCCCAACCCTAACCTTAAAGTAGTCAGGGCTCTCCTTGAACCTGGGTCTCTTGTTTTCTTAGTTACTAAATCTCTACCTTCCCTCAGAGATCGATTTACAGATGTGTACAGATCACAGCCTGTTACTTAGTTCTAGGATACAAACTCATTTGCACAAGTAGTCTTTTAAAAAATAGTTTTCATTTTCTTTATGTATGAATATATAATATTTATTCAGATAGATAGATAGATAGATAGATAGATAGATAGATAGATAGATAGATAGATGCATATATGTCTGTGTACTGACTGTTTAGTGCCCTCAGAGGCCAGAAAAAGGATCCCCCAGAACTGGAGTTTACAGATGGTTATGCGCTGTCATGTGGGTGCTAGGATCCAAGTCTGGGTCCTCTAGAATGCCCCCATGCTGAGCCATCTCTCCAGCCCTACAACAGGTCACCATGACCTCTGAACCACCCCTCCAGCTGAGAGCAGATGTGTCCTATTAGTATTGCGAGACACACTATCGTGTTTAGTCCCAGTGCTCCAGACAGGATCGTTAGAGCTTTCCTGCCCTTCTGTCTCTGATCTGGTCTTTGCTGAAAGTCCCAGGCTGCTGTGCAGTATGAAGACATTTGCTGGACTTCAGCTCTGTTCTCTACTTACTTCCACCCAGGTGAGAATGCCCAGGCTGTCTTACTCTGTCATCCTGCTTGAGCATACAGCCTTACCGCGGTCTGCATTTTGGTTTATAGGAGGAAGGGTGTCCATTTTCAGGGTATTTGTTGAATAAAGGTCTCTGGCTTCCTTGTCATCCCTGCACATCTGTAATGTTCCAGCTGTCAATTGCATTCTAGGAAATAGCTGTGGCTGATGTGATATAGCCTGAACTTCTTTTTTGTTTGTTTGTTTGTTTGTTTGTTTTTCGAGACAGGGTTTCTCTGTGCAGCCTGGACTTCTAACTGGTGTTTTAGCTGGCCTCTGCCATTGCGGGGTGATGAGAATATCTTCTGTTGGTGTGACGAGGGTCTCATGGGGCACTCAGCTAACACCTTTGTTCTCAGTATTGCTCATCAGACAGACCCCTTTTGGGGCCGTCCCTCGTCTGTAACGAGTACGTCACTGGATCCTTGCCATTGAGCCCTGTGACAAGTGACTTTCAGCTCAAATCCATGTTCACATGGGAGTTGAGAAGAGCTGAAATCCTAAGCTAACTGCTCCAGCTACTATTTTCTGCCTTATTAATTTGCAGACGTAACCCCAAATGGTAGCTCTTTCTCAAGGTCCTAGATGTGGTCACTGGCTTTATTCTGCCCTCCTAAACAAACACACCTCCTGCGTTGATACAGAGAGGTTGGAGTGTATAGCTGACTGTTTGTCTCCCCTTAGCCTCTCGGTTGCAAAGTGCGTTTATCTGTAAGAATGTGTGAGAATGTGTGTTTTAACAACAGTATCTTAAACAGTACATGCTTATTAATACATTTATATAAGTGTATTTTTTAGCAGTGCTACCTTGAAGGTCAGCAAGGACTTCTCTATCTTGGATAAAATGTGGTGTGTATGCCATATATCCCTTCCTTTTCTCCTTGTTCTTACCTTTGGGCCATTTTGTCCTTCCGGAACTTTGCCTCCCATCAAGTCTGGCAGACGTTCCTTCTGTGTGGACGGTGGATTAAGTTAGGTGTCCTTTGCTCTTTTCAGGGAGAGAGGCTTCCACACAGTCTGTGAAAGTCAGGAAGCCTCTGCCAGGGCCTGGTATTTCTGTGCTGTGCCCTGGTTTCAGAGTTCCTGTGAAAGTCATCTTGTTCATTTACTTCAGTCAGACGCCCAAGTGTTTCCCCATTGGAGGCTTTGTGTGTATGTAACCACTTAAAATACAAAATAGCACCTCCACACTCCACGCTGCTCTCGTTTGCTGTCCTACTTACCTTACCTAATACGCAAGTAGCCGTTATCAGCACTTACTTAATATATTTTGTCTTATTCTGAATGCCTTGCCTGCTGAAATGCAAGGTCATTTGAGGAAGGACTTCCTTCCTTCCTTGTTTCATGAGACCTTAAAATTGAGTTAGTGTAGGTTTAATGAGAATTACCTGGCTGGAGAGACGGCTCAGAGGTTACGAGTACTGGTGGCTCTTCCATAGGACCTGGGTTCAACTCCCAGCACCAGTGTGGTGGCTCACAAGCATCTTCAACTCCAGTTCTGGAAGATCCAGAACCTTTTATGGTGCACAGATATATTTGCAGGCACTCTTACACATAAAATAAAAAATTTTAAGAATCTTAGAAAAAAATTTTTTTGATTTAAAAATTTCTTTTGGTTTTGCCCATTCATTTTATTGTTGTTGTTAAAACTTATTTAATGGCGTGTGTGTGTGTTTGTGTGTGTGTGTGTGTGTGGTTTGCTCCAGAGACTCTGTCCTGAACCCAGACTTGGCTGTGGTCTTGGCTGTAGTTGGGTATCCAAGGGAGACAGCCCTCCTCCCTCTTCTGTATCTTCACCAGGAAATCAGTACGAGGGCCTTAAAATGCCCAGTCACATAGACCAGGGTCTGTTCTCTGTGTTAGGGCTGCTTCCATATCTCCTAATTAGGAGACTCGACGGCCTGGTGCTTGGCCGATTCTCTTCTTTATTGCTGACACAAACTCAGTAGTTTTGCATAGTTTTACCTGTAAAGGGATGTCCATGATTATTTTCTGAAAATAACAAAATTTTCCTAACATCTGAAGTGTGTTTACACCATGAACTAACAGTTGACTCTAAACCAGCCCTCTGACTGCTCAATAGTTGCAGCTCCAGGGCCTGAGCCATGTTGTCCTTCATCTGAATAACACATGCCTTGCCGGGCGACTGGTACCAGGGTTTTGCCTTGCCTCCCATCATCCTTCATTGCTTCTCTCATAGAAAGATACAGCTTTAATATGGCTTTATAGCCAAGGGCCCTGTTAATGTGGCCACTTATATGGTATATCACAGAATAACAGAACTATGTCTTCCACAGAGTATTATTTAGTATGGACGTGTAGATGCGAATTACCTACCTTTTGTGGAATGGATGATTTGTATGCATCTGTGTGGTTGTCTGGGATGAACCTGCTTTTCTCTGACACTAAGAGACTGTGGACACAGGTGTAGGAAATCACCTGAAGCAAGACAAGTCTAGTTATCACTATAAAAAATGGGTTTATAACCCAAGTCCTTCACCAGAAACTCTGTCTTCATATACGTTAGTTATTGTTATCTTCTTGTTAGAAATGGTAGCATCTTTGGGTTCTCCAACTCTTTCCTCACAATTCATTGTAGAATGTGAACTTGTGTCTTTGGACTGAACTGTGAAAGTTAATTCTGTACCTGCTGCTGATTTAATGCCAGGTCTGATATATAGTGGGAGGAAATGATATGGATTGTAGTCAAAGTTGTGCAGTGTTTTGATTACGTAAATCAACTTTTTGACTGACATTTTCTCACATCTAGTAGGGGTTATAATTCTGCTTGCTTCATAGGATTGTTGCTCATGATTAAACGAGGCTGTATATGAAGGCATCAGACACATTTGTACAATGGCGTTAGGAAAATGTAAGGATACGATTTTTATTTGAAAACTAGTGTGTCAAAGATGGTCTGGAGGAAAAGAATTAGTAGTAAGTGTTTATGAATGGTCAGGGGTTGCTTTTGAAAACACTTAACATTTCAAGGCCTAGTAAGCTGGTAAGTATGAAAATGCAATCAGTTAGTTCTGTAGTTCTTTATTCTTAGGAAAGAGAATATGAGGCAAGAGTGGCAGAGCGTTAGAATTCAGGTAGCTCTGATAGGGAGCACATTCATATAGCCATGGTTATTGTGAAAATAACAGAACTTTCATGACAGGTCAGTGCCATGTTTTACTGGAGCTACATAGTCAAGTGCTCCTTTCTTGCCTTATTTGTAATGAGGTCTTCAGGATGGAACACCTTTTAGATTATAGTTTGCATTACTGTGTGTGTGTGTGTGTGTGTGTGTGTGTGTGTGTGTGTGTGGTTAAAGCTTGTTACAAAGGAGGCGTTACATAAAATGTAAAATGTGAATGCTAAATTATCCAAGAGTAAAGAGGAGCTAACATTGCTAGGACAACAGCAAGAGAAATGGACAAGATGAAACACGTGCT
Organism: Microtus ochrogaster; assembly: GCF_000317375.1. NCBI lineage: Eukaryota > Metazoa > Chordata > Mammalia > Rodentia > Cricetidae > Microtus > Microtus ochrogaster. The sequence goes on along the minus strand of NC_022031.1, from coordinate 17,328,211 downwards.
TCACTTGGCATGCTTTTTAATCTTGGATAATCATGCGAACAGAAGCCAGTTTTGCAAATATGAAGACAATTTTATGTATTTAAACAGCCAATGGTTTCTTTGCAGTTAAAATTTGTTAAATTGCATCATTTTCTTTTTCTTTCCACAGGTTTATAAAGTTCTAGTGTCAGTGGGCAGAAGCGAGTGGTTTGTCTTCAGGAGATATGCAGAGTTTGACAAACTTTACAATACTGTAAGAGACCACATTATTTATTCTTTCTTTGATTTCTTTTTGGTTTGTTTGTTTGTTTTTTGAGACAGAATTTCTCTGTATAACAACTCTGGCTATCCTGGAACTTGCTTTGTAGACCAGGTTGACCTCAGACTCAGAGATCCCCCTGCCTCTGCCTCCCAAATGCTGGCATTAAATGCAGGCGCCATCACCGCCTGAGTAACTACATTTCTGTTTAAAGCTAAACACCTGAGAAAAATCCCACACACTGAGAAATGTATTTGAATGAGCAAATCAAGACAACTTTCCAATCAAAAAAGGGAAAGGGATTCTTCAAAAGCATCTTAATTTATTGTCTTTATGTGAAATGTGGGAAGACAGACAGTTCTACATGAGCGGGGAGAGACGGAGGTGAGGAGCTCAAGGGCATTTCAGGGTCCCATGACACCAGGCGCCAGTACTTGTGTCAAGTAATATGGTATCCGTCGAGGCAGTTGCGTTCAGATCTTCAACTCTAAGCCTGAGATCTCAAAGGATCGGCCCACACTCCTCTTCTGTGTCCTTCTTAGAAGTCGTCAGTTCTGGGTTTCAAGTACTAACACAATTGAAATGAGTGTTGCCTTTCCAGCAGTCCATTGGAGTTTGAAGTCTAAGTAACTGAAGCCATTTTTATCCATAATCCAGCTATTAAATAGTTCACAGTCTGGCACCTGTAGTCACACGTGGTTTACAGCAAATGCAGTGAGACACCAAGGTCATTGACGGCATCAGAGCAGACTCTGCTGGTACCGACTCTGGTGGAAGATGCTGTCTCAGAAGTCTTAAGATGCTCGAGCCATGTCTCTTGAGTCCGTCACTGCAGAAGCCTGGGTTAGAACAGCTCCGAGTCCCAAGCTTTGGTTCAGTTAGGGAAGACAAACAAGTAAACAAAAAACAGTTGTGCCTTCAACTCCATGTGTAAGTTCTTAGCTCTCTCGTGCCATAAAAGGTACTGGTCTCCCAGTGTATATAATGAGTAGATTGCTAGGCATCTCTAGAAAATTCTCTTTATACTTGGAAAGGTAAATTTTCATTTCTTAACCCTATCTTCTGATCTTAATATGTAAATCTTGGGGCTAGGAAGATAACCCTTGCCCTTGCTGCTCTTGCAAAAGGGTCACAAACACCTGGAACTCCAGTGCCAGGGTTTTCATTGTCCTCTCTGGCCTCCAAGGGTACTGCACACACATTACATGCACACGTGCGCAGACACGAGTATAATTCGATAAAATATGTAAATCTCTAGGGTTTCATTTGTTAGATTTTTCAAAAATATGTTAGGGAAGTTAAGGTTGTCTCAGCTACAAAACAAACAGTTTCCCAAGTGGATTGAGAAGAATCACAGTGTCTCTCGGTTTTTTCTGAGTCTCACCTTATTTAGCATGTCACTGTATATGTCCTAAACAATACTCAAATGATACACTAATTGAAATTGAACTTAAAAAAACCAGTGTTCTACTCCTGCATTGCTGGTGGGAGTGTACGCTGCTACAGCCCCTTTGGATATCAGTATGGTGATTCCTCAGAAAATTAGGAAACAACCTTCCTCAAGACCCAGCAATACCACTTTTGGGTATATATCCAAAGGATGCTCAATCGTGCCACAAGAACATGTGCTCAACTATGTTCATAGCAGCGTGTCCCGTCTGTTTATGTGACCAGCTGATAAGTCTGCTAAGTGTCTTCCAGTTTATGTGTTTCTTGTGGGGGATACCATTTGTTTTTCCCTCTTTTGGTCTGGGATTTGCTGCCTATAGCATGCAATGATTAATACATTCTTTTATTCTTTGTTTTTCCTATTAATTGCCAGTTAGATTTGTACTTGGTATGCTTTTGGATTTCCTATTGCAAGCTTACAACTTGACTGCCCTTTGTTTAATTTATTTCTATATACAGTAAGTGCTCAGGATAGATAACAAATGGTTCCTCAATAAAAGTCAATTTTCCCCCAAACGAATTTGATAAACAAATGTATTAGATACTAATAAGGAGCAAGCTAGAGTTGAGAATATTGAAACCAAAATTAATTCCCTTTCTCTGGAAAGTGTTAATAATCTGTTGCTGTAGACCACAGAGAGCATATTTCTTCAGAGAAAAGGTGAGTAGCACCTGCAGAGCCTGGGTACCATTTTCCAATCTCAGTGCTTAACGAATATGATCTTCTTTAACTGCCCAACAAAATCTGGAAGGTGCTCGGTTAGCCTATCCCCATTTTACAAATGGGAAACAAGTCCCGACACAGACCTCTCCAAGGTCACATACTGAACAGTGACTGAACAGTTTCATGGGACAAAATAGGATGGTTAGTCAGTCTGTGGTGTTTTATTCATATATTTTAGTATTTTATATCATGGCATCATACTTAAAATATGTCTTATAAATTTTCCTTAAGATCATATTGTTGTTGAGGGAGCTGCAGGCTGC
>NC_022031.1:17315442-17322477 GCF_000317375.1 Microtus ochrogaster | reverse complement strand
ATTTCTAATAATGTGTGTAGCACCCCAAGGTGCGCTTACCAGGAAGATTCTAGCCTACGTCCATCCTGGGTCAGAGCTCCATCAATCGTGTCTGCCTGGGAGAGGGGAGCATGGCCTCTGAGCTCACTTCCTCTTCCTCTTCCTCTTCCTCCCAGCATTCTGTTCTGTTTACTCCACCCACCTATGTTCTAAGCTATGAGGCCAAGCAGTTTGTTTACTACTTAACTAATGAAATCAACAGATTGATATATGACACTCCCACATCAAGCTCACAGAATGCTGTTTTTAAATTTTAGTTGAAGAAACAGTTTCCTGCCATGGCTCTGAAGATTCCTGCCAAGAGAATATTTGGTGATAATTTTGACCCAGGTAAGCAAAAGCTCTGTGGTCTGACTGCTGAGCTCTGGTTGAAGTTTGAAGACATAGGCCATGTGTTCACTGAAGAATATAATTGTTCAGAACTTTCTGCTTTTTGGAGACAGAATCTTGCTATGTAGCCCAGGCTGGCCTCCAGCTAGTGATCCTTCTGCCTCAGCCTCAGGCATGCACTGTTACACCTGTTTTGCCCATGAGTCTATGATGTACAGTCTGCGTCACTGCTAAGAAAGTGTATGTACGGTGTGTTAAGGGTAGATAGCAAATGCCTCTCTGATAAAAGACAACTTTTAGTGTCAAGACTCCTCACTCCTAGAAACATGAGTGCTGTGGGCATTATCTCTGCTCTCTGGCCTCTGACAGTGAAACTTTGCAAAACCCTCGTCCAGTTCAGATTACATGTGTGGATCTTAAGTCTGTAAGCATTTACTCCACAGATTACTGCTTTGTGCCTGTGTGTTCTTCCATAAACGTTTCGTGATAATCTCGTAGGCTGACGGAAATGTGACTGCTGGTCTGTGTGTCTCTCTTCCAGATTTTATTAAACAAAGAAGAGCGGGACTGAATGAGTTTATTCAGAACTTGGTCAGGTATCCAGAGCTTTACAACCAGTAAGTACTTTCCCTTTCGTCTAAAGCAGCAGTGGAACCATCTGTGGGCAGTTTATACTTTGTGTGCAGTGTTACTGTGCTCCTGATGCTCTCGTCCGCTTTCCCTGCGACCCACCCTTTTTCTTCCCCTTTCCTTCCCTTCGCACGTGTGTGCTGTCCTAGATGGGTTTCTCTTGCCGGGATAGGGCACTGGGACCTAACAACTTGAGGAGGAAAGGTTCTTCAGCTCACAACTCTCGGGTCACCCTCCATCACTGAGGGAAGACAGGGCAGGAACTGAAGCAGAGCCCCAGGAGGAGCACGACCTACTGGCTTGCTCGGCCTGCTTTTCCATATGCCCAGGAACACCTGGCCAGGAAGCTCCACCCCAGTGAGGTGGGCCCACCCACATTAGTTATTAATGAAGAAAATACATAGCAGACTTTCCTACAGGCAGACATTTGAGAAGGAACTTTCTTTATTGAGAATCCTCTTCACAGATGAATCTGGCTTGTTTCAAGTTGACAAAAATACCAATCAAGGCATGGGAATTTTATGGATTACTGTTTAAATAAGTTTGTATTATGTAGTTAAAACCTCTTGCCAATTGTTTAATATTATATTTGTTTCCATCGCTTAGAAAAGGACCCCAGTGTCGGCTACGTTGCGAAGATTAAGCTAAATAAGTGTTAACTGTGTGTTCCAGCAGCGTGGGCAGTTCCACTCCGATCCTCCCCAACCTCTGGATCTTACCTTTCTGCTCCCTCTTCTGAGACTGTCTATGAGCCTTGCCTGAGCCCTGCAGGAGGCAGGGTGGTAATACTACATCTGTCCCTTTGGGGCTGAGCACTTATTCTCTTTCCTTGGATCACTTGTGACAACAGATGTTTTATATACACATGCACTTTATAAGTAACGGTCTTTTATTCAGGATAGAAGAAACTTCTAGAACCCCATGAACAAATAACAAATAGGTTTCTTTTAAAATAAATATTTATTTAATTATTTATTATGTATACAATATTCTGTCTGTGTGTATGCCTGCAGGCCAGAAGAGGGCACCAGACCTCATTACAGATGGTTGTGAGCCACTATGTGGTTGCTGAGAATTGAACTCAGAACCTTTGGAAGAGCAGGCAATGCTCTCACCCTCTGAGCCATCTCTCCAGCCCCAACAAAGAGGTTTTAAGTTTAATTTTTAGCTGACATTTTCTTTTCAAAAAATGAGACACTTCGTATTTTCTAGAGCCCATCTTTTGTTAAAAAACAAATTACCTACTTTTTATTTTAATATCAAATTATCTTAAAATACAGCATATGAAAGAGTCAGATGTTAGATAACAAGCGTATCATGAGCATTTACTGTTGCTGTAGGGAAAACACACTTTAAAATGGCTTCATTATTCCTGGTGACATGCATGTGATCCCTGTACTTGCAAGACAAAGGCATGAGGATAAGAAGTTCAAGATGAATTTGAGCTGTATTTGACCCTGTCACAACTTCTCCTTGGCCCCAAATAGCTTTGTTCTGACAGTGAAAAGTATTTTTAAAAAGAACTTCATGAAAATGTGGTTTTAAAACTATTTAACTGGGATCCAGCCTGTTCATGAAAAACGTGGCTTTAAAATTATTTAACTGGGATCCAGTCTGTTTCTCTAGCCTTTGGAGGAAAAAGAGTTTTTAAAAACTGTAGTGATAGGAGCGGCAGGGCTGTGTCTCCGGCACCCGGCCGCCCACATGGCTAGCTTTACCCGAAATAATTACACGGACACTGTATTCTTTTAAACACTGCTTGGCCCATTCTCTTCTAGGCTAATTCTCACATATTAATTTAGCCCATAGAGATCATCTGTGTGTAGCACCCCAAGGTGCACTTACCGGGAAGATTCTAGCCTACGTCCATCCTGGGTCGGAGCTTCATCACGTGTGCCTCAGAGAGCAGAGCTCTCGCCTCTGCCCGCAAGAGTGGAACATCGTGTCTCTCTGAGGTGTCTGCCTCCGAGAGGAGAGCTGTTGAGTCTGACCTCACTTCCTCTTCCTCCCAGCATTCTGTTCTGTTTACTCCTCCCACCTATGTTTTAACCTATCAGGGCAAGCAGCTTCTTTATTTAATTAACCAATGACCTTCCTCCATCAAACGAACAAAAAAATATTGGCTGTAAATAATGGATCCCAAAGCAAAACAATGACATGTTTGACTAAAGCCTAAACTTGTGAGTAAAACTGAAACCAAAATACACAAAAATTTGCCTTGATAAAGAATGATGGATAAATACACTTACCTGAGAGCCAGCCAATGTGAACACTGTACACTGAAGTAAAAAGGAAACTGGGGCTGTAGAGATGGCTCGGTAGTTAAAGCACTGGCTGTCCTTGCATCCGCACCGTGGCTCGCAACCATCTGTAACTCCAATCTTAGGTGATGTGATGCCCTCTTCTGCATGCGTGTGGTGCGTAGACAAATATGCATAACTGAGCTGAGCGCCTTATTTGTATTAATATTATTTGTACTGTGCACAGGCCAGGCATCACTGGTCACTTGGTCCAGGCACCTCTAAAGCCACTCACACACCTCATGTCAATTTCCTTTCTTTTTTCCCCACGACGTAACCACAATTCTGTTTTTAAAAACATAGATTAGTGTGCCCTGACGTTAAACTTTTTTTGCTTTGTTTTCCAAGACAGGGTTCCTCTCTGTAACAGCCTGACTATCCTAGAACTCACTTTGTAGACCATGCCGACCTTAGACTCACAGAGATCCTCTTGTCTCTGCCTCCCAAGTGCTGGGATTAAAGGTGTGAACCATAATGCCTGGCCCCAAACTAAATGGTTTTGATTTCAAAATATTGGGGCTAGTTAGATGGCTTAGTGGGTGAAGCCACTTGTCATACAAGCCAGGCCACCTGAGTTCCATCCCCAGAACCCACATAAATGTAGAAGACCTCTGACTTCCACATGTGAACCATGGCACATTCTGTCTCCTCCTCCATATGTACAAATAAGAAATTTTTAAAAATACTTCAATCTGCCTTACAAGCCATAATGCAGCCATGGTGCTAAGCTTCCTTTGGAGCGCTGTCTGCAGTGCATGAGAGTTGTGCAGTGAAAAGTTGGAAGCAATGGAGTAACTCATGGTGCATCTGTGTGACAAGGAACATGTATTTTGTATATCAGTGTGGCAAAAGCATGCATTTGGTACATGTGTATAACAAGGAACATGCATCTGGTGCATCTGTGTGACAAGGAGCATGCATTTGGTTCATCTGTGTGGTAAGAGCATGCATTTGATGTATCTGTGTGACGAGCATGCATTTGGTACATCTTTGTGACAAGGAACATGCATTTGTGGCAAGAGCATGGTTTTGGTGATGTGACAAGAGCATACATTTGTTGTATCTGTGTGACAAGAGCATGCTTTTGGTGACTATAACAAGAGCATGCATTTGATGCATCTGTTTGACAAGAGAATGCTTTTGATGACTGTAACAGGAGCATGGATTTGGTGTATCTGTGTAACAAGAGCGTGCATCTGTGTGGCAATAGTATGCATTTGGTGTATCTGTGTAACAACAACATGCATCTGTATGACAGAGCATGCATTTGGTGCATCTGTGTGACAAGTGCATGCATTGGTGCATCTGTGTTCCAAGAGCGTGCATTTGGTATATTTGCATTGCAAGAGCCTTTAACACACAGAGAAATGCTTATGAAGTAATTTGAAGTAGGAAACACAAGATAAAAATGTAAGTACAGCACAACCAAATTGTGCAGAAAATCAAGCTAATATAAAATGTAAAATTGGAGATCCCTTTTCCCACGTTGACATTTTTCTAGATTCTCAAAAGTACAGAATTCAGTGGTTTTCAGAATATGTGCAATGCTGAACACCTGCCATCCGGGTCTCCCTCTGCCACTGGAAAGTCCAATCTAGCATTTCCATTGTCCAATCTAGCATTTCCATTGTCCAATCTAGCATTTCCATTGTCTCAGCAAGGAAAACGCTTGATAGCCATTCCTCTCCTTTCTGTCTAAAGCGCTGTCCGTTCTAGGCATTTCTTTTGAGTGGACCATACAATATGTGTCTTCTTTTTCTTCCTTTGTTTATTCAGTATAATGTTGTAAGATTCATCTCTATTGTAACAGGTATAAATATTTTATTTCTTATTGCTGAATCCTGTTCAGATACATGGCTTAACCACATTGTGTTTACCCACTTATTAGTTGATGGACATTTTGTAGCATTTCTCCTTTTGTAATATTACAAATAATGCTACTGTGAATATTCATGTATGAAGTCTGGGGAAATACATATTCTTAGGTTTTGTGCATGTAAACCTAAGAATGGATCATTAAGTAATGATGTTTAACAGTTGTAAATTGCTTCTTTTTTAAAAGTATTTTCTATTTTCATGATTTTCTACAACAAATATTAATTGTATTGAGTTGTTAAGACCATTCCTGGAGCCGGGAGGTGGTGGCTCACACCTTTAACCCCAACACTCTGGAGGCAGAGGCGGGCAGATCTTTGTGAGTTTGAGGTCAGCCTGTGTTGAAATAACCAGACTAGCTAAGGATAAAACAATTATATTTTATTTATTATAAGGGGAAAACTCACAAATCAAGAAACGAGAACTCCAAGCACACAATGTCCCGCGGGGAAAAGGCAGACGCGGAGGTGAACACCTTTTTTTACCCTGGGTCCCAGAGAAGCCACGCCTTAACTAAGACTCACCTCTTAAAGATTATTGGTTAACAAGGCTTTTCCCATTAAGCCTGGTCTAGAAAGTGAGTTTCAGGATGTTCAGGACTACACAGAGGAAATCCTATCTTGAAAAAACAAAACAAAAAACAAATTCATGAAAATGAAAATCCCGATAGATGTATGAACATCAGGATAGCAATTTGACTGTTTATTGGGGTTTTCATTGTCCATGAATGGTCTGCTTTAATTTTAGTGTCCCCCCTACACACCCAGCATCAGCTTGAGTCTTTGTACCTGTTTCATTTTACTGTGGAGATCTACTCTAATGTAGCCCTGAATCTTGGGAAAGTCTGCCTCGCATCTGTGGGTGATAGTGAATACACAGGGGAGCCAGCCATCTCTGCTCACCATCGTGCCGGAGCACCGCAGGCCGCACTCCACGCGGAGTGTTTAGTTCTTCTCATTGCTGGCTGCCAGCTGGTGGTCCCTGTTGGCAGTTACCGTAGTTGGCTTACTCTTCCTGGAGGCAGGTGGCTCTTTGCCTCCGTTTGATTATGCAAGAGGTAAGGTTGGAGTAAGCCTCCTGGTTTTTAGATGGGTCTGTGCATGGGGTGTCGTGTCCCCCACTCCTACGCCGTGGCTTTTTTACATGGGTCTGTGCATGGGGTGTTGTGTTCCCCACTCCTACGCCGTGGCTTTTTTAGAAAGGAAATGTCTGGGTCCAGGAAAAACGTATTCGCAGTTTCTCCAAGTATTGCCACATTTCTTTTCAGGAAGGTTGCTTCATCCTCCATCTCACCAGCGGCACACGAGCGTGGCCCTTCCCACTCCGGGTGTCAGTCATTTCACTGTCCTGATTTCGCTAGTTAATGAATGTGAAGTGCGTCTCAGTAACAGTTTCTATTTGGATTTATTTCCTCTTCTGCGAACCATCTGCTTGTGGCTTCGCCCGCTCCCCTCTTGGGAGCAGAACTTCTTGACTCCTGTTACAATAATGAATAATCCGTTTTGTAGTTTTCTTGTTATAGTTGCTAATATGGTGGTTTCTATTTCCGTTTCCTTTTGGAAGGGAGATGCGCCGCTCACATGCTGTTGAAGTAATAAGGTAATCTTTGTTTTCAGCCCAGATGTCAGAGCCTTCCTTCAGATGGACAGCCCCAGACACCAGTCAGATCCATCCGAGGACGAGGATGAAAGAAGTGCTCCGAAGGTAGCCGCCGCAGAGACGCGGTCTTGTGCGAGACCAGCGTTGTGTGTGTGCTCGGCTTCCTACACTGTGGGACGCCTAGAAACAGTGTTGCACTATATGTGAGACCAGCGTTGACTGGGAACCAAGTAGCCATGTCTGTGCCCAGCTTCCTGCACTG
>NC_022031.1:17296328-17315342 GCF_000317375.1 Microtus ochrogaster | reverse complement strand
CGTGTAGTATTGTATGATTCATGTGTGTGGGCGTGTGTGTAGAGGTGCGTGTGTGTGTGTGTGTGTGTGCGTGTGTGTGTGTGTGTGTGTGTGCCAAGGTTGATATTAGGAATCTTCTGGGGTACTTTTAGCATTTTACTCAGTGAAGCAGGGTCTGCAGTCAGATCTCACCAACATGGCTAGTCTTGCTGGCAGCTTGCTCTGGGGATCCCATCTCCACCTTTGAGGCTAGAATTACAGGCGAGCCACCATGCCCACCTGGTATGTATGTGGGTTCTGGGGCTCCAGACTCCAGTCCTGTTGCTTTCTTTAACTACTGAGCCATCTTCCCAGCCCCCGTCACTATCTCTTACAAGATACATAACAAATTATATTTTTATAGTAAAAAGCATAATGCAGGTTGTTCTTAATATTGAAATTAAATAGAACAAACTTCTTCGGGAAACTATTTTTAATATTCTCGTTTGGGTGCTGTGAAGAAAGAAAATTACAAAGTATAAATCAAGGATCTGTATGTAATGTAAGTAGAAGTACAAACACTACATGATCTTGGAAAGCAGTTAAGCTATGTACGTCAAATATAAAAACTACTCACTTAGGAATTGATATAGATGGGCTAATCTATCACAGAGAAAAATCCATGCTTTTTTCAGCATGATCATGCTTGTTCTAATACGTATTTTTAAAGTAAATTTGGCATGCTAGTATATGAAATCAATATATAAATGTTTATGCATATTCACATTGAAATATAGAATCTTTAGAAAAGATACACAAAAGCGAAATGAAATGTATAAATATTAGCATAATCTGTTGGCAAGGGTATGGATAAAAATCACCTGTCTCCTACTTTCCGTGTTTTCCAATTCTAGGCTTGTGCTCTTAATTAAAGACAAGATATTCAAATAGTTCCTTAAGGAGTAAAGTTCATGTAAACATGACTTTCCAGACTTAGTCTGCTACTTATATAAAAATGGGTTGATTTAGATTATTGAAGAATGTGTTTGTCAAGAACTTTTTAATTGCATTTATTCATTTGAGTGTGTATTCATGGGCACGCATGTGTGGGCGTGGTTTGGAGATCAGAGGACAACCTGTAGGAGTTGGTTTTCCCCTCCACCAGATGGGTCCCCGGGAATTAAACTTGTTACAAGGAGAGCAGGCCCTTTGTCCCAGCCGCCCAGCCAGCTTACACCCGAAATAACCACACAGAAATTGTATTAATTAAAGCACTGCCCTGGCCCATGAGCTCTGACTTCTTATTGGCTAATTCTTATATATAATTTAACCCATTTCTATTAATCTGTGTATCCCCATGTGACTGTGGCTTACTGGAGATTCTAACCGGCGTCCGTCTCAGGCAGAAGATCATGGCATTTCTCTCTGCCCTTCTTCCCAGCATTCAATTCTCTCTTCTCCACCTACCTAAGTTCTGCCTTATCAGGCCCAAAGCAGTTTCTTTATTCATTAACCGATGAAAGCAACACATGAACAGAAGAGCCTCCTACACCACAAACTCAGTTTCTCAGGCTTGGTGGCAGTGCCTTCACCTGCTCTGCTTAGCTACCTCACCAGCCTGATACTAAGAACTTTTAAATCACCAAATGAAGTTCATAGCTAGAGGAGTTCGTGTAGCTATCTAGAACTAAAACCCTTAATTTCATTCTTAGGAACAGTGCTTTAACCATTGAGCCATCTCTCTAGTGCCCCTCACCCCCTTCATTTAAGGCAAAAAAATATAAGTCAAGAGAAATCAATTAACAGATTCTCAATTAGTTGTCAGTAAATCTTACCTTACCATCAGTGCAGTGATGGATATCACCTATTAGCATGATAGGTACAGTGAAACATTGTCTAATTTACATTTGGCCATTTCAGGGACATGCTCCTCTAGGAAAATCATTACCAAGTAGTAAATATTAGCTGTGTATTAATATAAATTGGGGATAAATTGTCCATGTTGTTTATCCCACACTGTCTTTTTGCATCTATGTAAGAAAAATCCTTCTAAAGGAAGAATGTCAGTGAAAAGAACATAGGCTAAAAGAATCAGTATGTGAATTTATTTTGTAGTTATATTTTAGGATTCTGTAAAACACTATGATTTAATCTGTAAAACACTGTATTATTTAATCCTGCATTTAATCTCATGTTAAATTAAACCAGCGCAAACCTCATTTCATAAACCAGCATATTTACAGATTGATTAGCCTTGAGTTGCACTATTGTGATTCATGTATTCCTGCCTCCGGGGTTTGAAAATTCATTGCATAGAAGTTTTTCATATCGACATATTAGATAGCAAATGAATTAGGGTTGTAACTTTAAAGTTAGCTTTACTGTTTTTAAATAACAAACCTGCTTCAGAACATTTGAAGGGTGAGAGGGTTTGCCATTTATTTCTATAAAGTATTATGTTTCCTGGAGATTATAAATCTGAACTTGATTTCAATAAAAATATGATAAGTTTACATGAAATATTCTTGTAAAGATCTGTGTACTAAACACACATACAAGTCATTTGACTTCCTGAATGTATAAAGAACTTGCAGGTGGATGTATGGGAAGCAGGCTTCATTTGCACTGACTTTTGTGACAGCGTCCACTGTGGGATGGGCTTGAGACGCAGAGGGAGAACGCACGCCCAGAGGACATGCCCTGATCCCTTGTACCTCCAGAGAAAAACAGGTGCCCCCATGACAGGATCACTAAATCCAGCTTGTGGAATTTTGAGTTGAGTTTTGAGCTCTTGCTGAACTAGGATCTTTTGACGTTAAATTGCTTTATGGCGTAGCAGGCGAATAAGGATTCGCTGCTAAGTTGATCCTGGTCTTTAATTTACTGGGTCTAAAATTTTGGAACTACTGTACCTGGGAATCCGATAAAGTCCTGTTGTGTTTACTTTAGAGATAATTTTATCAGGGGCTGAGAGAGAAATCAGCCTGCCAGTGGGTGAACCTAAGTTTGGATCCCTGGTGTCCAGAGGAGAACTGAGTTATGGCGGTGTAGCTCCTGCACCTGGGTGGAGACCCATCCCCTGGGCCAGCTATTCTGACAGAAATGCCGAGCCCCAGGCTCAGAGATAGACTGCCTTTAAAAAATAAGGTGTTTAAAAACAAAGGAGGGTACAGTCAGTCTCCTGCCTCCACAACGTACTGAGACTGTCTACTCTTCACAGCCATCCCCACCATCATTCTGGCTATAAATGCTCCTTTAATAAATCTGCAAACAATTAGCCATCATCACCGGTATTTAAATGTGGGGTGATTCCTCACACGAAAGTGAGTCCAGTGTTTGTCTCCCCTAAGCGACTGTGGTGACTTCCTCCGTTGTCTACCCAGATAAGTGTTGTTTCTGGATTATCTTTTTCCTTGCAGCCGCTCTTGAAAGTCACCATGATAAAACAGCTACTTATATTGAGTATATTTCAAGAACTTTAGATTCCTTTAACATGTATCGTCTGTTGCACAGTTATGTACTTTTATGTCAGCTTCCATTGACTGATAATGTTCGGCGCTAATGAGAACACTGTTTTCCCCTCTCTAAATAGCCACACTCTACCTCACAGAACATCAACCTGGGACCAACTGGAAATCCTCAGTAGGTTTAACTTATTTCAACTTTTAAGAAGTGCTGTTTTGAGGGTGTGCATTTGTGTGAAGTTGGAGCATTTTAACGGAGCCTGTGGAGTGTGTCCGTGTGACAGAGAATATAATGCTGCCGTTTGTTTCAGAGCTCTAGGGAGCCCACTAAAGGCTGTTTACTGTGTGTGTTTGCTTGTGTGCGTGCACACAGTCATGGAACGTGTATGGGAATCAGAAGACTGCTTGTGGGAGTTGATTTTCTCCTTCCACCATGTGGGCTCTGGGGTAGAATCCAGGTTGTCGGGCTTGGTGGCATGGAGAATCAGGGACTTACATGGGAAACACTGGAGACTTCTCTCTACCAGAAAGCTTTCTTGGCCTCTTTACTAGGTGCTGGCAACTAGTGCCTTGTTTTTCAGAATTACCCAGTACCTAATACTACTCGAACTGACGTAGTTAGGTTTCTTCACCAGTAGCAGTGGTTAGGTTTGTGGGGAATACAACTGTCTTAGAAAGAAGCTCCTTTGGGAGAGATAGCTGTATCTCTATATTATAAGGCATGTAAAGGTTTGCCTCCTTTTTTCTCTTAGAATAATATTGAAGTACCTCTTAGGTATTTAAAGGGTCTTATCTTGCCGGGCGGTGGTGGCGCATGCCTTTAATCCTAGCACTCGGGAGGCAGAGGCAGGCGGATCTCTGTGTCTGTGAGTTCGAGACCAGCCTGGTCTACAAGAGCTAGTTCCAGGACAGGCTCCAAAGCCACAGAGAAACCCTGTCTCAAAAAACCAAAAAAAAAAAAAAAAAAAAAAAAGGGGGGGGGGGTCTTATCTAGTTTAGTCGGGAAGGAGCTCCATTGCTCTTAACAAAGGTGATGTACTAGTATAAAAGCTCGAGAAATCTTGTCCATGGATTTTGTCCCCCAAATTAATCTGTTAACTAAATGAGATACAGGAAATGTTTAAATGTTTATATCTTAATTTCTAGAAGACTCATGTTTTTCCATTGTTAATTTCTTTCAGTGCTAAACCAAGTGACTTTGATTTTTTAAAAGTTATTGGAAAGGGCAGCTTTGGCAAGGTAAGGGTTTTGTTTCTTCATGTTCCCATTCTGTGACTGAGCACTTTAATGAGTTTCTGATTTGCATGTTGAGTCATGGGTTTTTTTTGTTTGCAAGATATGGAGTTAATATTAATATCCCTTTTCTGCCAAGCCTTGACAGAATTCTTAAGGAGACAAGGTGTGTGCTGAAGTTCTAAGATGAAGTGTGTTTGTCCAGTATATATTATTGAGAACTTAGTGTATGTCAGGGTTCTGTTGAGAAAACTGACTTAGTGTGGCTGACAGCCTTTTGGGGTGAGTAGTCTATGAATAAATACGCTCACGTCAGTGTAAATGACAGTGGGGCGGTATTGAAATGAAGAGGGCGCATTGACAGGACCACAAGCGGCTGCGGTGTCAAGAACCTTTCTGAAAACATCCTTTGTTAATGGAGGCTATAAGGACGATGTGAGCATCTCCTCGAATCATACAGGAAACCCTGTGTGAGACCCTGTTTAGTCTGAGCGCATCAGACCCATCACAGAACTGGACAGTGTCCAGCCGTGCTGAGAAGGGCCACGTTGCCAGGAAAAGGATCATAGATGAATTTATCTGAATCACCAAATATATTCTCTTTTTGCAATTTAAAAATCTCTAGTAAACATGAAGATGTAGTTGTTTAATTATATTTTCTTATCGTTGTAGCTGTTAGGATCGTCCGGTTTTCTGAGTTTCTTTGAGAGCAGAAACTGACCGCACTCTGTTTGTGTTTGTTTGTTCATCTAATGCATAGTGATCATGTGTTATATTCTGGGCTGTGCCCATGTAAGAAGCCGAGAGTGAGAAGTGGGTGAAAACTCTCAGTAATTATAGTTTATCAGAATATTATAGATGATCTGCCATTAAAAACACAAATGTTGACCAACATCAAGGAGTTAGCGCCAGTCAACCTGTACAAGTCAACCCCCGCCCCCTCCCTCTCTTTCTTTCTCTCTCTCTCTCTCACTTACTCACACTCTCCCCCTAAAAACAACAAACCATTAGCTGGATATGCTGGTGCATGCTTATAATCCCAACTAATTATTAGGGAGGCTGAGGTGGGAGGGTTGTGAGTTCAAAGCCAGCCTGGACAACATAGCATGATATCATCTCTGAAACAGCGAAATAAAAATACTGGGATTTTTGTTGTTGTTTTGGAACTCTGCTGATGCCTAGAATCCACAGAATTGGTTCTTGTATATAAAATGAAATGTCAGATAACTATTAATCTTTTTCCATGTGGGTATATAGCCGATATTACAGTTTAATGAAACCCTGGACCCAACAACACAGTGATCTGCAAGACCTCCTCCAGCATCTGCCTTGCATTCCTATATGAATAAGTCTGGTTTTAGATGCTATGATTTGTAGTTCTGTCTCCAGACCTGTTTTCTGTTCACCAGTCTGCTTGTCTATCCTGGCACCCGCGCTGCGCTGTCCTGACACTGTGATACTGTAGCCTGATGGCCAGCACAAGGCCATTCCTTCTTCAGGACGATATTCTTAGCCTTTCCCATGTCTGCAAACATTTTAACATCATGTCTACTACTCCAAAACATACATGGAATTTAATTTGGATTACATTAAATCTGAAATGAATTTGGGGGGGAGAATTAATCTCTTTATGATGGTGTTATATCTATGAACATGGTATAACCTTTTCAATAAATAGACATTTAAAATCTTTTGGACATTTTATAATGTCCTAAATACAATTTTACACCTTATTTATTTAAATTTGTTCTTTGGTGGTTCTTTTTGAACTGTTGAGAACTTGTTAGTCATTGATGTTGAGTGTATTTAGGACCTACGACACACTGAACAGGAACACATACGCATATACATGCATGCTCTAGACACATTATTTATAAATAGTTTATCAAGAGTATATGCATTATAATAGAATGCTCTGTGTGATAGCATAGAGCATGAAATCAAGACTATATATTATAGTATAAATATTATATAGAGTGAAAGAAATGAAAAAACATTTTATCTGTGTAATTTTAATTGCATAATTTTTAAAAGTGGAACTTACTAGTTATTGCAAGTTAGGACACCGTGTTCTAACTTGGAGGAGCTGGATGGTGTCATGACTGTGATAGGGCAAGAAAGGCTTCCGGAGATTCGACTTGTTTTATTTGAACTATGTAGTGTATGTACGTCTGATCACTTTATAAAATCTTACCAAGATTTGTGTATTAATATATAAGCTGTGTTTGATAATAACTTCAGATTCTGTAACGTAATATAAACACACACATTTCAGTAAATAAAAGTCTAACACACAAAAAAGGAAGCAAAGCAAGCAGGGCCCTAGCCTGTTTGAAAAACAGAGTGTGAGAGTCAGCTGAACTTGGATATGGCCCTCTAGTGGGTCTGTCAGCTCTTTCCAGGGTGTGGTGTCTGTTCACTTTCCATCTGTTGTCAAATTTGACAGTATACTAAAGGAAGAAAACGTTGTTGGGAGATCAGAGTCTTCTGCGTGCTGGAGTCTTTGATGTATGCTCTAAGAATGCATTTGAGATGAGCCAATGTATCTGAGAAAGAAGGGTCAGGCAGGTGGGAGTTACCAGAAAAAGCGAAAAAATAGAGAAAGGAAGAATGTTTCTCTGCCCAGTGCTGTAGAGAATGTAAAAAATGAGGAATAGCAGTTGGGCAGAGGACATTTCATTTCAAGGTGTTTTGACTCCATCTTTATGAATTCCAAACATTTTAAAAATCAGTCGACTTATTTTGGAGAGAACTTTTGGTAGCACGCTTCTCACACACCTCGTGTAATACGGTACATTTGTCACAACAGAGCACTGTTGGTGCTAGTATTAACACACGTGCATTGTTTATTCCGAGTTTGTAGCTTTTACCTTCTCTTTTCCACCCAGCTACCACTGGACACTTAGGCTTCCTGTCTGCTTGGCTTCTTCTTGGCTGTCAGTTTCTAGACTTCCCTTGCTTTTGATGACCTTGACCGTTTTGAGGTCTAAGTGATCTTGTGTGCTGTAGGAAGCCCCTCTGTCGTGCTGCTCTGATGTTTTTCTCATGTTTAGACTGAGATTGTATATTTGGGTCAGAAGACAATGGAAGTTCTAGAAGTGCGACCACTAGCTCATGTGTTAAGACATCTCAGAATGCCTTGGGACATGTCATTTATTAATTATACAACTTGATTTATAGTGGTCTCAAATACCTTACAGTTATGGTCATGTATCACTTAACGGAAACGTATCTGAATAGATACATCCTAAGCGTTTTTATCATTTGGAGGACGCCACAAAGTGTGCTCACACAAACTTAGATATTACAGCCTACTGCAGATCTAGGCCATGCAGTGTATACCCTTGTGTGCATGTCAGTCATTGACCAAAACACTGTCGTGTGTAGCATGACCTTGACTATGTCTCCCTTTTCTGATACAATATCCTCGGTTTTCTAATGTATACCCACAAGCCAGACCATTATCAAAACACAGTGGTCCATGTTGCCTCTTCCTCTGACTTCTTGTGAATTCAGAGCCTGCAAGAGAAGCCTTCATAAAGTAGCTGTGCGTTTTGTTCACTGAAAAAAATTAACCCCCCCCCACCCCCAGCCATGAAGTTCATAGCTCCAGTATTTTCTCTTTGTGTATTCACCTGTGCATATCAGGGTGTGTGCATAGTCATCAGAAAGCAAATTGTCGGAGTTCCTTCTTTCTGACCTCAGGGGTCCCAGGAATCAAAGTTGTCAGCAGGTCCTCTTCAGTGTTCTCTAAGCAAGCTCTTCAAGGCTCAAGGCTGACACGAACAGAACGTCCTTGTGTGATGTATATTTGGTTGACTAGTAAAAAATCTCAATTCCAATTTATTATGCAACAAATAAATTATTTCAAATAATCAAAACCCTTTTGTCTTACTAAAATGTCTAAAAACAAAGTAGAATTACCGAAGTAAATTCAGCACTGTTCAGTCTTCAAAACAAAACATAGGTTCCTGCGGACTTGCTTTTTCGAAACTGAAAGAACCAGTGTGTGTTGACAGGAATACCTGTAAAGACTTCACCTCTTCAACTGTTTGCAAATCCAACAGGTTCTCCTTGCAAAACGGAAACTGGATGGGAAATTTTATGCTGTCAAGGTGTTACAGAAAAAAATAGTTCTCAACAGAAAAGAGGTAAAATCAAGTAGCTCTTGTTTCTCCTGAGCCTGTTTTCTTTCCCCGCAGTTGTTTTCTGGTATATAATACAAATCGGTATTTTGCTTTCTTTCCAGCAAAAACATATTATGGCTGAACGCAATGTGCTCTTGAAGAATGTAAAACATCCATTTCTGGTTGGATTGCACTATTCTTTCCAAACAACCGAAAAGCTTTATTTTGTTCTGGATTTTGTTAATGGAGGGGAGGTGAGTTTTATAATTAGCTGTCTCATACAGACAATGGCTAGAGAAAAAACATAGCATGAAATCTGAAAGGTTCTTATGTAACCTTTGAGCTGACAGCGCTTTATCAACAGCTGTTTGTAGTGTGGAAACAGCGTTCGACAGACCGCGCGCCGTGCAGGACACAGAGGCTACAGGCAGCGGGTGTGGGTGTATCATCAAAGCTGGAGCTCAGGAATGCAAACTGCGATGTTAGCATAAGACACGATGTGTAATCTAGATAAGGGCTGCTTCAACCGCTGCCTGTAAATGGTAGCTCAACACGTTACTTTCTAAAGTGATCAGTTAATCAGTGAGGTGACCTCCGCATAGTGAAGCCAGCGTGGGAACGACTTCATGTTGTGTTGTTTCAGTGTGTCAAAGATTCTGGCAAGATCTCTCTCAGAGAAGATATTGTTGTTGTTTGAAACAGGGTTTCCCTGTGTAGTCCTGGCTGTCCTGGAACTCACTTGTAGATCATATTGGCCTGGAACTGAGAGAGATCCCCACCTGTCTATGCCTCCCAAGTACTGGGATCAAAGGCATTTGCCACCACTGCCCAGCGAGAAATGATTTTTTTTTTTAAAGAAAAGGATCATTTTAATCACAGAGACCTCTTGTAAAACCTCCTATCTTTACAAAGAAATCATGTATCCTTCCATCTCAGCAAAGAGAAAAAAGATGTTCCATGTCACTGTGCTTCAGTTAACTATAGAATAAAGGTAACATAAAAGGAAATATAAAATGAGGCACAATCAATAGAAAAGTGAAGTTCAGAGAAGGTAACTTGGTCTGTTTTACTGCCTCCCTGTGTCTGAAATGCTGACGGGAGCCTCCTAAGCAGATGAGGGACCACGTTCCTCCTTTATCTGTACTTGCTTCATGGTGATTTAGGATTTTGCTTTGGGCCCCTTTTGCACAGTGGGTGTTGATACCTGAGCAGTGCAGGTAGAAGGAGGCAGGCTTGTCATCTCCAAGAGGAGCTTCGCTGGGATAACTGGAGGTGGGGGAGAAGTGCTGTAGAAGAGACTGGTGGGTGGTAAGTGAGGCTGGCAGTGGGTAGGCTGGAAGTAAAGACCAGGGAAGAGGGTAACGCAGACTGTGGTTTGCTGTTGTTGGTTTTTTTTCTTTTAGGGCACTGTCTTGTTTTTGCTGTTTTGAGACAAGGCCCTGCTGTGTATACAGTTCTTTCTGACTTGTCTCTGTGGAGCCGTGCTGGCCTTAAACTTGTGGCAGTCTCTCTGCCTCAGCCTCCTGAGTGCTGGGCTTATAGGCTTGTGCCGCCAAACCTGGCTCTAGGTAACCTAGGCGGTAGGCCTCCAACTCAGCCCTCCCTCCTCAGCCTCCCCCTCCCCACGCTGACGATAGGCCTGTACCACTGTGACCAACTCTCCTGCTGTCCTTGCCATCTTTGCCTCCTGATACTCATCCCTAACAATCTTGACATGAGATATGGAGTCTTTGTGTACGACTCAATCTCTTCATTTAGAACCAAGTGAAATATCAGAAAATAAGTTATGGGATGCTGGGCAGATCAGCCTTTCTGAACTCGTTTCCTCATTGATTCCCTGCCTCAAGACTATGGGGAAGATTAAATAGTGCACGTATATGAAGACCTCGGCATAGAGCTTTTGATTTGCTAAGTCGTCCAGAGGCCCAGAATGCTAATTACACGGCCACATCAAAGTTGTAGGTTTTCCTTAGTAATCTTTTCTGAAGTGGTTGTCAGGAATGGTGCAGACTGTGCCCTTGAGGTCTGAGAAGAGGCAGCAAGGACTGTCAGAGATGCGCTCTGAAGACAGGCAGTGCAGTAGCTGCATGAGAGGTGAGGGGCAGGAGATGAGAGATCACACAGAGCAGCAATCAGATGGCTCCCCTCGCTCAGACCATCAGAAGCAGTGTTTCGTGTACTGCCGCGTGACTGATGCTGATGGCTCCCCTCGCTCTTGCAGCTCTTTTTTCACTTACAAAGAGAACGGTCTTTTCCTGAACACAGAGCGCGGTTCTACGCTGCTGAAATCGCCAGTGCCTTGGGTTACCTGCACTCCATCAAAATAGTGTACAGGTGAGTCATGTGTTCCTGTCACATGGAGAATACCTCTCAAATGCTTCATTTCACACAGTGCTCAGACTTTCTTTTCTTTTACTTTGATGTAGAGACTTGAAGCCGGAAAACATTCTTTTGGATTCAATGGTGAGTGTTGTCTTCTTAAACATCTTGTAGGGTTCCGTTGTTGTTGTGGTTCTGCAGAGTAGGAAGAATGTCTTAGAGGTTCCCCACTGTATGACTGAGCTTCTGTAATGTTCCTGAAGTGACACTAGGCTTTGGGGAGACCTGCTCCGGTTTTTAAGGGGACAAGGTTGAAAGAAGAGAGCCCACAAAGATAAAGGACTGGCATGGAGGGCCCCTTGTGATGGGGTAGTTCTGTGTCCTGACTGTGGTGAGAGCTGCTGCAGCACACACACATTGCATAGCACCACACACATGCACACAGACACGCACACATGCATGCACACATAGGATTGTGCATATTCAAAATAATGACACCAGGTAAGATCAGTATTGTAATTAGCAGTTTTCTTTTTTTTTTTTTTTTGAATTTTTTCGAGACAGGGTTTCTCCGTAGCTTTTTTGGTTCCTGTCCTGGAACTAGCTCTTGTAGACCAGGCTGGCCTCGAACTCACAGAGATCCGCCTGCCTCTGCCTCCCGAGTGCTGGGATTAAAGGTGTGCACCACCACCGCCCGGCTTTCTTTTTTTTTTTTTAATTAATTAGCAGTTTTCTACAAATGGTAGTTTC
Organism: Microtus ochrogaster; assembly: GCF_000317375.1. Lineage (NCBI taxonomy): Eukaryota > Metazoa > Chordata > Mammalia > Rodentia > Cricetidae > Microtus > Microtus ochrogaster. Next base: position 17,303,491 of record NC_022031.1, on the reverse strand, counting down.
TTGCTTGACCTGAAACAAAATGTCAGCATGGTGTATGCTGGATGAGGTTACACTCTACTGGTTTTGCAATTTTGTTTGTTTTTGTAGTTATTTTAAAATAAAAAAAAGGTTTCAACATTATGAGTTCAGGTCCAGGGATGTAACTCGGTGGATAGAGTGATTGCTTAGCATGCCGGAAATCCTGGATTCACCTCACTGGGAGGGGGAGGGGGGTGTGATGGGCACAGTTGCACATGCCTGTAATTCCAGCCTTGAGAGGTGGAGGCAGAAGGGTCAGTAGGTAGTTCACGATGTCCTCCACTAGATAATAAACTTAAGGCAGCCTGGGCTATGAGACTCTGGCTCCAGAACTAAAAAGAATGGGCTGGCAGGGTTACACAGTGGGTGAGGGACACTTGCCACAACCCGAGCTCAGTGTCTAGGACCAGCGGTGGAAAGAGAGCCCGCCCTCAAAAGTTGTCCCCGACCTGCACATCACGCGCCTCTCTTTCCCTTTCTCTCTCACTTGTGCGTGTACACATGCACACACACAGACACATACACACACTTCTCTCTCTTGTGCATGTACACGTGCACACACAAACATGCACACTTCTCTCACTTGTGCGTGTACACATGCATACACACACTTCTCTCTCTTGTGCGTGCACACATGCACACACAGACACATACACACACTTCTCTCTTTCTCTCACTTGTGTGTGCACACATGCACACATACAGACACATACACACTTCTCTTGTGCATGTACACGTGCACACACAAACATGCACACTTCTCTCTCTTGTGCGTGCACATGTGCACACACACAGACACATACACGCACTTCTTTCTCTTATACACACTCACTTCTCTTTCTCTTTCTTGTGCTCTTTCACACATACATGCATAATTAATAGAGAAATGTTTTGTTTTGTTTTGTTTTTTAAGTTAAGGAGCTAGAAGGATAGCTTGTTGGAAAGAGCACCTGATAGTCTTACGGAGGACTCAGGTGTGGTTCCGTCTGCATCTCTGGTTACAGAAGATCTGATGCCTTTTAGTAGTCTCAGGCACCTGCCCTCGTGTGGTTACACAGACCACCCAGGCACGCATGCGTACACATAAAATACAAAGCTGTCATATTTAAAGCTTGCTAACTCATGTCTATGCATTGCTTTATCTCACTGCCCTGTGTTTGTCAGGGACATGTTGTCTTAACAGATTTCGGGCTTTGCAAAGAAGGAATTGCTATTTCTGATACCACCACCACCTTTTGTGGGACACCAGAGGTAAAAACTATGTCTGATTGTTGATGTCATTTATAAGATATAAATGTCACATATTCAGAAGAGGTGAAATATGCTTCCTAGAGCCTCCAGCTTCCTGGAGATGTGAAGCGAATAGTGGGAATCTTCCATTATGGATCTAAAATGCCACAAGACCCTTTTGAATGATCTGACAGACATAACATGCTTATTTTTTAGTATTAAAAATATTTCTTGAAAGTCATTAAACATTTAATTATATTTCTAATCTTTCTAGAAAGAATTTCAATCAGTAAAAATGTCCTAAAATTCATTGTGGGGGTAGTTGCACGGCACTGTGACCATGCTAACTTCATTGAGCTGGACACTTTAGAGAGTGTTGGACAGTGTGTCCAACTATCTTATCACAGTTTTGTTGTATATGAACTGTGTCAGGGCTGGAGACACGGCTCAGCAGTTACGAGTACTTGCTGCTCTTGTGCAGGCTTGGGGTTCACACCCAGTACACATGGTGTGGTTCCCAACTATCCATAACTTCAGTTCCAAAGGATCACACACCCTCTTCTGGCGTCCGAAGGCACTGCATGCATGTGGTGTACATACATATATGCAGGCAAAATATACACACATAAAAATTAATTAAATCTAAAAATAGTTTTTAAATGATCTTAGCAGATACGGAAAGCATTTTATAACTGCAGTTATAAATGTTATAATTGGTCTCTGTTCATTTTTAATAGGTGGTTGGAATATTCTGTAAAAAGTCATTTCCTTAACAAGAAAATAAATCAGTAGATATGAAGGAAACTCACAAATGAGTATTTACCAGGGTATATCTCATTCTCATGTTTCCAGGGGAGAATGTGTATTTTATTTTTAATAGTAATCCTTACAGTTTGATTTAAGTCTTTTCCGTATACATGTATGGAAATGTCATAATCTTCATTAATATGTGTACCTAATGTTTGTAAATTTCTTTACAAATTAAAATAAGTTTTCTAAATTTGCTTGCAAATTGACTACTATAATTCCTAATAATAAGAGGCAGGCGGATCTCTGTGAGTTCGAGACCAGCCTGGTCTACAAGAGCTAGTTCCAGGACAGGCTCCAAAACCACAGAAACCCTGTCTCAAACCCCCCCCCCAAAAAAAAATCCTAATAATAATGGTCACTATGAGCTCAAGAATTCAAGGCCAACTTTAGTAATGTATTGAGACTGTAAGAGCAGGTGAACTCTTTAAGTGGAAACATTTTAAATAATAATTAGATGGGTTTTGGGGGTTGTTTGTTTTGTTTTGTTTGAGACAGGGTCTTATTTAGCCCAGGCTCCTCCTCCAAGTCCTGATCCTCACGTCTTCCTTCTTAGATCTAGAATAGCAGGCATGTACTGCCATGCCTGTCTCGCTTCTGAGATAACAAGCCTAAGGGAAGACCGTCTTCCAACACACACTCAGCATTGTGGTCTTCTTTTCTCTATGGCCCTAATCTCTGGATAAAGTGCCGTTGCCGTGTTCTTGTATTTGGAAGTGTTGTGGTTGACGTCACTGTGACAGAATGAGAATGTAAATCTCATTGAAAATCTAGATACTATGTATTTAGTATGAGCACCCAGAATTTGTTGACTTTGTCTTCCGCTCTCATCTTTTTCTGTAGTACCTTGCTCCTGAGGTGATCAGAAAACAGCCCTATGACAACACTGTGGATTGGTGGTGCCTGGGTGCTGTTCTCTATGAGATGCTGTATGGGCTGGTAGGTATTTCCACTGCAGTATTGATAACAGTAATCAGTAATCTCAGGTGCGTAGATGAGATGGTACCAACAAAGCAGTATTGGCCTTGTCAGATGAGTTCAAAACCATATTAGGAATATGCATATGCAGAAAAACTTTATTATCTTGTATATCACTGGATATCACCCATTTCCCTTCTCTGGAAACATGGCTTAAAATATTCACTGAAATAAAATTATGTTTACTGTGCAATTGAATTCCACAGTTTTCAGTAAGACACCTAAGACTATCCAGAGCCTTAAATGGATGTTTTATTACTACACTTGGAGATCACTCCAACTAGAGCAACCTGTTCAGGGTTCTTAGTTCATATATCTTCATATTTATACCAGTATACTAATTTTTCTTGTGTGTGTGTGTGTGTGTGTGTGTGTGTGTGTGTGTGTGTGTGTGTAGGGGGGAGGAAGAGCTCACAGTACTGGGGTTACAGGCATTCCTGGCATTTATGTAGGTACTGAAGATTGAACTCAGGTTCTCATGTTTTTACATCAAGCAGTTTACTGACTAAGACATCTCCCTAGCCCCTAAGTTTTGGTTTTCTTTGGCCCCTTTGAAGTTATTGGGGTTGCTTTCTAGGTACTTTCTATGGCCCTCTAAGTATACAGCAGCCCCATGCAGTGACCTCTGAGGTAGCAGCCAGTGCCGGCGCTAAGTGCACCATCATCAGTTAAGGAAGGGAGAAGAGGGAGAGGAGAGAGACTCACTCCTACAAAAATGGAGCTCAGTGAAGTTGAGCATATTCTAGATTCCACAGAAGAATAGACACGGGCAGCTGTCCTTCCCTTGACTGTAGATGCCTTGTTAAAAGTTGCTTTTTAAGTAATGCTGGTGACAGTTGATTTCAGATAACCACTTAATACCTTAACTTTATTTAGGCACTAATTGTCATCTAGATATGTCAGAATCCTTTGTATTTCTTTGAAGGACTTAGAAGTATAAAATAAGGTTATATTTTAAAAGGTAAAATTTTTGTCTTTCTTACAAAAAAAAAAGAAAACTGACAAGGCTGTAAAACTCCCTTAACTTTAAATATTATTTTTATTTCAAAACTTTTAGCTAGTTAATTAGCTGCAAGGCGGTCTCCCAATACTGTAATCATCACACGTACTTACGAAGGAACAGCATCTTCAGGTCTCTATCTCTTTCTTTGGTGACTTTATTCTCAAATCTTAAATCATTTGACATTTGATCTGTCTGGAATGCCTGTTTCCAGTGACTCTGTCATTGCACCTGTGTCTTAGTCACTGTTTCGTTGCTGTGGAGACACCATGACCAAGGCAACTCTTCTAACTGGGACTTGCTGACGGTTTCAGAGGCTTAGTCCGTTGTCATGGTGAGGAAAATGGCACTGGAGCAGTAGCTGAGAGCTGCATCCTAGTCCACTGGCCAGGAGACGCTGGATCTGGCATGGGCCTTTGAAACCTCAAAGCCCACCCCTAGTGACAGGCTTCCTCCAACAAAGCCACACCTCCCGATCCTCCTAATCCTTCACAGATAGCTCCACTCTGTGATGACTAAGCAAATGTATGAACCTACGGGGTGATTCTTAACTCAAACCACTGCGTTCTGATATGGCCAGTCATTGTTTTCTGTGAAACATGGTATTACAGGCATGGGATTTAAAACAGTCCACACACAGCTACTGGAAGGCCTGACCCTATTTCATCCCGCAAGCATGTGTTAAGCTAGACAGTGCACCAAGCTTTAGAATCTCTGCCACAGACTATCTACCGATGTCTGCATTCCCCAGGAGGGCCATGAGTTTCTGCAACTGTCAAACCCAACTGCTCTCTAAAGACCAAACCCAAGTACAACACCTTGGTCCTGGATGGCCTGGAATTCACCCTGTAACCTTGCTGGAATCCACAGAGGTCCACCTGCCTCTGACTTCAAGGCACTGGATTACAGGAGTAGGCCACCTCAGTGAGCAGTCCAGCATGTTTTCAACCATCTGCACATAAGTCACTAACCTCTGTTGCTTTGGGTTTCTTCCCCCAGCCTCCTTTTTATTGCCGAGACGTTGCTGAAATGTATGATAATATTCTTCATAAGCCCCTGAATTTGAGGCCAGGAGTGAGCCTCACTGCGTGGTCCATTCTGGAAGAACTCCTAGAAAAAAACAGGCAGAATCGACTTGGTGCCAAAGAAGACTTCGTATGTATCCTATTTCTGAGTACTGATTGTTAAACTTATTTAAAATTTGGAGATAAATCCTTGTTTTATTTGGTGTTAATGAAATAGTTGTTATTACAGAGTTGAAGGGGAGGGGCATTCTTGCCCCCAGTTTCTAGTTGTGTTTCTGTGCTTTAATTTAGTTCTATCTTCATTTGATCTTAGTGACCGATTGCTGGATACCCGGCGTCCAGCTTTTGCACTCTGTCGCTTCTTGGTTTTCATTTGTGACAATTTCTTCTCCATCTTCCTTTTATGAAGTGTCCTTTAGTATGTTTTTTAACAACTTTGATATTTTTGTCAGTTTAATTTTTTTTTTTTTAAGAAACTTTGAGGCCGGGCGGTGGTGGCGCACGCCTTTAATCCCAGCACTCGGGAGGCAGAGGCCGGTGGATCTCTGTGAGTTCGAGGCCAGCCTGGTCTACAAGAGCTAGTGCCAGGACAGGCTCCAAAGCTACAGAGAAACCCTGTCTTGGAAAAAACTAAAAAAAAAAAAAAAGAAAGAAACTTTGAGAAGAAAGTTTTACTACTTAGCTCAGAATCTAATGCCCCTGCCTCAGGCTCCAGAGTGCTAGGATTGGAAATGCATGCCATGCCCAGAAGTTTTATTTTTTTGTATCTTGTTGTTACTGTTTGTTTTGTTTTAAGACAAAGTCTGTATTGTGCAGGCTAACCTCAAACTTGCAGCAGTCCACCTACCTCAGCCTCCCAAGTGCTGGGATTATAGAAATATGCCACCCAACATGAGAAATTTAAAATTTTGTTGCTACATAATACAGACATTTCCCTGAACTTACAATGCAAACTATCCAACTCATAAGCTTTTGTGGGGTTTAAGTCTATGTAAATGTTTAAAGCATTTTCTCTTTGTGTTTTAGTTGTGAGCCTAGCCTTTAATGGCTGAGCCATCTCTCCAGCCCAGAAAACATTCTCTTTATTAAGAGCATTTTAAGGGGCTGGAGCAGTAACTCAGTCCTTAAGAGGGCTGGTTGCGGTACATGCAGGCCAAACACCCATACATAAAAAATAATAATAAATTTTTAAGAATTGCTTTTGAGACAGGGACTCACTATATGTGTACGACCTTGGCAGGACTTGAACTCACTAAGATCCACTTGCTTCTACCTCCCCAGTACTGCTATTAAATGCATATGTCACCATTCAAGCCCAGCTTTAAAAGGATTTTGTTTTGTTTTGTGTTTTGTTTCTCGAGACAAGGTTTTGCTGTAGCTTTGGAGCCTGTCCTGGAACTAGCTCTTGTAGACCAGGCTGGCCTCGAACTCACAGAGCTCCATCTGCCTCTGCTTCCTGAGTGCTGGGATTAAAGTTACATACCACCACTGCCCAGCTAAAAGGATTTTTTTAAAGTACCACATTTTTGTATAAATAACTTTAAATTTCTTTTCTTTCTTCCTTTCCTTTTTTTTTTTTTTTTTTGAGAATTTGCTGACACCCCCATGAGATAATTATGAAATCTGCCCATTGTTTTTAGTTCAGGGAACTCAATTTGCTCATTTTATCAATATTATGTTAACATGTCACAAACTGGTAAGAAACATGAACTTGTCAACTCCTTTTCCAGAAATTTGTGGAGGCTGTTTTCAGCCTTCAACTTGAACTATGTGGACAGTAGACGCTTCTGCTGCTACCCTCGCCCCCCTATTTCCTGCTGGCCGTTCAGTGGCTGGCTCTGTCATTGTCTCCCTCAGTCTTGTTCATGTTCATAACTGCTCCATCCCTTCATTGAGTTCATTGTCAGAAATGGCAACACTAGATGAGTCCGGCTGTTGCATCCTGGGCTTCTGAATAGTGTTGAAGAAAAAGTTTCAGGTTGGGGTTCTAACAGTGCCAGTGTGCAGTGAGCTGGTCACAGGTTGGGGTTCGAGCAGTGCAGGTGTGCAGTGTTGCAGTCACAGGTTGGGGTTTGAGCAGTGCAAGTGTGCAGTGCAGTGTTGCT
>NC_022031.1:17292678-17294138 GCF_000317375.1 Microtus ochrogaster | reverse complement strand
TTGTTGTTGTTGTTGTGTTTGCTTGGGGGGTGGGATTCCAAAGTCGTCGTTGTTGTGTGTTTTTGTGGGGGTGGGATTCCAAAGTCATTGTTGTGTATTTGCATGGGGGTGGAATTCCAAAGTCATTGTTGTTGTGTGTTTGCGTGGGCATGGGATTTCAAAGTCGTTGTTGTTGTTGTGTGTTTGCATGGGGGTGGGATTTCAAAGTCGTTGTTGTGTGTTTGCGTGGGGGTGGGATTTCAAAGTCATTGTTGTTGTTGTTGTGTGTTTGCTTGGGGGTGGGATTCCAAAGTCATTGTTGTGTGTTTGCTTGGGGGTGGGATTTCAAAGTCATCGTTGTTTTGTGTTTTTGTGGGGGTGGGATTCCAAAGTCATTGTTGTTGTTGTTGTGTTTGTGTAGGCGTGGGTTTCCAAAGTCGTCGTTGTGTGTTTTTGTGGGGTGGGATTCCAAAGTCATTGTTGTGTGTTTGCGTGGGGGTGGGATTCCAAAGTCATTGTTGTTGTGTGTTTTTGTGGGGGTGGGATTCCAAAGTCGTTGTTGTGTGTTGGCATGGGTGTGCATGCACGTGAGTGCACATCCCTGTGAAGGCCAGAGGAAATCCTTGGTGTCATTCCTTGGGCATCATCAGTTTTATTTTGTGTTTTGAGACAAAGACCCACTGGCCTGAAATGAGGCTGACTGAGCAGCTGACCAGGGTTTGGCTGCTGCACTGTGCTGGATGACGCAGTGTGACACGGGTTCTCCTGTCTACAGAGCAAGGGCTTCAGCCAGTGAGCCATTCCCCGCCCTAATCTCCACATTTGATGTCACTGTGAAACATAGAGGGATGAGGGCATTACTTCAAAGTCTCTGTACTTTGGCTTGGCTAAAATTCAGATTCTGGGCATAATAGCTGTGATACTTCACATCTGCCGACACAACAGTATTTTTATTCTGACTTACTTTCTGTAATTCAGAATTGATGCTTTCAAAAATGACTACTCTGGTAAGGATAATTTTTGTCCTGATGTTTACTTTGGGGTTAGAGAGGCTCAATCCCCCATTCTTACTTCACTGAAGAGGAAACAGGCGTGTAAGAAGAAGGTAATCATATAAGGAATTGTAGCTGACTACTCTCATAACCAGAATGTGATGACGGTTTTTGGTGTGTTTATGTCTGTGTGTTTTGGGTACATTGATTTGCTGGAGACTGGTGGTGTTAAGCAGGGGCTTTACCATTGAGATAAATCTCCAGCTCTGAGATTATTTTTTAAATAACTTAATTAATTCTATTTTATGTGCATTGATGTGAGAGTGTCAGATTCTCTGTAACTTGAGTTACAGACAGTTGTAAGCTTCCATGTGGTAGCTGGGAATTGAACCTGGATTCTCTGGAAGAGCAGCCAGTGCTCTTAACCTCTGAGCCATCTTCATCCCTCTGAAATTATTAATTTTTTGTTTACTTTTTATTTATGTGTGT
>NC_022031.1:17290094-17291511 GCF_000317375.1 Microtus ochrogaster | reverse complement strand
TAATAATAGTATTACCTTTCCCATTACCTACTTAGTCTCAAATTCTTGAACTCTGTAGCAGTGTCAAGTATAGGTTCCATCTCATGGAGTGAGCCTTAAATTCAATCAGAGTGGTTGGTTGCCCTCGTAACATTTGTGCCACTATTACACCAATATATCTTGCAAGCAAATCACTACTGTGGGCTGCAGCATTTGTAGCTAGAATATATTGATGATTGCCTTTCTTCTTCAATAGTGTACAGAGTACCTTTTAGTACCATAAAAGTTTAGTAAGGGTGAAGGCTCTAGTGCCAGCTTGACTTCTCTGTAGGGCTAGATTGGTAGATGGAAATTGCTTAAATTTTGTTTTATCATGGAATGCTTTTTTTTCTCTGTCAATTATGATTGATAGTTTTGCTGGGTATAGTAGTCTGGGCTGGCATCTTGTTGTCTCTTAAGAGTTTTAGAACACCCATTCAGACCCTTCTGGCATTCAGAATCTCCATTGATAAGTTGGGTATTATTCTAATGGGCTTGCCTTTATATGTTATTTTACTTTTTTCCATTGTAGACTTTTAATATCCTTTCTTTAGTCTATACATTTGGCATTTCATTTATGTGCTGTGGGAAGTTTCTTTTCTGGGTCTCCCTGTTTGGTATTCTATATGTATCTTGTACTTTGATATGCATCTTTTATTATTATTATTATTATTATTATTATTATTATTATTATTTCATACATCTTGTCCTGTAGTTTCTCTTCCCTCTTCTCCTCCCAGTCCCTCCCCCTACCTACCTCCTCTCTCTTCCAGATAACTCCTCTGCTTCCCTTCAAAAAAGAACAGGCCTTCCAGGAATATCCACCAAACATGACCTAACAGGATTCAATAAGACTCAGCACAAACATTCATATCAAGGCTGGATAAGGCTACCCAGTAGGAGGAAAGGGGTCCCAAGTGCAGGCACGAGTCAGACAGCTTCATTGTTGGAAGCCACACAACCATAAGGTATATGCAGAGGACCTTAGTTTAAATCCATACAGGGTCTCTGACTGTCGCTTCAGTCTCTGTGAGCCCCTGACTCTGTGGGCTGTATTCTCATGGTGTCGTCAACCTCTCTGGCTCCTACAATCCTTCCTCCCCCTCTTCTTCCTGGCTTCACCCTAGCTTTTTTGGGTCTCTGCATCTGCTCAGTTGCTATATGATGCCCCTCTGATGACAGTTGGGCAAGGTACCAACCTGTGAGCAGAGGAGAATGTCATTAGGAATCATTTCATTGCCTTTTATTTTTGCCAGTTGTGTTTGGTTCTATCCTGGTTCTTTGGACCATCCTGCCTCTAGTTTCTGGTCCCACTACTAGGAGCCTTGCCTGGGTACAGAAGGCATCCAGTTCAGGCTCTGTATCCCCTTTGCTAGGAGACTTCACTAGGGTCACTCTC
>NC_022031.1:17280392-17289070 GCF_000317375.1 Microtus ochrogaster | reverse complement strand
ATATTAGTCCTCTGTCAGATGTGGGGTTGTTGAAAATCTTTTCCCATCTGTAGGCTGCTGTTTTGTCCTATTGACATTGTCCTTTGCCTTACAGGAGCTTTATAGCCTCATGAGGTCCCACTTGCTAATTTTCAATCTTAGTGTCAGGGCTACTGGTGTTCTATTCAGGAAGTGGTCTGCTGTGCCAATGAGTTCAGGCTAATCCCCATTTTCTCTTCTAATAGGTTCCATGTATCTTGTTTTATGTTAAGGTCGTTGATCCACTTGAACTTGGGTTTTGTACAGGGTAATAGATATGAGTCTATTTGCATTTTTCTACATGCTGACATCCAATTAGACCAGCACCATTTGTTGAAGACAAACATAAAAAGAACTTTTCAGCACCTCATGAAACATTATCCAAAATTGACCACATGTTTGGTCACAGCACAAGTCTCAGCAGGCACCTCTCCTTTCACTGCAGTCTTTTGGTTTGGTTTGGTTTTGGAGACAGAGTTTCTCTCTGTAGACATCGCTATCCTGCAACTCACTCTGTGGACCAGGATGGCCTCGAACTCAGATTCACTTGCTTCTGCCTTAAAGGGGTGTGTCACCACCACTTGGCTTCTACCCTTATTCTTTAGATTGGGGGAAATCATCCTCTATGATTTTTGTTAAAAATATATTTTGTGTCTTTGACATGAATTTCTTCTCCCTCTATCCATATTTATTTGTAAATTGATCTTTTTGTAGTATCCCATATTTCCTGCATGTTTTCTGCCTGTAATTTTTTTTTTTAGGTTTAACATTTTCTTTGACAAAGCTAATCCTTTCTTCTACCTTCTCTTCAACCCCTGATATTCTTTCTTCCATGTTTTGTGTTATGTTTGTGTTGTGTAACAAGGCTTCTCCTGGGGAAGTACAACAACACATCTACTTACCCCAGACAGGGAGCCCATGACAGACCAAACTACAGATGCCACCAAAGTCCACCTTGGTGAGGCAATAAGTTTTATTGGGGTTACTTACAGGAGCATAAATGACTCAAAGATAGCGACATCACTAAAGCTCACCCCAGCATGGGCGACATCTCACAAAATCTGGGAACCCTGGAGCACACTGCACTGCACAGCCTGCAGGCTACTCAACAGGTTAAAGAGCATGCCTTCCGGAGGCTCAGTTGATCTAAACCTGTATAAGGCAGGCTGGCTGGTTTCTGCTGCTTCTGGGTGACTCGTTTGGTCTCAGCATCTTCTCTGCAGCTTGACTTCTTTATTCTGAGAGGGGGGAGGCATACTGAATTTGGTCAGTTTCAGGGACTTCCTGAAGCTATTTTGAGTTGTTCACCTTCCTGCTTAAGGAGTTTCCCTGTAGGATGGTATGCTTCAGTCCTGGAAGAAACCATTACACAACACTTGATGGAGCTTACCTCTGAGGATTTTGTTTCACATCCCAAACATTTCATTTACAGATTTATTTCAATTTGTGTTTTCTTTAGTTAAATTTTTATTTCGTGTCTGGAGTTGTTTTCATTATTTCATTGAACTGTTTGCATTTTTACAGACTTTTTAAAAAATATTTATTTATTTATTATGTATACAGTATTCTGCCTCCATGTATGCCTGCAGGCCAGAAGAGGGCACCAGACCCCATTACAGATGGTTGTGAGCCACCATGTGGTTGCTGGGAATCGAACTCAGGACCTTTGGAAGAACAGGCAATGCTCTTAACCTCTGAGCCATCTCTCCAGCCCCCATTTTTACAGACTTGATTAAGGGATGTATTCATATCTTACCCTCTTTAAGGTTCTTATATTCATAATTGCTGTTTTGGCTTGCACAGGTCTTGACTTGCACTTCCACCGTATGCACTTTCCAGGGCCTGCTGCTTTTTGGTGGAGACACATTGTCTTTGCTGTCTATGTTTGTGTTTTTGTGCTGGGATCTCAGCATCCACGGTACAGTGTCTGACGTGCTTCTTGGTGTCCCTACCTGCTCTTGGTCTGTTCTTTTGGTATTGTTGCCCTCGCTGGATCCTGAGCAACTGCCGTGAGTCTCTGTCAGAGAGTCCTGTGGCTAGTCAGGGAGTGACAGAAAGGAATGGCCTTGGAGGAAAAGCTTTGAGGGTTGGTGAGAAAACGCTAAACTGGGTCTGCTTTGTAAGGTGAAGCCCTCAGGGAAGAGGGACTCCCGCTGCAGAAAGAACTAAGAGTAAATCTGGAAAGAGTGTCAGAGTGCGGGAAAGACTGACCCTAAGCGGCGCCTGTGTTTCCTGACCCAAAGGAACGGAGATGACCTTGAAGAGAAGACTGCCAGCTGGAGAGAAGGGGCTAAGCTGGGTCTGCCCACAGCCAGTGCTCTTAGCCACTGAGCCATCTCTTCGGTTCCTTTTCTATTCCTTTTCATTCCAAAGTCCATAACCCTAGAGAACTTTGTAGTCTGAGGGAGATTTTCTTACAGGGGAGAATTTAGCATTCCAAGTTCATTCCCTGCTGGCTGCTTGAGTAGTAGATTTACAGGGCTCACTGAAGTCCAGAGTTTATTTTCTCTGCCCTGAGTCCCTGTCTTTGTAATTCAGTTGGACTTCTTGACCTGGGCGTGAAGGATTTCCCTTCCCTGTAGAGCAGAAATAGCCTGGAGGCTTTTACAAGCCAGCACCTGAGTTTGCACTTCAGTTCCTCTCTGTGAGCGTAGTTAAAGGGAAGGTTCAGTGACTTTGCAGCACAGGAGAAACACTGCCTTGGAGCTAAGCCTTTACCTTGCTCATCTTACTTTCCCATCAGCCCATCCCTCAGGTCTTGACAGCTAAGGGTGGCCTCACCAAGAGCTTGATGACCATCTCTGTAGCACAACAGAGTCACCTTTCACTTTTCTTAAAACAGCCTCACTTCCCCATTAGAAAGCATTGCCCGTCTAAACTTGATAAGCTGAACAGGCAAGCTCAGAGCAAAATACTGCCCTGGAGGTGATGTCTAGAGAGAAAGGAGGAGCTTCGTGTGTGTGTGTGTGTGTGTGTGTGTGTGTGTGTGTGTGTGTGTGTGTGTGTGTGTGTGTACACAATAGGCAACGCTGCTATACTGGCCTTTCTTACCCTTATCACTACTCTCCCTATTTAAGAGTAAAATTTTTAACTTTTTTTGTTTTGTTTTTGTTTTTGTCATTTTGTTTTTAATTTGATTTTTGTTTTTTGAGACAGGGTTTCTCTGTAGCTTTGGAGCCTGTTCTGGAATTGGCTCTTGTAGACCAGGCTGGCCTCGAACTCACAGAGATCCGCCTGCCTCTGCCTCCCAAATTCTGGGATTAAAGACACATGCCACCACCCAACTTTTCACTTCTTAAAATAGACAAATCTTCTTAATTATAAAAGTGGGGCAGGGATAGCAGAATAATAAAGTAGGGGAAATCAAAGCTTGTCAGGGAAAATATGCAAAGTCATAAAGACATTTCAATGAACTGAGTTAATAAAAGAAAAGCTAAAGTGAATGATTTCTGTGCTTTTTGGTGTTTTAGGCCGGACCAGACGATATTAGGAACTTCGACACAGTCTTCACGGAAGAGGCGGTCCCCTATTCTGTGTGCGTGTCTTCTGACTACTCCATAGTGAATGCCAGTGTTCTGGAGGCGGACGATGCATTTGTTGGTTTTTCTTACGCCCCTCCTTCAGAAGACTTGTTTTTGTGAACAGTCTGAAGTTCAGAAACCATTGGGCAAATCAAGCCTGTGGAGGAGATGGAAACGCCGATTTGTGTGAATATACTCAACTATGTATAACAGTGCCTCATTTTTACATGTAATGTTGAAAACTATGAAATACGTATTTTCTGCTGTACGCAAGAAATAGGGCATTTCAAAGAGCTGAGTTTTGAACTGATTTGTATTCTTGTTTATTAAGCTTATTTTTAAAACTTTAAAGCTATTATTATTCTTAGCATTAACCTATTTTTAAAGATGACTTTTTGCTATTGACTGTTTTTTCCCTGTTAAGTTTACACTAACACATCCAAGATAGACTGTTGTTAATAGTCTGTTACAGCTAAGATAAGATGCATTAATATCTTTATACTTCTATGACTTTTATCATAGCAGAACTATGCAAATGGTACATGGGAGTTTAAGATGATGTCACTGTTTAGAATTTGCTTCTTGGTGAGAGTCGGATGCAAAGGCAGGTTGATGGCTACACACGTGCAGCCCCTCTAAGGCAGAACGAAAAGAGATCTTTGTTTTTGAAACGCTCCGTTCTCACCCATGCATCACGTCTCCTCTCAAGGAGAAGAAAGGATTTGATGGGTCGAGTTTTTGGAATCCCCAAGGAGATGAGAAGTATAAAAATGCTGCCAGATGTTTTTAGTGGTGCCAAAAATAAATGTCTGTCATATATTTATATTATAAATGTTTTCTATTTATGTTCCTTTTGACTCTTTGAAGGTTTAGTACACTGTTGAGTAGGTCTAAACCTTGGTGTCTGTTTTTGCAAATAGCTATTTCAAAACTGCCTTCCTAATCGATCAAGTTTTTAAAATGACAGGAAAAAAAGTAGGTTTCTATAATGTTTACCTAATTATGAATTAAAAATATAAAATAGCAAACCTGGGTCAGTGTAAATGTATGTCACCTACTGCGCTGTAATGAAAGGTAACAGTGGTTTAGCAGATACATGTTCAGTACATACTCGTTTGGTAGTCACAGGGGTCACATACACACGGCCTCATGAAGGCTAACAAGAGTATTCTCTACGTCTAAAGTGCACACCTGCCTCTAGTATCCTCATGCATCTTAGAAAGAGTACAGAAATCTGACCTGAAATCACATGTAAAATAGTGTGTACATCTGTAATGTTGGGTACAGAGATACTATTTAAAAGGGGCTGCTTAGCTTGGGATCCCAGTTCCCAGAGGACAGTTTTTTCAGGCCCTTTAGAGAACAGTATCCCAAGCTCAGCTGCTCTAAGAACTAACTTCCTTTGCACGTGTTTTCTCGACAAAGATCACAGAAGAGTTTCTCACCAGTACCTGCTGGCTTAGATGTGGTCAGCAGAACTGGGACAGGCAGCGCTTGGCTTTGGCAGGTGTTGTTTCTAGCAGGACACTGGACCCTCCTTACAGATGAAATGTTCCGTCTACACTGTACATATTTGATTGGGGGCACTTCTGTAAGACATTACACAGTTTTTTGTTGATTATAAATCAAGACAAAAATTGTACATGTATGTTTTTTTACTTATATCTCTCAATTAAATTGCCAAAAATTAAAGTGCAGTATTGTATTTTTAAGAACAAATTTTAGATTTTTAATGTTTCCTGGATCACAAGAAGTACAGATCTATGTAGTATAATAAAATTATCAGAAAGATTAATGATCAACATCTAATTTCTGTTGTTATTTAAAAT
This sequence comes from Microtus ochrogaster, assembly GCF_000317375.1. Classification (NCBI taxonomy): domain Eukaryota; kingdom Metazoa; phylum Chordata; class Mammalia; order Rodentia; family Cricetidae; genus Microtus; species Microtus ochrogaster. The sequence goes on along the minus strand of NC_022031.1, from coordinate 17,283,702 downwards.
TAAAATGAATTAAGTGAATTGTTTTATTTTTTCAATATTTCTAATTATTTTTTATTTATTTTCCTTTTATGTACATTGGTGTTTTGCCATGGGTGTCAGGTCCCCTGGAACTGGAGGTACAGACAGTTGTGAGCTGCCATGTGGGTGCTGGGAAATGAACCCAGGTCCTTTGGAAGAGTAGTCAGTGCTCTTAACCACTGAGTCATCTCTGTAGCTCCAAAGTGGTTTTTTGTGTGTGTGTGTGAGAGAGAGAGAGAGAGAAAAGCTATAAGTCTTAGCAAATTATTTAGGTAGACATGAATTACTGGCTTATTTTATACTGACATATATGGGTCAGGAAACAATGTTCCAAGTTTCTTTTCTCCCATCCTGTGAGTCTTTTCTTAAATATCTGCCTTTTGAACAGTGACTGTGTTATGCTAACTACAGAAACAATCTCAAAGGTCTAAATAAGGACAAGCTACAGTCGGAAGTTAGCCCAGCTTGCCTGTTTGTTTCTAGGGATGTCTTTCAGTGTAACCCAGCCTGGCCCCAAACTCAAGATCCTCTCTGTTTGGCCTCCTCAAACTATGATTATGACCTGTTACTTGGAGCATCTTGAAGTAAGAATTTGTTCTTTTAGGCACTGGCCTCTAAAGGTAACTTTTACTTCCTTGTTTTGTTGCAGATCGTTCTCCTGAGGGCAGTAAAGATTTGTTGCTAGGTGGAGGCCTCTTCCTAGTTGGGGGTCTCCCTGCTGGAGCCTGGTGAGGTAGGAGAGCCTCTTAGTTTCCTTCTGGGGCAATCGCCTTTACTTCCCCAAAGTCCCTCCTCCGGTATTTTCCTAGGGAATTTGTTGTACCCATGAGTTTTGAGAACACAGTAATATGAAACCAAATCATGAGTTCCTAGGGTCTGAGTGTCTTGAAACAAGTCACGTTGTGTCAAAGGAATTAACAGGCAAAAGAGCCGTAACACCTGGGATATGTCTAAGAATACTGGGCGGGGCTAGAGGGCAGAATCCAAAGTTAAGAGCACTTGCTGTTCCTGCAGAGGACCTCCTAGGTTGGTTCCCAGTACTACCTGGTGACTCTAAATAGCTTGGCTCCAGTCCTAGGGACTCCGACCCACTCTGGCCTCCTCGGGCACCAGGCGTGCACATGGTGCACATCCTCACATGTACACACAAAATACAAATCTTCCAAATTTTAAAAAGTATATGGGTTCGGGAGCTGGAGAGATGGCTCAGTGGTTAAGAGCATTGCCTGTTCTTCCAAAGGTCCTGAGTTCAATTCCCGGCAACCACGTGGTGGCTCACAACCATCTGTAATGAGGTCTGGTGCCCTCTTCTGGCCTGCAGACATACATGCAAGAAGAGCATTATGTGCGTAATAAATAAATAAATATATATTTTTTTAAAGTATATGGGTTCTTTCCTACTTTTCGTATTTATTAAAATGATATTAAATGTTCTTCACTTCGCTGATAGAATTCCAGTTGGAGGTTTATCTCATTTACGTCGCATGTTTCTAGTTGCTTGACAGATTCTATAATTGTTCGTTTGCCGTCGTTCAGACACATTCTTTAGTGGGTAACAGATTGTATGCAGATAACTTTTCGGGGTGGGCAGGGTAGGTCAGCAGGGAAGGACACTTGCCACCAAGGCTGATGACCTGATTTCCATCAATGAAACTCACAGAGTGGGAGAGAACCACAGTTGTCCGCTGACCACCAGGTGCACCGCATACACAGATGTAAATTTTGAAAACGTTTTTCGATTCTATAATGTTCACTTTTATACAAGCAAATGAACTAAGAAAGGAAAATGCTGCACTGTCTTCAAATACAATTTTTGAAAATTTGACCAAATTGCGACAGTAGAGAATAATTTTAATCAACACTCCACCAAAAAAGCAAAGATACTAAGAGTCGTTCTACAGCAGTGAAGTGCTCAACGAATCCTACAGTCAAAAAAGTAACCACCTTTTACATGTGGTTGGTTTACAGGATGAATGTTAAGGCAGTAAGGTAAGCCGCTCTTTAGCCCCGCCCACCAGAACCACACTTGTTTGGCGACTTCACAAATCCTGTCTTTACTCCAAAGTGATATCTAATTTTTTTATCATAAATTCTCTCTTGGCAGAATATGCATCTCATAGGCTCATTGTTTCTCACACCCACTGTACTCTGAGCAATTAATAAAAAGAGGTATTCAGTATTTCTACTTTAGTTTTGGTTAAATATTTGTGGGAACGTCTACAAAGAGTTGTCAATATTTAAATGTTTTTGTTTTAGTAGTTAACCCGTGGAATGCAGAAGGTGGAAATATGGTACCACAGACCACACAAATGGCCAATTGGAATCACTGTTGGTCTTTTTCAGTTCTTTTTAGATAGTAAATACAGCCTTGCTGTTAGGTTTTTCTGTGATCCAATGGTAGCAATGAGTCACTCAAAAATCCCAGCTTATGGGCCAACGAGTTAGTTCAGCAATAATAATGCTAGCCACCATGCCTGATGAGCTGAGTTTGAGACCCAGGACCTACATGATGAAAGAGAATTGACACCTCCAAGTTATCCTGTGACATCCACATGTTCTCTGACATGGATACACATACACAGTAAATGTCATATTTTTAGTTACAGCATATGATCTGTAAGTATTGATTGGTGGTAGAATGCTTGCCTAGTATCCCCAAGGTCCTGGGTTCGGTTCCCAGCATGTATGTATACATATATGCACACATTAGTTTACTGTGTTAATCATCTGTTGATGTTGATCACTAATACTTGTTTATCTATTAATTTTAAAGACTTTTTAAAATGTTTATGTAGGGGGCTGGAGAGATGGCTCAGTGGTTAAGAGCATTGCCTGCCAAAGGTCCTGAGTTCAATTCCCAGCAACCACATGGTGGCTCACAACCATCTGTAATGGGGTCTGGTGTCCTCTTCTGGCCTTCGGGCATACACAGAGACAGACTATTGTATACATAATAAATAAATAAATATTTTTAAAAATAAAAAATAAATAAAATGTTTATGTATATATACACCACATGTATGCAGGTGTTATCGGAGACCAGAAGAGGGGTCAGATCTGAGACTGGAGGTACAGGCACTTGTGAAGGATCTGACATGGGGTGCTGAACTCTGGTTTTCTGGAAGAGCAACAAGTGCCCTCAACTACTGAGCCATCTCTCTAGCTCTGATTGTTAATCTTAACTGAGAACATTAGCTCAAATACAAAAGAAAAAGAATCTGAGGTACCTTCTGATGAATGGGCCAGTAGCTGGATGATTTCACCAGTTACCTGGATTTTTTTTTTTTTTTTT
>NC_022031.1:17277305-17280292 GCF_000317375.1 Microtus ochrogaster | reverse complement strand
CTGTCCTGGAACTAGCTCTTGTAGACCAGGCTGGTCTCGAACTCACAGAGATCCGCCTGCCTCTGCCTCCCGAGTGCTGGGATTAAAGGTATGCGCCACCACCGCCTGGCCAGTTACCTGGATTTTTTAAATTTATATTGATCCCTTCAGAATTTCATACATGCGTAAAATGTATTTTGACCTTATCCATATCCAACTCTGACATCCTCCCTCCCCTAAACTTGCCCACAACACACATGTTCCTCTCCCAATTTAACGTTTTTTCTTAACCCACCAAGTCCAGTTGATAGAACTAATACATAATGTCTGCTTTTTGGTGCAGTTGATTGGTCTTTTGATTGAGACTGTTAATTAGTTACTTCTAATCCCTGACATGTTGATTTCGTGGTGTTTGGTGTTTTTCCTCTTCTCTCACTGAAGTATTATTCTAACATGGGTTGTCTTTCCTGGGACTGCCGGGTGGATTCATATTTCCCTTTGGTCAGAAAGATTTTGTGATTTATTTTCTGCTGAGCTGGCTTAGTGGACATTCAGTTCCTTTAGCCTATTTTTGTCATGGGAATTTTTTTTGGTTTTTCTTCAATTATGAGAAACAGCATTGCTAAATATAAATGTATCAGTTACTTTTCTGCCAAAGACTACTTTGCAGAAAAATTTATGTTGGCTTAACATTCCAGAGGGAGGGTCAGTCATGGTGGGGGAGGCAGGGAAGTAGGAGCAGGAAGCTGGCTGGGCACATTTTCAGCTGCACACAGGAAGTAGAGAGGGAACTGGATGTGGCACAAACCCTCAAAGCTCACACCCAATCATGTACTTCCTCCAGCAGGGCTACATATCCTCAACATTCCAAACCTCACCAGAGAGGTCCATATGGAGACCAGGTATCTAAATCCATGAACCTGTGGGGGCCACCACAGTACAGTAGTCTGGCCGACAGTTGTCATTCAGAACTTGAAATGCATCTGTCTGTCCGGGCCCTCCTGGTTTTTAAAGTTTACTTGAATAATCTGCTGTTCTTCTGATGTGCTTACCTATATATGTTATAGGCTTAGCGTTTCTCTCTTGGTACATTTTATATGTTAGTTCTTTTCATTCAGTGTTTTAATATGAGGAGGGGAGGTTTCATCTATTGTTTTGGTGTCCTGAGTCCCTCCTGTAGCTGAACTGGCATTTTCCTCATACTGGGCTGTTTTGATTTTTTTGAAAATTGTTTTTGTACTTTTAGACTGAGGTGGTTCTTTTATACCTATAACCATAGATTTGGTATTTCCAAATGTCATATATATCTTGAAATCCCCACTGGTAACCTTTTTACTATTTTATCTTTGTCTTTGTTGGATTGTCCTTGTTCCTCCCTCTTGTCTTCAAGCTCGGATATTCCCTTGAGCTGTCCATTCTGTTGCTGAGACTTTCCACAGAAGTTTTTATTTCAATTGCTGTTTTATACATTTCCAACAGCTCAGATAAGTTCCTCTTCGTTTAGTTCGTCTTTCATATTACCCACTGCCTTTCTTACTCCGTTCGGATATGTGTGTCTTCGAACATATTTATAATTGTTGGAGATGTTTCTGTCCCACCAGATCCCACAGCCATTTTGTCCCAAATAAACACACAGAGGTCTACATTAATTATAAACTGATTGGCCTATTAGCTCAGGCTTCCTCTTAACGCTTATAACTTATACTAGCCCATAATTCTTGTCTATGTTAGCCACGTGGCTTGGTACTTTTTTGGTGAGGCAGTCACATCTTACTTCCTCTGAAGTTGGGTCACAACTGCAGACTATTTCCTCTTCCCAGAATTCTCCTGTTCTCATTGTCCCGCCTCTACTTCCTGCCTGGTCACCACACCTATACTTCCTGCCTGGCTACTGATCAATCGGCATTTTATTAAAAATAATACAAGTGACAGGATAAAAGATCATGTCCCACAGCATATAATTGTATTTGCGTTCTCTGGGATTTCATCCAACTCGGTCTCACTAGATGCCGTAAGCTTTATGTACATGTGTGCAAGACTAAGTGACTATATATGCCTCACGTAGGTGCAGCGGCCGGCAGAGGCTAGATAAGGGTTGGGATTCATCATGAATGCTACAAACCAAGCCTGTGTTCTCTGCAAGAGCAATAAACACTCTTAACTGCTGCTGAGCCTTGTCCCCAGGTTGATGATCAGGTAGAAATGAAATATGGTAGAATTGAGTTCAAAAAATAAGTCCTTAATCTTGGTGCTCAAAGCACGTGATCTAAGCTCTGCATTATTCCCTGAGTAGGATATGGACTGGGAGAGCAGTCACGACCGCTGTTTATTCCCACTGTGCAATGCCATGCTAGTCAGTAAACAGCACTGCCCCTGACTGTAGGAACTCGGATAAACAACAAGGATGGGATGGAGTAGACTCAGACGTTAGTTAATAGAGCGAAAGAGAAGTGGGATGGGTAAGGACAAAGATTAAATGTTTAATTTGAAGAAGAAAAAAGTCCAGATAGGTAAATTAGCTGGGGAGGGAAAAGGGATACTGTTAAGGTCCACCAATTTTAGACATTGTTAAATCTGTGGAAAGTCATGATTAAGTAAAAAAGGGAATGGGTAAAGACAAGAGAAAGAAGAAAAGACATAGATACAAGAGGGGGAGCGTATGTGGCTGAAGACTGTAGTAAGGAGCACCTTAAAGTCCACTGGCTGGAGAAGCAGTATTCCTAGAGCAGCTGAGTGCTACACAACAGAAGAGGCATGGTGATACTTCTGGGCAGAACTGGAGTGATTGACAACAAAAGAGCCACCGTGAATCTTCTGTGTAAAACTGGAGTAATTCACAAAAAAAAAAAAAAGCCACCGTGATACGACTGTGCAAAAGTGGAAATCAAAATATAGAAGATACAAAAACATATTTACGGAATGAATTGGTTACGCTGTTATGTCAAGTTGAAAAGTTCTCAGATCCCTCTGGCTCTAGCAGATCCACATGATGCAGGGGTTGGGAATGA
>NC_022031.1:17273958-17274720 GCF_000317375.1 Microtus ochrogaster | reverse complement strand
GTCATTGGCCTCTGCAGCCTGTGTCCCTGGGGTCCTGGCATGTCATTGGCCTCTGCAGCCTGTGTCCCTGGGGTCCTGGCATGTGGGGAAGGAGACTTGGAAGTCCATCCCTGGTAGTTCCCTCAACGCTCCACCATGGCCTCTGTTGGTCCTGTAGGTCCATCACCTAGATTCTTTTCTCTCCTCCCACCTTCATCTTCTGATTAATTCATTTTGTGATCTGAGATGCCTGTAACATTCTGAGAAGTTGCATTCAGATATGAGAATACCTAATCCAAGGAGGGAAACGATGTTTAATTTCCCTACTTCAGAAGCTTACATCAGACTTCATTCCTTGAGGTCTCACTAACTACAATTACAGCACACATCTACCCCACATTCAAAACTGGCGGGGAGAGTATGGACACAGTCATTGTCAATGTGTGTTCAGTGAGTACAGACGTCTTTGTCAGTGTGTGCTCAGTGAATACAGACGTGGTAGTTGCCAGTGTGTGTCGGGTGGGTGACGAGAAGAATCCCAGGCTGTGTTAGTTTTATCATTGCTGTGACACAATAGCAAACAAAAGCAATTTAAGAATGAGTTTGTAAGTGTTGGAGGGTGTACACCTTTCCTAGCACTCAAGAGGCAAAAGCAAGCAAATCTCTGTTGAGTTCAAGGCAAGCCTGGTCTACAGAGTGAATTCAAGGACAGCCAGGGATACACAGAGAAACTCTGTCTCAAAAAAACAAACAAACAAACAAACAAAAATTAAAAACCTAGGC
>NC_022031.1:17272384-17273413 GCF_000317375.1 Microtus ochrogaster | reverse complement strand
AAAATAAAATAAAATAAAAACCTAGTGAGCTTGTTTTTGCTCAGTGTGTGGGAACAATCTGCCCTGGTGAAGCAGGCATGCATGGTACAGCTGTGGTGGGAAGCAGTTGGTTCCACTGGGTCTCCAGGACTCAAAGAGAGATGTGGTGCTATCTCCCATGCTTTACCCTTCGTCACTCCACAAGGCATTGCCACCCATACTCAGAGTGGCTCTTCTCTCTTCAGTTCTCACAGATCCACCGGACTTATGTTTCCCCGATGACTCCAAATCCCATCAATTTAACAATCGAGATTAGTCAGTACACAGGCCCTTCCAGGGGGCCATAAGAACACAAAATGATGTAAAAATATCATTTGCCCTTTTTGCTGTGTTGTTCTTCATACTGGTGATTTGAAACTGTTGTGGATAAGATCTCTGCATCATCCATGCGAACCAGCAGCAATAGTCTTATACCACCAGTATTATGGTCGTTGTGACTTCCATTGCTTTGCTTTTTACTTATATTAAAAAAGGAAGACTGGTCAGGTGGTGGTGGTGCACGCCCTTTATCCCAGCGCACTTGGAGGCAGAGGCAGGCAGATCTCTGTGAGTTCGAGGCCAGCCTGGTCTATAAGAGCTACTTCCAGGACAGGCTCCAAAGCTACAGAGAAACCCTATCTCAAAAAACAACAAAGGAAGGAAGTTGTCCCCAAAATTTGAAATCAGTGTGTCTAAATAGGTGTCTGTATTGTCATGTTCACAACCATCAAGTTAGCAAAACAACCTGAGAGTCAACACAAAACAAAGTTAGTGTGCTGGTGAAAGACTTGGATAAATCCAGCCCTCCCCCCCTCCCCCACCAGCAGGAAGAAAATAGCCAAAAATGCAAGCAGAAAGAGAAGGATCAAAAATCTAGGATTAGGGGGCTGGAAAGATGGCTCAGTGATTAAGAGCATTGCCTGCTCTTCCAGAGGTCCTGAGTTCAATTCCCAGCAACCACATGGTGGCTCACAACCATCTGTAATGAGGTCTGATGCCCTCTTCTGGCCT
>NC_022031.1:17263521-17272284 GCF_000317375.1 Microtus ochrogaster | reverse complement strand
AAAGTTCGATTGTAATCTTGAGAATAATCTTGAGAAACAGGTAGTTTCCCCCTTGTGATTGTCATTGTAATCTGTTTTAAGAACTAGCTGATTATGACCTTGGGAGTGGTTCTGAGAGGCGGGGGTTGCCCCCTTGTAATCTTCACCGGTATTTTCGGAATTTTCTGTGACACACTCCCTGCCTAGATCACTGGGCTGTGGTTTCTTCCCTTAAAAATCGGTTCCCTGGTGGTCACTCGGGGTCGAACTCTCCCCCTGCGTGGGTTATGAGTATCGGCCCCAGTGCGCTGGTTCCTGTCTCATCTCATCATTAAAGCCTCATGTGATTGCAGCAAGGACGGTCTCTCGTGAGTTACTGGGGGGTCGTGTTCCCGAGACTTGAGTGAGAGTCTCCCCAGCACTGGGGGTCTTTCACTGGCACATGATGTGAGTATGTGGGACATACTGCTTAGTTTAATCTTAATAAAAGCCTCTCCACAGAGAACTCCAATCAAACCAGATTAGACCGAATTAAAATGCCCATGTTTAATGAATGCAGCCCTCTCGTGTGGACCAAGACAGTATGGCGGGAAGAGGAGCCCAAAACAAACCTGAAACTACAAGTCCCTTTTTCTGGCTGGACCCTAAATAGCCTGTGGGAGTGATCCTGACCCTCCCTGGGGGAGAGGTCAGCGCTTGGCAGGCTGGGAGTTGGAAACCAGAACAGGGCAACTCCCAGGCCAGGGGCTTCCAATCATCCAGACTTCTTGGATATAGGGGTGTTAGAGGGCTGGGGTGACGCCCCCAACTTAATATTACACATACGTTATTTAGTTATTTATTTCCTCCTGAGTGAAACCTTTTCCCGGAAGAGGAAGGAGGTTTGCTATGCCAAGTAGTACACTCGAGCCATGACCATTTTTAGTGGTTTTGTTGTTTGGTAAAAACTTTTATTGACCTTTAATTCTCATACTATACAACTCATCTGTTTAGGAATGCACTATTAGCTGGATATAGTGAAATATATCTATAGGCCTGCACTTGGAAGCTGAGGCAAAATTGTGAGTTCAAAGCTTGCCTATGCAAAAACGCCCAAGACAACAAAGGCTGTATGATTCTATTTTTGAGCTCTGGAGTAGCCAGTTTCAAGAAGCCAGAACAAGGTTCTTGGCAGGCACTTGGGAAAAAGCTAAATGTGTACGGAGTTTGGGAAAGATGAAAAAAGTCCTGGAAATAGTGTCATAGTTTCGCTACAGTTTGAACTTAATACCAGTCAGCTTCCACTCAAGAATGGCTAAAATGGTGCATTCTGTTATTGTGTATTTTATCACAATTTTAGGGAGAAAAAATCCCCTACCCAGTATCAGTCACTTTCTCTTCCGCTCCCTTTCCAAGTCTTAGGTAATCATAAATTCAAGTACATGTTTGCCTATCCTGGATCATACAACACGTGACATTTGTGTCTTTCAGCTTGCACAGTGCACTCAAGAGCCATCCATATGGTGCGAGCACTTCTCTTTTTAATCTGAAGACTGTTGTGTTGTCGTGCGTTGCTATACCAAGGCTGTTCGACACTAAGGCGTTCCTGTCAGGACAGTTAGGAGCGATAGCTTGAGCTTCCATGTGCAGCGTTTCTGTGGACGCATGTTTTCAGTTCTCTTGGAATTGGCCCTGTGAGAGTCTACCTCAGTGTTTCCAAAGTTTATAATGCTATTTCGCATCCCCACCGGCAGAATTTGATCTTTTGATTTTTTAACAAAGATATCAAACGTCCTTGTATAAACTAACTAGCAGCGCTGCACTGAAGTGGTGTGGGTGGGACTGGTTGCCCTGGTGACGGGGGGGCGGAGGTCCCGGCAGACTCCGCCCCCGCCAACGGTCGGTGGGGGGGAGCGCGCGTGCGCAGGAGACCCGCTGCAGACCGCGCGGGTCCTGAGGCTCAGGTGGGTCACGTTCCAGAGGTGGCCGGAGTGGCCGGGCTCTCGGGACCGGGTCTCCTGAGGGGCTGCACCACCCGCGAGCCTGAACTCTCGCGGTGTGTGAGCCTTGGTCTCCTCAGCCCTGACAGGAGGGAAGACTTGTCCCCATCGTCCCGCTCTGTGTCCTTTCCTCCTCATAATTCCCTACTTGTAAATGCGTCCATTCCCAAGACGTGAGTGTGAGTTGTTTGTGTTTTGTTTTTCTCTGGGTAACACTGGCCGTCCTGGAACTCACTCTGTAGACCAGGTTGGCCTTGAACTCAGGGATTGACCGGCCTGACTGCCGGCGGAGCAAGACTTCTCAGATGACAGTTGAGCTCTGTGTCCATCTTATGAAGCCCTTCAAAGCCAGATCCAATTTCTCATTGCCCCGATTCCTACCTGGCTGACTGCTGCTTGAAAACTCCCCCCCCACACACTTTTTTTTTTTTTTTTTTGAAACAGGGTTTCTCTGTGGTTTTGGAGCCTGACCTGGAACTAGCTCTTGTAGACCAGGCTGGTCTCGAACTCACAGAGATCCGCCTGCCTCTGCCTCCCAAGTGCTGGGATTAAAGGCGTGCGCCACCACCGCCCTGCGAAAACTCTCTTATTTGGAGGTGCTGGGATGGAACCTAGCCTCTCAGTTACCCTAGAGCTCCTACATAGCCTGAGGCTAAGGAGACTAGCTTTGAACTGTCCAGCCTCCTGAATGTGCAACCACAACCTGGCCTCAATTTAATAGTTTCCTCTCTGTTGAACAGGTTAGTCATGAGGTCCAGAACAGTCTTTAAAATTCTAGAACTCTCTGGGCAGTAGTGGTGGATGCCTTTATCCCAGCATTCACTAGGGAGGCAGAGGCAGGTGGATCTCTGTGAGTTAGAGGCTACCCTGGTCTACAGAGTGAGTTCCAGGACAGCCAGGGCTACACAGAGAAACCCTGTCTCAAAAAACTAAACAAACAAACAAATAAAATTCTGGAATTCATCTCCTCCAACCCATTTTGTTCTATATATCCTGGACTGGTCCATCCATCTCTTAGAAATAAACACTAGTTGAAAATTGATTATTGCCTGTTTGCTGTTTCAAGGTAGTCTCCAAGTAGACAAAAGGAAGAAGCTAGTTTCCAAAATTTCAAAAGTATTCTGAACTTCAGGTACTAAGTGGGTGAATTCAATGACTCATAATGGGATGTTCGCCAATATCTTTTGAAAACTCTACCCATTTTAGTCATTCCTACTGAAAGCCAACTTTGTTTCTTTATTTGTTTGTTTTGATGGTGCTAGGATTGAACCCAGCTTTGTGTGGGCTAGGCAAAGTCTCCAGGACAGCAGTTTGTATTTAGGGTCTCAGAGAAACTCGCTTTATCCCTTCAAAGTAGAGTGCACAGCTTTTCTGTTAGCCCGCTATCATCAACCATGGCCCATACATGAGGATGGCCAGATTTTGTGAAGTATTTCCCTTACCGTGTTCTGTGGTCACTGGCATGGTCATACTTCTATTACAAGTTATCGCATGGTTGTTTGCATAGCTGCTGTACTTGCTGTAGGCTTAGAAAGGATAGGTCTGACATTGTGTATTCCTGGTGCCGGGGGAAAGTGGGTTAGCCAATAAATAGTAGGTATCAGCAAGTTGATAATGATTCGATACATGGATTAGTCATTATTTCTGACTTCTCTAAGTTGGATTCCTTGGAGGCAGGTGCCAATCTTAATGATATCATTCCTAATAAACCTCCTAAACATCACAGGGACTGTTAGCATATCTTGTTTCTAACCAGTGTTTTCTGCTCAAGTTGTTTACAGCCCCCTCTCTGCTTCTACAGTTTAATGTTCTATGCGTGTTCCTGACAAAGATTCAAAGGTGAAAAAGGTCTTAATCGTTCAATGTCTTTGTCTTCTTCAACTAACAATTTTCTGGCTTTCATCCCTGTGTGTCTGTGTGTGCGCACACGCATCAAGTGTAGGAGATCAAAGGACAGCTTGCTAAAGCTGGTTCCTCCTTCTACCATGTGGGTCCCAGGGATCAGACTCACTCCCCAGACTTGGCAGCAAGCTTCTTCACCCAATGGGTCACACCAAAATGAATTTATGACACAATTTGTACCCCATTCATCCTTCAGCTGTGCTTACATGGGATGATCATCATCTAAAATAATTTGTTTCAATTTTCATTTTTTTGGAGTGCTTGAGCTAGAAAGACATTGGAGTATCCTGTTAAGTTTGTGGTCTTTTAACTTACCTCATAACTAAATATTTATTAAACTGTTATTTGAGGATGGAGGTATGACTCAGTGGTACATAGTGGTACATGCTTGCTTCTGTGGGGTCTGGGTTTAGTTAAAAGGTTTTGTTTCTCCTTCAAGTGGAAGGATTTAGAGCCGGAAGGTTTACCGAGTTGTATTCTCAACTTTAAGTTTTAATAATTTGTGAGTTTTATAGAGGTCTTCAAAAGTAAACTTTACTTTGTTTCTAGGTTTCCTCATTCTTTATATGGGCATCATCACTTGTAATCCCTTCCAGCTGTGGTTAACTCGCTAATAACAGAGGAATATCAATAAGGAGACAATGGCAAATCTACAAATGAAAGAGGCAGCCCTTGTCTATCTTGACAGAAGTGGGGGCCTTCAAAAGTTTATGGATGACTGCAAGTTCTACGATGGTACGTCAGCAAAGGTGGCTGACAAGCACCTCCGACACGTTCCCACACATATCTGTCCTGACTTTCACATTTATGTCTTCACAGATTCGAAACAAAGTTATGCTGTTTATCGGTTCAATGTTTTAGTAAACCCCTCTGATGTTGTCGAATTAGATGCTGAACTTGGAAATCACATTTTACACCATCCCTTAAAAGCTGCTCAAGTTTTTCAATCAGTAAGTTAAGGAAGAAATAATTCCCACATCCAATGGAAATTTTGGTAACTTGTTTGCTCATTTGAAATCATAGGTCTGCTTCGTTGCTGTCAAGACTCTCTCCTTAATTGGACAGTTACAGACTGAAACTCAAGTAAGTTTTAATTAACTTGAAGTTTTGGAAACTCGGGTGCGGATTTTCAAAATAACATATAAATTAATGTTTTCACACATTTATTTCACATTTCTGGGGCTGGAAATGGCTCAGCAGTTAAGAGCACTGGCTGCTCTTCCAAAGGTCCTGAGTTCAGTTCCCAGCAATCACATAATGGCTCACAGCTATCTATAAATGGGATCTGATGCCCTCTTCTAGCCTGCAGAACACTCAGACATAAAATATAAATAAATAAATATTTTAAAATAGAATACATTTTCCAAAGTTCAATATGCAGTTTTCTGTGTCAGATTTTCTATTTTTTTACATTTATTTGTCATTTTATGCTCGTGCTTATCCCATCATTGGTGTCTGTGGGTCAGAGAGCACTGGGGAGCTATCCAGGTTTGCTCTTCTACCGTGTGGGCTCAGGGGATGGAGATGAGGTCAGGCTATCAGTTTGCACAGTAAGAGCTCTTGCTGCTGAGCCATCCCACAGGTCTGTGCATCTGACGTTCATTGCTGTATCACCATATCTGACAGAACTATGAGAAGGAGGAAGATTTGTTTCAGTGCTACCCACGTTCAGGACAGGTCTTCCCATGACTACTCACCCATGTTCAGGGTAAGGTGGCTTCCCATGGTTAATCATCTCCTGATAATACCAGTGTACTCTGTTAATCCCTAGATGCTACTGAATCTAAGTTGACAGTCAACGTTAACCACAAATATCTTAGTATGCTTCATCTTTCCCATATAACCTATCACTTTTAAGAGTAAACATTTTTATAACCATTTCAAAAGTAGCCAGAAGTAAAGAAGTTAATACAATGGACCTCCACGTACCTGTCCTTCAGACTCAGTGATACAGTGTATATGGTCACCTGTTTTTATCTGGACTATTTTAAAGCATACCCCAGATGTCCTGTACCTCACCCAAGCATGCTTCAGTGTCAGCTTCTAGAACCTGTTGTTTTCTTATGTAACCACAATGGCATTATCACCTTTCTTGATATCATCTAATATCTAGTCCATATTTTAATTTTTCCAATTTTTATCTGAAGAGTTTGTTGTTGTTGTTTTGGTATGGTTTTGATCCCCCGACCCTGAAAAGAAAGACAAATCAATATCTAAACAAGGCTCGCACATTGCGGGGGTTTCTTCTGTACAGCTTTCCAAGCCTTCTTCAGTCTAGTGCTTCCTTTTGTAACACTGACTTTTTAAAAGAAGCTGGTTAATTATCCGATAAAATATTATTAATCTGGATCTGTTTAATTACTTTCTTATGATACTTTATGTTATTTCCCAGTGTCACACACACACATCCACACGTGTGTGTGTGTGTGTGTATGTGTGTATAAAATAAGACATGACTCTGAGGCTTAGGTCTAGATTCAACTCATTTTAACAACATATTACATGGTGCTATGTATTCCATATCTTAAGAACATAATGGATGTTTCAAGGAATTGTTTATCCCGGCCGCCCTACTAGCTTAGCCCCGAAATAACCACACAGAAATTGTATTCATTAAAATACTGCTTGGCCCATTAGCTCTAGTTTCTTATTGCCTAATTCTTACACCTTGATTTAACCCATTTCTATTAATCTTTATATCGCCATGTGGCAGTGGCTTACTGGGAAAGATTCTAAACAGCATCCATTCAGGTGGAGGATCCATGGCTTCTCTCTCCTGACTCCACCCTTCTTCCTCCCAGCATTCAGTTCTGTCTTCCCCGCCTACCTAAGTTCTACCCTTTCAGCTAGGCCAAGGCAGTTTCTTTATTCATTAACCAATGAAAGCAACATACAAACAGAAGGACCTCCTACACCAAATGGATACCAATCTTAGTGATGTCACAGTTGATCAGTGGTTCAGAAGTTACTGTTATGATCCCACCATTATAAAACTTCTTATCAACTTTCACCTGATGGTTTTTGAATACTGGAACCTATTATTTTGTTAGCAGTTGTATTTGTTTTATTTTTCTAATTTTCCTATCCTTTCTGAATTTATTATCTCAAATTATTCTATAAAAG
Source organism: Microtus ochrogaster (assembly GCF_000317375.1). NCBI lineage: Eukaryota > Metazoa > Chordata > Mammalia > Rodentia > Cricetidae > Microtus > Microtus ochrogaster. The sequence goes on along the minus strand of NC_022031.1, from coordinate 17,265,301 downwards.
AAACTGTCTGGCCTGGGGATGTAGCTGGGTAAGATAGCATTTGCTTGGCATGGGCAATTTTAGTCTCTAGTGCTGAAAAAAAAATGAAAATGAAAATAAATTATTATTTATCATTATTTATTTGGTTACATGAAATAGAATTTGTTTGGAAAAGGGAGGATAAATATTTGGTTATTTTCCTTTTTAAAGTTTTGAAGAGTAATGACTTGAAAGCAGGTAGTAACTGTAATAATGACCAACATTTCTCTTCTTTTTCTCAACAAGAGGAATTGATGGACTCATCAGTCTGTCTGCAAGTAAAAGCACTTGTCCCCGAGTGACTACCTGAATTCAATACCTAGGACACACGTGGTAGAAGGAGAAAACTGGTCCCCAGATTGTCTTCTGACCTCCATATGTGTGCTGTGGTGTGTGTGTGTGTGTGTGTGTGTGTGTACAGTAAGTACAATTTGTTAAAAAAATTTAAAGAAGATGCCCCAGTGCCATCTCCTGTATTTTCTGTCCCAGACTTGGAATCACTAATTTCCTACTGAAGAGCTCTGATTCCTTAAGTGAGAATTAATACTTTGAGATCACAATGTGGGCACTAAAGTTCCCAGTGTTAGTGGGCTCACATTGTTTTTAGTATACATATCCAGAGAATGAATACTTTTACAGGAAAAATGAGTTCATTGTAATACTTTTAACTAAAATGCTATAGGATTTGTGTTTTAAACTTCATGTTTTATCTGGTTTAATATTTGGTACATAACAATAACAAACTGCATACTATTTTACTATATGATAAGGCAAGTCAAATTGGATCACAAGTTTTATTAATAGCCTTTTTTTGTTCTTATCAGATCAGTATTGTGCTGAAGTTAACACACTTACCAGCCCTGCCAAGTTATAGTCTTGACCTTTGTGAGTTTCCACTTAGTTATACATCTCAGAGATTTTATATGATGCAAGGAATTGTGATTGCAATGACAACTGTAACCAAGTACACACAAGGTGCAAGATTCCTCTGCTCAGATGAAGTCTGCCCTCTTTCCAAAGGTCTGTGTTCAAATGGGAAATGAGAAGCCAAACTGTTTCCTACCAAACCATGTTTAAATTGGTGACTAATCAAAGTGAAATAAACGGAGATATTTTGGTGTCTCTTACCGCTTTTATGTTTACTGTGCATAATCTTGAGGCAGTCTTTTCCTGACTCCACAGTTTAGTCAGTGTTACATTATCCTGGAAGAGCGAATGAGAACTGTTTGCTCATGCACTTCCTGTGTTTGAAGTCTAACCTAGTCAGCCTTTTTTTCTGTGAGACTTCTTTCCCGCTGACCCTCAAAGCTGGTTGAGTTGGATGCTTCCTCTCTCCACTCTGAACTCTGCAAATGATGCCATATACTGAAATTATGTTTCCCAGCCACACACAGAAATTGTGTGTTTAAATGCCCATGTTACTAGTGCCTTAGCACAGTGCTTGGAAAGAAACAGCCATGTTGCTAGCACTTGGGAGGCTGAGACAGGGTTCATATCTCACCAGGGCTACATGGTGACAACCTATCCAAATAAATAAGTAAAGCATGCAATAAACATTAACTGGTAATTTAAATGATTGAAAATAGCTAAATCTGAGAGCAGTTTAGCTCACCACTGTTTTCTTTCAGGATTTCAGTATATAAGAGTCCATGTGCCTGGTGCTACCGAATCTGCAACAGTAAGAAATGACTTTTTGTGCAGTCTGTGCTCATCTTCACTTCAAGAAGACAGAAAATTTAGAGTACTTGGTGGTAAAAAAAAA
>NC_022031.1:17259175-17262581 GCF_000317375.1 Microtus ochrogaster | reverse complement strand
AAAAAAAAAAAAAAAGAGTCAGAGACAGCCCCACTCCAGTCAGCACCAGGGTATGAAAAAAAAATCCACAAATGCGGTGAGGGCTAGACTTTTCTAGCTGATGGGTAAATAAGAAATAACATACTTTCTGATGGTAACTTTCTCTTTTACTTCATCTTAAATAATCCTCTCTGAGAATCTCTGTCTCTACACAGTTACGTTCTTTACATATAGCTACGTGTCTCTTTTTACATGCATACATCTCCATGCACGTAGCCTAAATGGTGAGGGTTCTCAGACAGAAAGCAAACAGTTGGCTGAACCTTGAGCTTGTAACACAAACTGAGGCTGGGACTGTGTGACAAAAGTCAGTTGCTGAGAAAGTTATGGCTACTAAAGTCGCTTCAAGCTCTGACCTTGAATTAGCAAACACCTGGGAAAATGACCTCATGAATTTTTCTCTAGGGGCAATCATAGATATTCATCTCCCGGAGCAACCAGTCTGCTTGGAATTTGTTCTAAAGTCTAAAATTAACTGTCTTTGTGACCAAGAAAACTATTGCTTTCCTATGTCAGTCTGAATAATGAAAAATATCATAGTGTTATTTCTATTCACCAGAGTAATACAGATAAAGCAGAAATCACCTGCCTGACCATTCACAGCTATATGTGCCCAATAGATGGAACACATACATGAGATAAACACACACACAGTGGGAAAACACCCATAGCAGTTCTTAGGGAAGGAATGAAGTGGCACATGAGAGAAATTACAGACAGGAGCAGTCGGTTTCCACAGCCAGTGACCCCACGGACTTTCCCTAGTGGGGCTGCCCACAGAGAGTCACTTGTCTGGTGGGTCGGCCTGTTGAGTACTAGTTATCACCCGTGGATTACTCCCACGGCAGCTGTCAGCACCCACTCCAGTAGTCTTTATCAAGAGTTACCAAGTGGCAGGGTCGTGGCCTCTTTACAGTAATGATACCACACTGTTCTATAAGTGTGTACTTTGTGTTCATATTAGAATATGGAGCCAGGTGTGGCAGTGTGTGCTTTTAATCCCATCGCTCAGGGGTACTCATGAGTTCAAGGCCAGCCTAATCTACGCAGCAAGTTCCAGGCCAGCCAGATCTACACAGTGAGACCCCACCTCAAAAGAAATGTATTAAGATATGAACATCGTAAAAGAAGAGATTTGGGATTTTGCTGCACATAGTAAATATTTGTTAAAGATGAGAATGACATTTACGTATGACTATTTACTGAGAACTGATGAATAAGTGCAAGGAGCTAAGTGTCTGCCATGGAGCAGGACATCACTCACAGGATCAGGCACCAAGGGAAGAAGCTAGAGCTGGGACAAAAATGGAGCTTTACCTTTTTCATTGAGCTAAAAATTGAGAAATTAAAAATATTTGTTTAGAGAGATGAGTCTTGTAATCCCGCATCCTTTGTTGTGTTTTTTCATTGTTTAGTTAGCTTGAGATGTTCAGTGCTTGTGTTCAGGTGTGAGAGGGGAGGTAAGGGAGAGAAAGGGTGTGTGTGTGTGTGTGTGTGTGTGTGTGTGTGTGTGTGTGGTATTTGTAGTATATGTACTTGTTCCTGTGGCCATGTACATGTCAGTACTGAAGATCCTACAGATCTCTCTCTCCCCACCCTGTTCTTGAAACAGAGTCTCTCACAGAATGCGGTGCTCATCCAGTGCACTAGCCTGGCCCCTGAGCTCCAGGAATTGCCTGCCTCCCCACTAGACCACTTAGCACTGAGGTTACAGGTGTGCTCAGCCCAATAAAGTGCATGGCAGGCATTCTTTGCTGCCGTGCCCAGCTTTTTACATTCTTTAGCATTTAGTCAAAAGATGTTTTATCTTATACAGAATGGTATTTTTTCCTCTTGACTGCATTGTAGGTGAATATTTAATTAACCTAGTTTCTGTATCACATGCCTCTTGAAGTTAATTCATATTACTTATAAATGTTAACATACATCAGCAATAAAATGGCCTTGGTTTCCATTGTTGGTCCATTGCATATGGATACCATACTGAACAAAAGTAAATGCTTCACTACTAACTGGGCTACTGAATGGTCACTGTTCCCAGATATGTGAGCCATACAATGATATGCAATTTTCATTTAGTAAATGTTATTTCTTTTGTGTTTAATAACCACAGATGAACTAGTGAATAAAATGAAAATAGGAAATGAATATAAAATTATTGGAATCCCAGTCTGTATCAAAACTTCACAAACTGCTCTCTGTGTAGAAGCAAATAGTATCACTCCTTACCCAGCAAAAGGTAAGCTGAAGCATATATGTTAACATACACGTTAAAGTCCTTGAATTCAACAAACAGTCTTGCTTACCTTTGTGCTAGGCCCTTTCCTAAGCAGTAGAAACACAGTAAAACAACATCAGGCTGTCTCCTCCTAATTTATATGGTAGGTGGTCAGACAGGTGGCCACTAAGCCAAGTGCGGGGATGCGCACACATGTAACCCCAGCACTTGAGAGGCTGAGCACAAGCTTAGACCAGCCTGAGCTGAATAATGAGATGCCACTCAGCTGGAGTCATATAGCAGGGCTCTACCTCCAAATAAAAGACACAAAACTATCCAGTGGAACAACCCTGCATCCGTGTCATTAAGGAAGGATATGTAATTACAATCTTGATGGAATTGAGGACCTTTCTTGAACTAAATCTTACATGGATTTTTTGTAAGTTAACAGTGAGAAAACTGTCTCTGACATTTTTCTGAGCTTGGTAGTGTATACAAATCTAGTGCTTGGTGGCAGAAGCAGGAGGATCATGAGTTGTAAACTGAGACTGTGCATTTGTTTCCTCGCTGCCCAGACCCAAGTAATCACACAGAAACTCTATTAATTACAACACTGTTCCACTGTTCGGCTGATGGCTCAGGCATATTCCTAGCTAGCTCTTACATCTTAAATTAACTCATTTTTATTAGTCTATGTATTGCCATGTGGCTGTAGCATTCCCTCATTTTCTACATGTCTTGTTTCCTCAGCAACTGGCTGGCTTTACTCTACTAAGCTTAAACATTGGCTAAAATAGCTTTATTCATCAACCAATAAAAGCAATACATATACAGGACATCCCACATCAATGAGTTCTTGGTCAACCTGGGGTACACATAGTAAGAAGCAGAAACTCTTTCAAGTTACCAAGAGTTAAGAGATTCATTTGCTCAGTAAGTTCAAAGTAACTGCTGTGGTCTGAGGAAGAGATCAGTAAGCACTGCCTTTTTCTTTCCTGAGTCCTGGAAGAGAACAGATACAGGCCAGGGGACTCAAATATCACCTTCCTAACCACCAGTGTCCCTGAACAGCTCCAGCATGATTTAGCATTACCTAACTCCAAATGGAGAGCAGCCTTACCTTTTCACTTGCTTCCTGTCTCAAAGGCT
>NC_022031.1:17244164-17258662 GCF_000317375.1 Microtus ochrogaster | reverse complement strand
GAAGAAAGCAACATAAATCAATAATTTGGTGATCATTTTCAGAACAAAACTGAAATGCAGGTAGAAAGTGATTTCCTGTGTCTACAGATTGAAGCACTGGTGTGTGACAAGAGTTAGCAGGCCTTCCTGTCCATGGCATGTATGATTAGAGGAGGTCCCTACTGTGAGAGCAGCCCAGGCGGAGAGCAGGGACAGCTGGATAGGGTCAGGGTGGAGAAATCTGAGAATGTTATAGTGTAACAGAGCACAGTGTTTTCAAAGAGAATATAAATTCTTCAGAGCACGACACCCAGTGTCAAGGGAGAATGAATGATTTGCCCTAGTTCCCAACCATTCATGTAGGTGCATGCGAGGACTGAGATACAAAATGACGGACAAGCAAGACCACCAATCACAACATAATAAAATTTGAGTATAGTACATTAGAAGAACTGTATTTTGATATTATTTTTGACAAATGGAATCAAATATCTGTCATTTTTATTTTCTTTCAGTTCCTTCAGGAATTAGTGAAAACTTTAGGTGTCTCCTGTCCTTGACTTCGGCTTCATGTTGGAAATTCACGGCAGTACTTGCCAATGTCTTTGCATCGCAGATCATTCCTCCTGGGACTTACAATTTGCTCAAACTCTGTTTGCTGATGAGTCTAGTACAGACAAGCGATAGCAACAGGGACCCACAAGACTGCCTGGATATTTTAATTATAACCACTGACACTCTGCTTGTAGATAGGTAAGATGTGTGCCAGGAAGCTCTCAAATTATATATTGCTCTCAGATTTGTGTAAATTCTTTCTACTGATATTACTATGATTATTTAGAATTCATCCGAATACTAAAATGTTTGAATAGTTATTAAGAAAGTTCAAAACTTTTAAAACATGCATTTAGAACTAAAATATTTGGTTTTAATATTTTAAGAACCTAACCTCAAAATTCCGACCATTTTCCCAGTCAGACCTTTTCAGATGCGACCCCAGGCTTCCTTGCCCACACTCTTTAACTCAGGATTTCACTTTTATCTTCAAACAATTGTCCATCTAGGATTCAGCAGCCATTTTCTTATTTTTCTGACAGATTCCATTCAGTGACACAGGTTCCCTATATATTGCTCTGATAATTTATTTCAGTCTTTCTTCCATTTCTTATTACCATAAGATAATTTTCCTGCTCCTTTCTTTTCTTTTCTTTCCTTTTCATTTCTTTTTTCTTTTCCAAGACTGAGTTTCTCTGTGTAGTCCTGGCTGTCCTGGAACTCTCACTCTGGCCTCAAACTCATAGATCCACCTGTCTCTGCCTCCCAAGTGATGGGATTAAAAGGATGCACCACCACGCCTGTCTAATTTTCTTCTTCTTGAATTGACATTAACAAGTGTTCTCTTCTGAGTACAGTCATCTTGTTCAATGTGTTTTTAGGATTGATTTGCTTGTATGAGTCAGCAGTTTGTCATTTTTATTGAGAAGTCCATTAATATGAGTATGTGCAATGTTTTTATTCTTCTCCTGATGACGGGTTGTGCATGTGTGACTATTATAAATAAATGTCTGACTATTTTAACTTTTTTTGGTGATAGGAATCAACCCCAGGGCTTGGTGTGTAGTAGACAAGCCCTCTACCACTGAGCTGCATGCCCATCCCTGCTGTAACAATTTTTGTATAATTTTGTGGAGTGTTTCATTTTCTTGGATAAAGACCTGGAATAACATTGCTGGGATGTAAGGTTGATGCACATTTAATTCTATAACAAACCACCAAATGGTTTTCAAAATTGCTTTGGCCATTTTACATTTCCACCAACAATGTAAGGATTCTCTTTGTCTCTATCCTTGCCAATATTTGGTGTTGTTGGTCTTTTTTATATGAGCCCTTGCAGCACAACTGAAATGGTACCTCAGGACTCCAACCAGCATTTGTCTAATGTCTACTGAGTTAAATTGTTCTTCATATGTTTCCTGAGCACTTGCATGTTGTGTTTGTGCTTTCTCACTTTTTAGGTAAGTTGTTTAGATGTACTTCTGTCCCATGAGCAGACTGAGATTTCTTCTCCAAAAGCTTGCTATTTATGGGTTTCCTGAAACATGTCTGTGATGGGCAGACACTTCAACTTTGAGGAAGCCCAATTTATTTTCTCTTAGGTTTCATGTTTTCTGGGTTCCAATTAGGAAAATTTTTGCCTACCTGAAGGTCGTGAAAATTTCTTGTTTTCCTTTTAGAAGTATAATATTTTGGCCTTTTGTCAGGTCTCTTCTCTATAATGTGTTCATGTTGTGGGAGGAGTGCACATCCCACAGAGTACACAGTGGGGGGTCAGAGGGCATGTGGGTCAGAGGGCAACTCTGTGGTGTTATCTCCTTGCACCTTAGCATGTGTTCCAGAGATTGAACTCAAGTTGCCAGGCAAGTGTCTTTACCCACTAAACTGTCCGACTGGCCCTTGAGTTAATGTTTGTACATGGTGTAGAGTGTAGTGAAAATTGATGTTTTTCCCATGCAGTTTCATTAGTTAGAAGACTTTCCTTTCTTTATTTAATGGTTCTATTACCATGTTTGTCAAACTAAGTGTAAATTTATTTGAACTTTATTTTCTGTTACATTTTGTTGTGTGTTATACTTAGGCCAGTAGTACACAGTCCTCATTATTCAGTCTTGAAGTCAGCCAAGGCAAAATATTAAGACCTTGTCTCAAAATATACAAGATATTTGCAAGGTAATGGTGGCCCAAGCCTTTAATCCCAGCACTCAGGAGGCAGAGGCAGGCAGATCTCTTTGAGTTCGAGACCAGCCTGGTCTACAAAGTGAGTTCCAGGACAGCTAGGGCTGTTAAACAGAGAAACCCTATCTCAAAAAGCCAAGAAAAAAAAGTTGTATACCACCTCTAAAAATCCTATTTTAAGTAGTTGAAGAGTAGAAATGGGCATTAATTTTTTTTTTTTTTTTTTTTTTTGGTTTTTTGAGACAGGGTTTCTCTGTGGTTTTGGAGCCTGTCCTGGAACTAGCTCTTGTAGACCAGGCTGTTTTAAAATAAAAAAAACCTCCCAATGTGATTTAAATATGATCCACAGCTTAGAACCATTGCTCATTTCAGTTAGAAGTGTTCCTAAGTCCTCTGTTACATACCCCGCCTAATGTTTAGAGCCTTGTGATGCTGCATCCTCTAAACACATGCTCCGACATCTGCCTGTCTACATCTAGGAACACTACCTGGGTCTTTTCGCATTGTATGTCTGTGTCTGGTCATCATAGATGGTTGTGTCAAAAAGCTACAGTTTTTGTGGTAAGGATTTTAAAGAAGCCACATTAGACAGGCTTTTCACTGCTGTGGTAAGTACACAAGAAAACCAATTCTCAAAAGACAAAAGATTTATTTTTGCTCACAATGTTAGGCTATCATTTACATGTTCCATGCTGTGGACCGATGGTGAGGCACTAGGTGATGGCAGAGAAAACAGCTCAGCTTTCGGCAGACAGGAACTAGAGGAAGAGAGACAGGGAGGGGCCCAAGACATGGTCTATTTTTTCAGGGAATGCCCATAGTGACCCATTTACTTAAGAGGCCCCACCTCCTAAATCTGCCATCATACTGTGGATCTATGGAGGTGAATCCACTGATGAGGTAAGAGACACCAGGAGACATGTACTTCGCCCCAGCCCATAATCTAACCAACCCCAACACATGAGTGCTTGGAAGATGTCCCAGATTCGCCATAACACTAACATTCCTTTCTCAGAATTTGTATTTCAGAGTTGAAGGTATTGAAGCAGTTAACAGTAATATTAAAAACAAAAAAGAAGATGTAGCAGGAATTGTCATGGTACAGAAATGGCAGGAAAAGTCAAGATAGGACACTGACAAACCTAAGGGACAAATCTGCAGTATATAAAGAAAATAATCTATAAAATGACAATCCAGTTCAAATATTGCCTTCCTATAGCTTTCTCTGATCCCTTTCTAAGAGGCATAATTCTCCCCTCTAGGCATCCTAAGAAGTTATTTTAGAATTATTCCATTGTAAGTTATTTCTCTAAGTCTCTCTACACCATAAATTGTTCAAATAAAATACCAGCTTTCATATATGTAATGATAGACATTGTATTGTGTTAAATTTAAACAATGTTTCTGACATGTAATGAATTCTGAAAATCAGTTCTTAATTATCATCAATGGATAATTTGTTTTTCCCTAGACTTTTGAATTATAGCATGAATCTTGTCTCCCGTGGTATACGTCACCCTGTCTCTACTGAAGTTTTTCCTACTGTGTCTAGAAATAAATATGGAACTGGAGCAGTGAGCATTCAAGCAGGCAGTGCTCTGCTAGCTAAGGGTGGGGTCTGCTTCATAGGAGACCTGACATCACATAAGAAAGACAAACTCGAACAGCTTCAGTCAGGTAAACAACCCTTTCTCAGATTATTCTTCCTATTTAACCTCACCTTACCACTACCAAGGAGTCATTTAACAGACAAGATGGCACCACACACGGCCTAAGAGATGAAAATTAGAAGGAGAAAAAAAGTCAGGTGGTGGTGGCGCATGCCTTTAATCCCAGCACTCAGGAGGCAGAGGCAGGCAGATCTCTGTAAATTCAAGGCCAGCCTGGTCTACAGGTCTACAGAGTGAGTTCCAGGACTGGTTTCATAGCTACTGAGAAACCCTGTCTAAAAAAACCAAAGGGGGGGGGGAGAATTAGGCCAAATGCCATTTCTCACTTCAACTTTAGAAATAAAATAAGAATTTAATTTGCAAATGCATTGTTTCAGCCTTTACTCTGGGTTCTAATACATGACTTTCTTTGGGGCCAATTTTCTTTCTTTTTTATCTAAGACTTTTAGCACAATGTGGAAAAGAGTTGTTCTGATCTTCAGGTTTCTCACCGTTAAGTGTAATGCCAGCTGTGGGGTATTTGCTGTTGTTTTAACTTGAAAACCTATGATGAAGAGATTTCCTTCTATTCCTATTTTGTCAATACATTTTATTATGAATCAGTGTGGGATTTTGTCAGATCTTGTGTCTTACATCTATTAATTTGATTGTGTGGTTTTTCTGCTTTACTCTATTGATGCGGTAGTTTATATTGATTTTGTTTTGGGTTTTTGCTGTTTTATTTTATGACTGACTATGAATGTTTTGCTGATCACTACATGTGTGCCTGGGGCTCCCAGAACCCAGAAGAAGGCATTGGATCCCCTGGGACTGGATTTACCGACAGCTGTGAGCCACCATGTTGGTTGTGGGAATCAAATCCAGGTGTTCTGGAAGGGCAGCCAGTCTCTTAACCATGTAGCCATCCCTCAAGCTCCACATTGATTAGTTTTGTATACTGTACTGGCATAGCTTACTGAGACAGGTCCTGCTTAATCAGAGTGTGAACTTTGTGGAAAGGTGCAAAAGACTTGCCTATGTGTGTATGGACAGTCCAGCCTACCAAAGAAATCTGGCTTGATGAATAAGTGCATCTACTAGAGGTCACTGATAGAGCATTTGATGGTTTACAGGCAGCCTCACTCAACCAGAATCACTTCCCCAACTCATGTTTTACTGAGTTCTAAATTTAAGAAACGCTTCGCACAGGACAGAAGCAAATCACCCCTAGAGAGGAAGTGTGCCTTTGAAATCTCTTGGTTCTTGTCCTTATTGGAATTTTTTTTTTTTTCGAGACAGGGTTTCTCTGTGGCTTTGGAGCCTGTCCTGGAACTAGCTCTGTAGACCAGGCTGGTCTCAAACTCACAGAGATCTGCTTGCCTCTGCCTCCCGAGTGCTGGGATTAAAGGTGTGCGCCACCACCGCCCGGCCCGGCTCTTATTGGAAATTTTGAAGGTTTCAGTAAATACTGTCAGACCATGGGAAGGAGGACTTTGTTTAGGCAGAGTCTGACATTCCTGTCAGTGTACAGAGAAGCTACAAAATAGTCTTACTTTAGCGGGTGTATTAGTTACCTGGCCTCTTGCTGCAACACAACACCTAAGAAAAGCAACTACGAAAGGAAGGGTCTGTTTTGGCTCTCAGTTCAGAGTAGGTCCGTCCAGCCAGGAAAAGAAGATGGCAGCTCACTGCAGCACTTTGCATCCATAGTCAGAAAGCAGAGAGGTGTCTATGCTCAGCCTGCTTTCTGTGTTCCTTTCCAGTTACTCAGTTGTGTGTATGCATAAACGTAGTGCTTTGAGTAAGGATGGCCCGGTAGGCTCACACATTTGAATGTGTGGCCCCTGGTTGGTAAACTATTTAGGAAGGATCAGGAGGTGCAGTTTTGTTGGAAGAGGCGTGTCACTTGGGGTGGACTTTGAGGTTTCAACAGGCCAGGCCCAGTCTCACACACTCTCCCTGCCTCCTGCCTGCTGGCCAGGAAGTAAGCTCCCAGCAGGCTTGCCTGCAGCCTACTGCCATACTCCCAGCCATGAGCATGGACTAATCCTCTGAAATTGTAAGCCAGCCCCAGTTAAAGCTGCCTTGGTCACAGTGTCCCTTCACCGCAATAGGACGGTAACTAAGACATGTGGGATGTGTGCAGAATATAGAAAGTTCCCACAAGTCAGTAATTTCCTCTTAGGCTCAGTGATAGAGTGCATGCTTTTTATAACTTTAGGCTGGGGATGCAACTTAACTGATAGAGAGCTTGCCTAGAAAACCCTAGGTTTGGTCCCCAGCACCACGTACAAAAAAATAATTTTTAAAATAACTTTAACTTTGAAGTTGTATATTGCAAGGAAAGTCAGTGAGATGGAGGAAACACATCCATGCCACCTTCTTAGAGCATTTGCAGTCTCTGTGAGCCTTCCTGACACAATCTGCTCTCACTTTGGTTCTCAGTGACTTTTCATTGGTTGTTGATGAACTGCGGTCTACCCCCTCCCTTCCCCTCCTCTCCCCTGCCCTGCCCTGCCTTCCCCTCCCCTCCCCTCCCCCTCCCCTTGAGCCGCAGTCCACTTGTAGGCAGATTTTTCTTTGGGCCACCAGCTCACAGATAATGACAGTAGACTTATGGTTAATTATGAAAGCTCAGCCGATATCTTAGGCTTGTTTTTAGCTAACTCTTTTAACTTAAATTAACCCATTTCTATCAATCCATGAGCTGCCCCGAGGCTCGCTCACACCATCTGCACACAGTCCAAACTGATTTCCTGCCTCCTCTGTTCTTCCCATGTCTCCACCCTTCTCCTTCCCAGTGCCCTCCGTGCCTGGAAATCCTGCTTACATATTGGTCATTCAGCTTTTATTAAACCAATCAGAGTGACACTTCTTCACAGTGTTCAAAAGCTATTATTCCACAGTATCCAATCCCTTACCCTTCCTTATCATGAATGCAGTTCATATCTTTACCATTCTTGACTGAAAAAAGAGGGTCTGCTGTCCATTTGAATCAGATCATTTCCTACAGAATAGAGATTTTCTATTCTGGACATTTCATATAAATAAATAAATAAATCCTTTAATATCTGGCCATCTGTGGCTGCCTTCTTTAATTTAGCGAAAAATGTAGTTTATTTCATTCATGTCATAATTTGTATCAGTATTTCATTTTTCCAGTTGAGCAAAGTTGTTTAAGCTAAACATGGTGCAGACACCTATAACCTCAGCACTCTGGGAGCTAAGGTGGAAGGGTCCTGAGTTTAAGATCAGTCTGGGATACATAGTGAATCTGAGGCTAACCTGAGCTACCTAGAAAGACTCTTCTAGAAACCATACAAAAATGATGGTGAGATGGCTCAGAGGGTAAAGGTGCTTGACACCAGCCCAGTGACCTGGGTTTGATACCTAGGAACACATGCTATAAAGAGGGAATTGAATCCCTCAAGTATTCCTCTGACTTAAACACACAAACTATGACCTGCACATAAGCATGCTTGAGTGCACACACACACACACACACACACACACACACACACACACACACCCCTAAATGAATATATAAAAAATGAATACATAAATGTAAATTTAAGAAATACAAAAATATACATTCCTTAGAAGCTGCCATTTCAATCTTTGTACAATCTTATACCTGCACATAAGCATGCTTGAGTGCACACACACACACACACACACACACACACACACACACACACATCCCTAAATGAATATATAAAAAATGAATACATAAATGTAAATTTAAGAAATACAAAAATATACATTCCTTAGAAGCTGCCATTTCAATCTTTGTACAATCTTATGGCATTAGGTCTGTGGTCATTTGGAAATGGCCACCATGAACTCACTCAGTTGATGGACAGTTGGGAAGGATTGGAAGGTGTTGCCTTGTGGGAGGACTGTGTCACTGGAGTAGGAGTTCAAATGCCAGTGTGAGTCCCAGTGTTTCCCTCTCTGCCAGCTGCCTTTGGATTAGGAGGTAAAGCTCTCAGCTACCTCTCCAGCACGTACCTGCCTGTGTGCTGCCATGTTCCTTCCCTGCCATAATCATAGCAACCAACCCCCTGAGAGTCTAGGAAAGCCCCAATTAAACGCTTCTTTTTACAAGAGTTGCCTTCACAGCAACAGACACTGAGTAAGACAAAGTACATTCATAGTCTTGTGCATCTATTTTCACCCTTCATTTCCAGAATGGTTTGATCGCCCCAAATACAAACTCTATACTCATTAAATGATAACTAACTACCTATTCTCCCAGACACTAGCCCCTGATAATATTCCATTTTCTGTCCTTGTGAACTTGTCTATTAATAGAATTCATTCTTTGAATGAATGTATTGACAGATACAATATATTGCTATATTTACTTTATGCATATTGTGAATTATTCACTATGGCTATTTGTCTTAGTCACTTCTCACTTGGCATAATAAAATACCAGACCAAGACAACTTAAACGAAGCATTTAATTTGTAGCTTATGATTGCAGAGGGTTAGAGACTATAGCCATCATGTTGGGGAGCTTCTAGGGACTGTTCTCATCTAAACCACCACAGTACTAGTGTACAAATGCTTGTTTGAGTTCTAGACTTGGCTCCTTTGAATATATCCAAGAGTGGAATTGCTGGATCACTTTTTGTTTAACCATAGATAGAACTGTGTTAAGAGGGAAAACATCAATTGTACATTCCAACCAGTAATGCATAAGTGCTATGGTTTTTCTACATCGCTCCTATTACATCTTATTTGTAATGTTCCAAGAAAAAAAGTATAAATATAAACCTACATATAAAATACATTTAAAGGTAAGCTGTTCATAGTTGTACCTTTAATAGAAGTATTTTTCCTGCTTTTTAACAGCATGCTAGCTTTGCTTTACACTGGGCTCCACAAATTTTATAACTAGTTCTGCCTACTAGAATGGCAAAAAAAAGAAATTCAACAGTTAACAAGAAAAACTGTTGAAATGTGGAACCTCTGAGTTCTTGTGTATTGTTGGGGAATTAGCAAGTAGTGTAATCATTGTGAAAATTGCGTGGGCAATTTCTATTAGGTTAAATATTTACAATTCACGATAAAGAAAAGTATAACGTGATAGCCATGACTTGAATGGGTTGAGACCACCTACGAGAGTAACAAACCACACTTCTGGGTCTGTCTGGAAGTCACTCCAGAGAGGATAAATTAAGGAAGGAGGACTAACCCACTTCCCCTGCAGCTAATACGCACAGATCTCTCTCTCTTCTTGACGACGGTGAAGTGAGTCACTGTATCCATCATGTCCTCCCCTCCATGGTGGACTAAACCTCTAGAACAACAGCCAAATGAGTCTTCTCTTGAAGTTATTTATATCAGCTTTTTTCATAGTTACAGAAGTCTAACATATGAACACAAAAGAAATGAGCTGGGCAGTGGTGGCACATGCCTTTAATCCCAGCGCTCAAGAGGCAGATGCAGGCAGATCTCTGTGAGTTCGAGGCCAGCCTGGTCTACAAAGCAAGTTCCAGGACAGCTAGGACTGTTACACAGAAACCCTGTATAGGGAAAGAAGAAGAGGAGGAGGAGAGACCATTAAATGAATTAAAAGATTAACTTGAAATCCATTTGGGAGTTAGAATCCTAAAAAATAAGATTAAAGTATTGATTGGTTGTTTTGAAGTGTGAAGGAAAGATAAAAGTATGAGTAGGATATTTCTAGATTTTGTTTGGGTTTTAAGTGGGACAGACAGGGCTTTGATGACTTTGGTTTTGAATTTGCTGAATTTGAAATACACTTGTCACAGATCATATTCTTTGTCTTCTGACATTCCCTGATGAATGGACTGTTTTCTATCATTTTTTAAACACATAAAAGGACATTTACTGAGCTGGGAATGTGGCTCAGTTGAGTCTATGCCTAGCACATACACAGCCCTGCTTTCTGTCTCAGGCACTGTACATTGTGCTTGGTGGTACAAAGCTATAATCCCAGTACTTGGGAGGTGGAGGAAGGAGGATCCAAGTTCCAGATTATCCTGCACTGTAGGGTGAGTCTGAGGCCAGCCTGGTTTAATGAAAGCCTGCTATGTGAGTGTCTTAGTCCTCTGCCTGTTCCACCCAAATGCCCAACCACAGTTCTGGCTTCTGCTCTCGACTGGTGATTCTCAGACAAATAGTTTTCTTACCTTGTTCTTTTTTATGGTCATTGCTCTAATTTTAGTACTATCCTGTAAAGCAATCAAATTTACTTGTGTCTTCACTATCTGTTTAGATAATAAAATTCCACATGACGATGATTTGTGAACATATAGGATATCTCCTAGCATGACAAAATCTTAAGAGGTTGACGGTAGCAGCTGCTAGTGTGTGCTGGCAGCACTGACACCTAGGTAACGTGGTCCCGTCTTCTGATGCAGTTTTGGAGAGCAGAAGCATCACAGTCTTCATCCCAGGAAAGAAGTTTGGGGATGATATCGACCAGCAGATGACTTTCCCTGTTCAGTGCAGTTTTTGGTCTTTTGTTGATATGGATTCATCTTCAAGGAGAACTGTGCAGAAAACCAGTGCTCCGATTGGCCAGATGGTAAGGACTCTGAATGTTTTACTGTGAGAATATTGTTGAGGAGGCCACCTTCCTGTAATCCTAGAACGTGGGGCGTGGAAGCAGGAAGAGTACAATTCAAGGTTATCCTCATCTACGTAGTGAGTTTGAGGCCATCCTGGTCTACACGAAACCCTGTCTCAAAAAAAAAAATGCTTTTAAATGTTTCTCAGAGCCGGGCGATGGTGGCACACGCCTATTAATCCCAGCACTCGGGAGGCAGAGGCAGGCGGATCTCTGTGAGTTCGAGACCAGCCTGGTCTATAGAGCTAGTTCCAGGACAGGCTCCAAAGCCACAGAGAAACCCTGTCTCGAAAAACCAAAAAAAAAAAAAAAAAAAATGTTTCTCAGAGAACTGTTAGTCCGTCTTCATATTCTCCCCTTCCTACCTCTTCCTTCTTAGGCATCTTCCTCTTCTTCATCCTCATTTCCAGGTAAGGCTTCACTAGATAACCAAGGCTGTGCCGTAACTCATTGTTTAGCCCAGAATGACCTCAAACTAGGAATCCTGCCGGACGATGAGAGCTGGGGTACAGGCATGCACTCTTATATCCAGCAATATGACTTCAGAATGCTTTTGTTATTAATGTGTTTATATACTTTTACTAGACATTACAACTGAATAATGATTCAATTGTTTAATAATAGTTTTAATGTTTGTTTTTGTTTTATCTGAGCGACATCTCCACCCCTGAGTTTTCAGTCATGCAAATTAGATGTCTAGTCAGTAGACTTTTCTGTTTGAATAGTGAAGTCCTATGGGGGGCGGGGGGCAGGAGGAGGTCAAGGTTGGCCCAGGTGTCTTCCTCAATTGCAGTCTACCTTAGTTTTTGAGACAGAGTTTCTCTGGAACTCCCCAGTTTGGCTAGACTGTCTCTCCAGCAAGTTCAAAGGGCTGTTCCTTCCTCCCCAGCACTGAGAGTCCAGGCCCCTGCTGTGGCACTCAGCCTTTCTGGTGGATTCTGGGGGACAGAATTCAGCACCCTCATTCAGCAAGCACTCTACCAACTGTGCCCCCGGAGGGTTTAATAAACAATATATAATAAATACTCAATAAGGACGTTCTTAAAAGTTACTTTCCACAAGTTTCACGTTTTTTCAGAAGTTGCTTTAAACTCTAGTTAATAATGAAATAATCCTTGCATAAGTTAAATAGTATAGGAATCTATTGGGTTAACTATTTCCAGCTAGTTAGCTTATTGTTTGCCCTACCTTTGGTGTATACAGGATTGCAGTTTGATTCCAGCTAATCTTGTGGAGGCATTTGGATTGCTGATTAACTGCAATGAATCATCTCCTTGCCACCCACTTCTTCCCACTGTGCAGCATACTTTAAAGAAAGCTATGGATCCCGAGGAGTTGCTTTATTTAGCTTCTAAAGAGTTCACAACTGAAGATTTTCAAAAGGTAAAGGTAGATAAAATGCTTATCCAGAATTCCCATTTCATTGATTCTCAATTTATCCATTTTTAATTTTTACATTTATTTGTTTATGTAGTGTGTGGGGGCATAAGTGTACCCCAGTGTACACCAAGGTCAGAGAGTAACTTGTAGACTGCCGTTCTCTCCTTCTACCCCGAAGCTTCTGAGGAATTAACTCAGATGGTCAGGATTGGCAGCAAGTGCCTTTACTCACTGAGCCTTCCTCAGCCCCATTTCTTAATTGAAATAGAAGGTTACTTGAGCATCATCTTTTTCTTCTTCTAGGATTTTGTTTATCTAGTTGGTTTTTGTTTTATTTAATCTTGAGACAAGGTTGTATGTAATCTAGGCTGGCTTGGAACTCACTATGGTAGGCAAGGGCAGCCTTGAACTTGATCCTTCTGCTTCTGCCTCTCAAGTGCTAAGATTACAGGCATTTGCTACCATGCTTAGCTGGTGTTCTTTTGGACCAGCTTGCTTCCAGATTTTGAACATTTTAAGTACATTGTCTAGAAAAAAAGTTAACTGACCAGCTGTGTGAGGAAACTTTAATGTTAAGCTTATTATTTCTACTACTATCCCGATACCTATAGCTTTAAAAAGATCAATGTTGCAGGCCGTGGTGGCACATGCCTTTAATCCCAGCACTCAGGAAGCAGAGACGTACAGATGGACTCTGAGCTCAAGGTCAGCCTTGTCTATAGAGTGAGTTCTAGGACAGCCAGGGCTACACATGAAAGCCTGTCTCAAATAAATAAATAAATAAAAATCAATGTATTAAAATACAATATTTCTATGGAAAGTTAAGCTAGTCCATGTAAACATATGTATTCACATTTCATGCCTGTGGGGTTTCCTTTTAAAGAGTCTATTAACTGAGAAAGAACCAAGATCCGTGACCCGTTTAGGGGACAACTTAAGTACTGAGCTTTCATTGCTCTAAATATATATGGAATTCAGAATAAAATATGAATATAGAATGCAAGAATACTTTAGGAAAAAGATGAGAATTTAGTTGGACATTAAGAAATATTTTAAAAGTTTTATAGCAAGAATAATGTGTTTTAAGCAGAAATGAACAATAAAAGCAAAGACATAGAAGCAGAAATTAATATATTTGGGAAGGTGTGAGAAAATTGGCTTGCCTGGAGAAAAATTTATTATGGAATCTTAGGGCTTTAGCAGTTTGCAGAAAGTCTATGAGGCTCAAATAGAAGAGAACAATTGTGAATATTATACGATTATAAAATAGTATAAAAATGGAAATCTATGTGCTGCACAGATCAAAGAACATAAAATTTGCTGAGGACTGGGGATGTAGAGAAGAAAGGGTTTGGTGCCCAGTGTGTGATAGAAAGTGTTCTTCTGTCATTGTCTCAGGGAGGGAGGAAGCCAGGCTAGGCAGAAGTTAGAGCCCAGCTGTGTAGCCAGCCGGCCGAGTGCTGGCCTCTGCAAGCCAACAGGAAGCTCTGAAGCTGAAGGCACCCCTCAGAATTGTTAGGGGGACTTCATGAAGTCACCCTTAACTTGTGCATTCATTGGATTTATGATGTGGGCTGTCCTGAAGCAGTTCCTGCAGGGGCTGACATCTGGAAGAACACTCCTGGGACAATAAATCCTTTCTGAAAGACAATAGAGGTGACATCACCATGCCACTGTAGAGTAAAACAGAGAGGGTTACTGTGTTGTCCTCATCCAGTTCTGAGGCCTGGAGAGAACTGCAGAGCAAAGACGCATCCAGCCCAGGATATAGCCGTGTGCTTCTTAAAATAGAGAAAACAGGGTGCCGATGTAGCCCAGCAGTACAGCCCTTTCCTAGCTGGGTATGGCCCAGGGTTCAAACCCCGCAATACCAGAAAAACCAGGTGTAATTATAGTTAATAGCATCCTAGTAGTGGTTGATGTTTCCTTTAGGTCTTATGAATTTAAAAAAAAAAGAAGAAAACAGCTAAGATAGTAAAGTCAACAAAAAATCTGAAAATGATGTGATAAAGTAAGGATTATAGACAGAGAAGAGCGAGACTGAGAGGGGCAGTGTTCACTGTTGTGTTCTAGAATCATCCTCTGGCCATGGGGGGGGGCTCGGCCTGCTGTCCAGTGTTAACTGTTGTGTTTTAGGATCATCCTCTGGCCAT
>NC_022031.1:17228502-17242351 GCF_000317375.1 Microtus ochrogaster | reverse complement strand
TCCAGCCTGACCACCTGAATCCAGTGCCCAGAACACGACACTCAAGCCAGGACACATGCACGCTACCCACATCCTCAATATATACGTCAACTTTTCAAAAAGAATTATTCTCTGCTCAGATCACCTTTATTGTAGTAACACGGTACCTCCTCAGTGGTGGGGATGCAGTAGTCCTAAGGAAAATGAGAGAAAGGTATGAAGAAATAAACTGCCTAGGAATTTAGCATTCAAAAGAGACATGAGCTCCAGGGAGAATCTTCTCCCATGGGAGCACAAAAGTCATCCAGTCGTTCAGCCCAGTGCGTAGCAGACTCCTGCACTATGAGAGAGAGGCTATTCTAGGTAAGCTTTCATAGCTCTTACAAGCAGAAGGGAATGACTTAAAGTCCTTAATGACTTGGAAATGGCCCAGATATTTATTTATGTTTGATGTAAAGCTTACAGAAACTTAAAAATCGGATGTCGTACACTTTGGAATTATGAATCCATAATAAAACTAAATCTCTTTTTTTTTATATTTTTAACTTAGCTCCTGGCTTTTGCACAGAATTTGAATATAGAATTCAGCTTAGAGGCAGAACGAATGATTCACGGCTATTATCTAGCGAGTCGCAGAATCAGAGCAGACTCTATACACGGGTCAAAGCTGTCAGCATCTGCATTAAAATACTTGTAGGTATTCAACCAGGATTGTATGACCAAAATTGACTTCTAAACATGAATTTAATTAACTTACTTGTTTTTTTGTTTCTCTGTTTGATTTATAGTTGGTTGGTTGATTATTTACTTTGTTTCAGAAGAATTTAAGATGACTTAATGACTTCCTTTGTTATATTTTAAGTCATTTGCACCACTAATAATTCCTTTCCCTAAATTGTTTTTATTGGATCCTCCGTACGAGATATGCCTGAAAAAAGTCCAATGACTTCAATGTAAATGATTGCTTTTTAATATGGTTGTTTGTGTTCCAAGTATGTTACAGTTGGGTCTAAAGAAACTTTCCTATTAAGTAATTTATTTAATATTCATATGTGCATATAATGTGTTTGGCTCCAATCCACCTCCATTCCCCCTCCTCCAACTCCTCCCTCCCCCATACAGACACTACACTGTTCCTTGTACCTCTGTGTATTTATTTATGTATTTAGCATGGTGTCAAGGACGGAACACAAGACCTTCACATGCAAGCAAGCACCCTACCACTAAGCCATATTCCCAGCCTTGTTCCTTGTACTTTAAAACACTTTAGTAAATATGCTGCTATTTTTTAAGAAGTGAATAATGAATAATTCTTCTTATAAAAATTTATGAACATCACAAAATCTAAAATGAGTAATGCATGCTCCTAACACTCTCTATACCTAGCTGTCTACCCAGAGATAAAATCATAGTTAACAGTTGGGTTTTTGTTTGTTTGTTCACTTGTTTTTCAAGACAGGGTTTCTCTGTAGCTTTTGGAGACTGTCCGGAAACTAGCTCTTGTAGACCAGGCTGGCCTCAAACTCACAGAGATCTGCCTGCCTCTGCCTCCTGCGTGCTGGAATTAAAGGCATGCGGCACCATCACCCAGCCTGTTAACAATTTTAATGAATACTTCCAGAAATTATTTTTTCAAATATCAGCATAGGCTGAAGATGTAGCTCAGTCAGTAGAGTGTTTGCCTAGCATGCACAAGTTCCTGGGTTCAGTCCCCAATCCCACCTAGAGTGGGTGTGATACACACCTATAATCTAAACTCTAAGAAAATGGAGGCAGGGTGTTGTCCCAGCTACTGAGTGAGCTAAGGCCAGACTATGCTAGGTAAGACCTGATCTCAAAATAAATAAATAACAGCAAATATACAAATACATTTTTTAAATGTGTGTGAGGGTGTGTGTGCTCACATGTAGAAGCCAGGGAACAGGCTCAGGTGTCATTCCTCAGATACCACCCACCTTGTGTTTGAGATGGATCTTGCCCTGGCCTGGCACTCACCAAGTAGGCTAAGGTGCTGGCCAGCAATCCCCAGGGATTGGCTGGTTTCTTCCTCTCACTATTTGGAATTACAATCCTGTGCCACCAGACTCAGCTTTTCACACTGCTTCTGGGACTTGAACTCAGGTATTTGTGTTTGTCCAGCAAGCACTTTACCCACTGAGCTACCTCTCTAGGCATGTATGTGAGTGTGTACATGTGTTTCTACACATTGGTGTGTGTGTGTGTGTGTGTGTGTGTGTGTGTGTAAACATGTAGGGGGCGCAGCAAGGAGGCCAGAGCTGATGTCAGGTGTCAGTCACTCTTAGAGACTCTGAACGGAGCTCATTGACTGGACTAGACTAGCTGCTGAGCAAGCTCCAGGGAGCCTCCCTTCTCCCTTCCTTAGCAGCACCGGCTTCTTCATGTGGGTGCTGGGGCCTGAACTTGGGCCGTCATGCTGTAGAGCAGGCACTTCAGCAAGACTGAGCTCTCTCTCCAGCTCATTCAAATCAGTATGTCGAACACAGACAGAAGCAGGCAAATATATTTTATATTGACAATAGGTGTATTCTGTTTGCCCAAATAAAATTATACTTTTAACAGTCCTACCAGTCACACTGTGTTGTGATATGTGGTATTATGATGTGACTTTAGTATAATTTATAGTCCCTTTTTGATAGGCCATTATTTCACTTGATATAGTAAAATACAATCTCAAATTATAAAGATCAAAAGTAAAATAAATAATCCAATAAACAAATTAATGCAGTATTTTGTTGTAACTGCAAAATAAAGTAAAATAATGTGTAGACAGCACCAAGAACAGATCTACAAGAGATGGATATGTTTAATCACTTTCTTCAATTATATTATTTAAATAAGCTGAAAATGCAAAAGGTAAGTCAAAGTAAAAATCAAATCCTTAATAAAAGTTTTCAAATACTAACCAGCAGTACGTAATAAAGTCATAGTTATAATACTCAGACAAATGATGCTCCATCAGTTTTGGAAGTTCCAATATCTCATGTTGTCTTTTGTCTGTAGTAAAAGACACTCTTTATTTAAACTTCTATAACCTTACTTTAAAATGACTGTTTTGATCAAAAATCAGGCAGAGTTAATTTTAATATAATGCTACTTTTTCCTACTATATGGACAAGTACTGAGAGTGGAGAGGGGTTTTATGGACTAGCACGGTAAGAGCCCTCCTACCCAGAAGAGTCCTGAGCCTTCAGTCCCTCTTCAACAGAATAGCCACCTCTCCTTTTGTGAGGGTTCCACATGTGCATTCAGGATTTTGAATGACAACATTAGGGTTACAATAATCAGATATATTTTAAGCTACATTGAGAGACCATCACAGATTTGAATTATGATCTTCATCTATCAAGAGAAAGGTTAGTAGAATAAACACGACGTCTCCAACTAGGTTCCCAAGCGCTCTAGTGCACGGGTGAATGTGTGGGAAGGGGCTAATGCCACTGAAGATGAACGGCATCCAGGAGACTTCATTCTGTTCACGATTAATATGAGCAAGCGTGGAATGCAACTTATCTTTTGAGATTTAGCCTGTATTAATAGAACATGTATGAAGAGCAAGAGAATGATAACTCTACCTTACCTCTGACAGTCCAATAAGACACACAGTACCAGATTGTAAAGGTTAAACAGATCTGGTCTTAAGGGAAGTAGCTGGAATATTGAAAAGATGAAAATTATGTTTCTCCAGATGTGGTGGTGCACATTTTTAATCCCAGCACTCAGAAGGCAGAGGCAGGTGGATCTCTGTGAGTTCAAGGCCAGCCTGATAGCAACTTTCAAGATAGTCAGGGCTACATAGAGAGACCCTGTTTAAAAAAAAAAAAACAAAAATAAACAAAAAGGAAGTTATGTTTTATGAGACATTTTGTGTGTGTGTGTGTGTGCATGTGTCGTTTAGGCTGGAACCCAGGGCCTCATACCTTTGAGCCATACCGCTAGCCCTCATACCATTACAAGTACTGAGATATTTACCTTGGAAAAAAGAAACTGTGGGCATCTACAAAAGTTACCCGAGTATGTAAAGAGTTGTCACATTTTGATCTCCAGCTCCCTCAGGTCCCGCAAACAGAAGAAAAGACCAATTGGGGGAAACTACAATGACTCTTATTTCAGTCCAGATTTACATAAATCCCGTGGGTTACAGAATTTTATCTTACTTCATATCCTCATTATATATACACACACACTCACACACTCAACGTTAATTTATGCCAAGTCATCCAGTCAGCAAATCCTACAGACTCAACTTGAGTTTCCTGACTCTCAAATCCAACGTGCATTTGAGAGCCTGACAAGGCTGAGAGGAGGTCCTTCACGGGGAGGAGAGCGGTTCACGTGTCTAAAGTAGTAAGTCATTGAGGAAGTAGTGAATGGTCACGTGTGTTCAGAGACGACAGGGCGGTGAGCAGCTCAGAATGCTGTGCGCAGAATTGGCTTCTGTGACAAGAACTGTGAACTGTAGGATGCCATGGGAACTCTGGACAGGCGAGGAGCTGATGGAAGCACCAAGCAGCTATGTATCTATACATCTTACATACCTATAGGATACTTAGTTACGTTTATTCCCTCTAGTGTAAATTTACTGAAGCAGAACTCAGCGCAGGAATGCTAAGTGGAAGTCAATTTTTTTTTTACAGGGCAGGATACTTCCTTCTGGCACAATTTATTAAGTTGATAGGGAAGAAATAGCTTAAAAGGAAAACAAACAAACAAGAAAACAGTATGGTGACCGCTAACACATGGCTCACGTCATGTCTTAGTTGGTTCCTGTTTAAATATGTAATTTTTTTTGTTTTTTTTTCTCTGTAGCTTTGGAGCTAAATATGTAAATTTTTTATAATACTAACATGTTTTTATTAACTTCTGTTTTCTTTTTCAGAGTTTCTTTATCTGAAGCTCATGCTCGACTGAACTTAAGGAATAAAGTACTCAAGGAAGATGTGCTGATTGCAGCCTTATTGTTTGAAATGTCTCTCACGCTAAAATATGGTAATTCACTAATAATGATTCCTAAATAGTCTTAGATTATTATTACCTGCACTTTAAATACTTCAAAGTAATCATTATTGTTATTAGATAAAGCTTACCTGAATTTGAACATTTGCTGTTTATAGGGGAATTTCACATTTTTCCTTGTTCAAGACAGAGTCTCACCATATAGCCCAACTGGCTGGGAACCCAAACTGTACCACTCAGCCTCTGAGTACTGGGCCTCCAGCTGTGGCCATGCTGCTGGGTGGCAGTGCCATCTGACAATAGACGTCTGATTCTGTATGATTGCTGTCGGGGACTTCTGTGAGACTAAGCCTCACCACAAGGCCCAGGCTCGTCTTTAACGTGCCATCCTCAAGCCTCAGCCTCCTGTGTTGAAAGCAGCTAGCGTTCCTAACCTCTGCTGACTGGTCCCAGACTAAGCCAAGCATTTTTTTTTTTTTTTTTTTTTTTTGTTTTTCGAGACAGGGTTTCTCTGTGGTTTTGGAGCCTGTCCTGGAACTATCTCTTGTAGACCAGGCTGGTCTCGAACTCACAGAGATCCGCCTGCCTCTGCCTCCCGAGTGCTGGGATTAAAGGCACGCGCCACCACCACCTGGCTAAGCCAAGCATTCTTAACCTAGGATCCCTGGATGCCTCAAGCCAAAGAGTACTATAAATCGTTATCTACAAATCCGTGTGTGTCCTCTACAAAGGACATAGATGGAAAGCTCTAGGAAGTAGGTTACGGAGTTACTGATTACTAGAAAAGATCGTCATCCTGAACTAGTTTACATAGAACACTGGTTCCAACGAATGCTAAATAGTAGGGATATGTAAGTATTCTAATTTGTCTTATTTTACTTATTTTAAGGCCATATTTTTTTTCAAATCAGAGTTATTTTCTATACCATAAAGAAATGTGCTGCAGCCAGGTGGTGGCGCACGCCTTTAATCCCAGCACTGGGAGGCAGAGGCAGGCGGATCTCTGTGAGTTCAAGGACAGCCTGGTCTACAGAGTGAGTTCCAGGACAGCCAAGACCACACAGAGAAACTGTCTGAAAAAACTGAAAAGGAAAGAGGAAGGGAGGAAGGAAGAGAGGGAGGGAAGAACTAAGGAAAGGTGACATCAGTCTTACATAATTGTTAAGGTATATTGGGGTTTTGTATTAAGGACTCTGCGATAAGCTGTGACCACATTGTAAAGACGGCACTGACATATCTAAGAACGTATTTAAGGGAAGTAAAAAGATGTCCTCTGCAATTCCTTTAGCTGATGAATTTCAGTTAGGTGTTTGTGATTTTTATCAACTCTGAAGTAATAGTGTTAAAACGCTTCATAAATATTACTTCACTTTTTATTAGTTTTTAAGTTAGCAAAGTGATAAGTTTCTTTATGGAATTTTCTACATATGCCATTATACTTTCTTACTGTCCTAAGTTCCTTCCCCACTGACAACCCCATACCTCGTCCTCACACTGCTTCTTCCCCCCAAAAAGTAGAGAACAGAGTGAGGTAAATAAGAGTAGGAGGTAAGCAAAGAAAAACAGTGAAGGACAAGCAGATCAAAGAAATGTGGGGAAAGGAAGAGTGCAGGATGTGAAGGAGGGGAAGCTAAAAGACAAGAGGTTATTTTTAAAGGGAACAAGATTTCCCCAATTGTGAGAAAGATGGTGTTGGGGCAGCTTCTGTGTCCTTGAAACTGACTCAGCCAGTTCTGAGTGGGGAGAGGGGTCAGCTGAATTTACAGTGGAGATGAATGCTATGGAGAATCAGAACTGTGTTAACAACAACTAAGGAGACCCTTATAAGGAAGAGTTATTTAACCTCAAGGGCCAGGTATCCAGGTAGAGGGCACTGCGATCAATGGAGGTGCAGGGTGACTAAAATGTTGCCGACCAAGCTCAGCAGACCAGTAGGTTATAAGGAAAATGGGGTCAGAGTAAGGTAATTAGGGTGCTGGTCTTAGAACAAATGGGAAGAAACTAAATGTTTTACGAGACCAAATATCAACTATATTTTGGAACAGTTGTCTGTGGTGAATCTTTGTTGAGACAGGGTTTCTGTGTAGCCTTGGTTATACTGGAACTCACTTTGTAGACCAGGCTGGCCTTGAACTCACAGAGATCCGCCTGCCTTTGCTTCCTGAGTACGGGAATTAAAGGCGTGCATCACCACTGCCCGGCCAGTTCAGAACTTTTAAACATTTATTATATGCTGGGAAGAAAGGCATGTGTCACACCCAGGTTGTCTTTAGTGAAAGGTTGGAATTATAGGGACTATTGTCATACTCCATGCAATTGTAATGCAAGCTTTGACTAGGTCAAGAGTAGAAACAGAAATTAGTGAAAGATGGACCTTGGATGCAACATCCAGTCAGCTTTGCTAATGAGTTGATTAGGACCTGGACACTGCTATTAAAATTATGATTGCATCTGCAAAGGCAGAGGTTGGAGTGGGAATGGATGTGTGGCTATAGAGACAGCCTGGACTGGAAAACTGAACATTGAAGATAAGGAACTAAGTGGGAATGGGGCTCTAGTTGGAGAGGATGTGTGATCCAGGAATGGACTTGCTCTGTGTAAACTCTCAAGTGTTTATAACATATAGTAAACCACTGATAGCACAGTCATCAACACTGAGCATGCTGGAGAGCAGCCTGGGGAGTCTAAGACCCAAGTGGAGTCATGGGAGCTTAAGTCTTAGGAGGCGAGGAACCAGAACCAGGGTGAGTGGCCTACACTAAAGATCATTTTCTACTTAAAATATATTTCAATCAGCCAGATGTGATGATCCCCTGTATTCACAGCACGCAGAGGTAGAGACAAGCCAGCCAGGGCTACATAGTAAGAGCCTACCTCAAAAAGGACCAAAAATTTAAAACTTAAAAGGATCAGATTCTAGTCAACTGTTCAGAAGACAGGATTTCTTCTCTGTAGCTTTGGAGCCTGTCCTAGAACTCACTCTGCAGACTAGGTTGGCCTCAAACTCAAGAGACCCGCCTGCCTCTGCCTCCTCAGTGCTGGAATTAAAGGCATGTGCCACCACTGCCCGGCCAGTTCAGAAGTTTTAAACATTTATTTTTTCAAATGTTTTCCACTTTTAGTTTTTAGGTCTTGTTTACACAGTTACTTTGTTCTTCATTTAGGGGCCAGTGCATTCTGTGTCGCTCCCAATGCACTGTTTCCATTCGAACTGTATAACGAAGAGTATTTAGAGCAAAGAGACCTCTACCTGACTCAGTGCCAGCAGCAGCTCCAACAGTTTATCGCCACATGCGGACCTGGGACAACTCTCTTTTCTACTGACGAATAAAACAATCTGAGTGAAGGGTTTCTTCTCATGCCTGTCAGCCTTGGCTAACTGTAGGAGTGACTCTGGAGTCATGCTCAGCTGGGTATGGTCTTGAGGTATCTACTAGAATGCCATTCAGAGTACAAAATGTGGCCCCTCCATAACTTAACAAATGATCCAAGTATCCAAAACCAACAAATTTTTTTTTTAAATTTACACATTAAATTACCAAGGAGAGTCACATCAAAACTTCCTGGTTACCCCAGTGAATCAAAGATACACACACAGTAGAGAACATAGCAGTGTAAAAAAAGGTCCCATCTACTCCCATCAGGTAGATACCATGCTTGTTAAGTTAAAAAATTGATGAGTTCAAATCACTGCAACTTTTATAACCCAGTGCCTAATGTAAAGCCTTTTGATAGTTTATCAAGGGCATTATGGGTATATTGCTTTATAAGCCCAAGCATGAAGTCAAGGAAAGATGTGGACTTCTTACATATACCCTTTATACAACCAGTGACTGGAAAGACCTCCTGGGGACCAATGGTCTTCCTGCCTCCAATTAGCTGGTCTACAGGGTCCTACAGTGCCTGACTTTTGTATTACTAAGTATTGGCTCTGATGAGCAGGTTAACGACAGTGCATACAAATTAAGTCCTGTTTGTGCTTTTTCATGTGAAAGGTAAACCAACCCCTCTCAACATACAGTACCTCTCACAACCAAAGTCTAGCATTAGGAATACCCCCCCCAACAAACCCAGGGCCTTGTGCCAGTTAAGCAACCACTTCCTCGGCCCTTAATACAAAGGCTTTTAAATGCCCCAAGTCATCAGAATGTTGATGTGTTCTTATGCTATTTACTAAACCCAGGAACTCAAGAGGTTAAAAATTTAAGTCTTCACTCGAAATTGGTTCAGACTTGTCAAGTGACTTCCTACAGTGTACCCTGGCTACTATACTAGACAGACTGCCCAGCACTGTCCCCTAGAGTACCCCGGCTACTGTGCCAGAGACTGCTGAATACTGTCCTCTACAGTGTACCCCGGCTACTGTACTAGACAGACTGCTGAGCACTGTCCCCTACAGTGTACCAGGGCTGTGGACAAATGAAACGAAGCTCAAAAGACATAAATTTTAAAGAAATTACTACCCACACAGTTAGCTACTTATTTCTACATAATTTATTGTTGATTACTATAAAACACTAATTCATCATTTGCTCCTGTTCACGGATTCTTGACCAATTCTTCATTTCACCATCCACAATGTGTGCTGCACCTTCCAAAGGAAAAAGACAGTGAGAACCCCATGGTATTTTTACTCAAGCTCAAAAACTAAGTCCGGGTATTTATCTCAACAGCCTTTGAAAAAATGTCAAAGAAACAGACATTCAAATGTGATTTGAAAAGGAACTGGTCCCAGTCCCTGAGTGTTATCAAATACTGCTCAATCAAGAGCTGTGACTGAGCAAACTTACCGAAACAATGAAGTGTTTGTAAACATCACAGCTCCTGAGGTGACTTTCACCTGCAGCTACCTACATGCTGGATAAACAAACAGTACACCGGTTTCAACAAACAATTTCACCACACTGGTAATATGCATTATCTCTACATTGCTGGCACCTCAGTCTTAAGAGTATTTCTTCAAAGACACCCTCAGCTGGGTAAACGGCAAACTCTAAGTCATCATTGTGCCAGCTATTAAGCCACAGCAAGAACAGGCCCTATGTGTTGAATAGGTTCTTAGGTATTAATCAGATCACACACACACACCTTAATATCTGTACCTTGTTACTGGCAACTGTCGTCCTGGTGGCTTATTTAAATCGCGTTCTGTGACAAGTTTCTGGAAAACATTTGTTCAAGCACGTTCAAGAGGCAGGTTTTGTTGCACCTAAAAATTAAACATTTGATTGTGAACTCGTTTGTTACTTCCACATTTAACACCTTATATGATTGTGCTGGCTAGTCAGTAGAGGAAGCCTCAATTGAGAAAATGCCTGCAGAGGGCATAAGCCAGTAAGCAATTCTTCACGGCCTGTAGGCTCTCATCTCTCAGCCGTGTTATCCACCCCCTTCACTGAGGCAGTACTGATTTAAGACAAGGACGGATCCAGAGTAGCTAGAAACCTAACTACAGTTGCACAGACCAGCACAATTAAACAGCAAAGGGCATGGCCAGGATCACAGATATGGTCTACAGACTCCAAAACACTAAATCACGAAGCCAGTTACTGGAGATGATTTATGAAGACTGTAAAACTCAAGATGTCAGCAAATTTTGCTCCAACTTCAAAGCCTCGTTTAGAGCGTACTTACAAGACCTAAAACTGACGGTCTTGATATGAGAGACAATACACCCCACCGCTATCAAACTGTAGTACAGGGAAATAGGTCACTCACTTTCTTCTGGTGGACACAGTGCAGGCCCAGAGAAAGCTGCCGCCAGGAGCGGCCGCTCCTTCCCGCACTTCGATGCGTCCTGAGGCGCAGGCCTTTAACTAAGGGCCGCCAAGGGCTGTTGTCCCCCGAGCTCGAGCAGTTCAGGATCTGCAGGTTATTTTAAAGACCGAGCGCGCGGGAACGCGAATGCGAGCGGCCACGCAGACCAGGCCATGTGGCCCACCGTACCCAGTAAGGGACCGGCGCCGTCAGCTGGGCGCCCCGCTCCGCACCGACGGGGTGGACAGACCGCGGGGTTCGCACCTGGAAGAGCCCGAGGACAGGCCGGGTTCCACAGGCCCGGGCCTCCGCCGCCCGCCATGCTGCACGAGAAGCCTGCGCTCCCGGGCGCCGCGCGGAAAGGAAGTGCGGAGCTCGCCGCAACCCTTAGGCGCTCTCCAGGCCCCGCCTCTTCCGGGCATTCTCTAGCCCCGCCCCCGCGTCCCTGGTGGGGCGGAGGGAGCAGGTTGTGAGCCTTACTGGGGCTCAGGAATATTTTAGCTAGAGCTTTCGAATTGACTTTGCAAGTGAATAATGCTTTCAAATAGGACTGTCTCCCCGTCCTGGTGCTTCTCTTGGTCTTCTAAATTCTCATCTACTTCTGTGTTTTAAAAACTGGTGGGATTAGCAAGCCCATGTAATTTTTAAAAAGATTTATGTGTATGGGTGTTTTCTCTGCGCGTGTGTATATGCACCACCTGTGAGCCTCGTGATGACAAAGTTCAAAAGAGATCGTTGGATCCCCTGGAAGTGGTTATATTATAGCCAGATCTGCGGCAACCTACTGTGTGCTGAAAACCTAAGTTCTGGAATCAGTATACATGCATGGCACGGGTGCACACACACACACACACACACACACACACACACACACACACACACAAATTGGTCTTTAGAAAAAAGGAAAAGCTGTTAACTACTTTGATTGCCATTAGTAATAGAATTTTTCCTTAGTAGTCATAGTCACCTACTGTCTTAGGGTTTTCTGTTGCTGTGATGAAACACCATGACCAAAAGCAAGTTGGGGAGAGAATGAGCATTTTTGAATTACCGTTCCACATGACTTCATCACTGAAGGAAGCCCGGACAGGAAGGCACGGAGGACAGAAACCTCGGCAGAGGCCATGGAGGAATGCTGTTAACTGGCTAGCTCTGCTTTCTTTCTGATAGAACCCAAGACCACTGGCCCAGTGGTATCCCCACCTACAGTTGGTTGGGTCTCCCCCATCAATCACTAGCTCAGAAAATGCCCGACAGGCTTGCCTACAGCTGACTTTCTGGAGGCCTTTTCTCAGTTGAGGCTCCCTCCTCTCAGACTACTGCAGTTTGTGTCAAGTTGCCATCAAACTAGCCAGAGCAGTTACCTTGCTTATGAACAGGTTATGATTTACTCTTGATTTTCGTGTGTTTACTTTTTTTATTGGGGTTCATCATGTGTGTGCTCACATGGAGGCCAGAGAACAGCTCTGTGGACTTGATTCTGTCACCTTGGTATGCACTCCTGGGCTGCTCAGGAAGGCAGGCTGCCCAGCAAGAACCTTTATCTGCTAAGCCATCTCAATGGTCTGAACGTTCATATTTTATCAGTCTTATTCATCTCAGTCATTATACTTGAGTCCTGTCTACAAAACGTTAGGCTTGGCACCACAAAAAGAAACGTGTATGATCTTGTCTGAAAGATATACACAAAAGAGTAAAATCACATTATTAAATTGGTAAAAATCAGGCCATCTCTCCTTTAAAGGGAGACAGGGAGACGGCTTGGTGGGTAAAGAATTTGCTGTGCATTGGGTATTTTTTATCAGCCTGACACAAACTGGAGTCACCTGGGAAGAGGGAGCCTCGAGCGAGGAATTGCCCTCATCAGATTGGCTGAAGGCGTGTGTCTGTGGGGCGTTTTCTTGATTGATGGTTGATGTGGAAGGTCTAGCCTGCTTTGGATGGTGCCGCCTCTGGGCAGGTGGTCCTGGGTTGTATAAGAAAGCAGGACAGTGAGTAGCATCCGTTTGTGGTTTCTGCTTCAGTTCCTTCCTTGAATTTCTGTTTGGGATTTAGTGATGAACTATGATGTGGAATTATAAGACAAAACAACCCTCTTCTCCCTAAGTTGGCTTTGGTCAGCGTTTTATACAAAGCAACAGAGAAGCAAATCTGGACAGCATGCAGTCCCAGTGCTCTGAGGATGTGAACACAGGAGGATCCCTGGAGTCCCGTGGCTAGACAGTGACAGAAAGCCTAGGTTTTAAAAACAGGACCCTGTGAGATTACTGCTGACTTCGTTCAACAGTTACCGGTCAGCCCCTACCTACCAGGGCTGTCTGTGAGACAGCCTGTCTCCCAAAATAATCTGTCTTGCTTGAGCAAACAATTCCAGGAAGGAAAGATTGTAGCAATCTTCAGGAACTCTCTGCTGCAGTGTCCGACCTTCGCTATTTGAAATAGTTTTACCTGTTGAGGTCAGACTCAGGTTCGTTTTTTGGCCTTCTGTGTTTTTACTCTGGGCTCTGAAACAGTTTAGCTTAATCTGTGAGTTCTGGGTTCAGTAATAC
Organism: Microtus ochrogaster; assembly: GCF_000317375.1. Taxonomy (NCBI): domain Eukaryota; kingdom Metazoa; phylum Chordata; class Mammalia; order Rodentia; family Cricetidae; genus Microtus; species Microtus ochrogaster. Next base: position 17,229,092 of record NC_022031.1, on the reverse strand, counting down.
TCTGTCTCAAACAAGTCAGGTGGAGAGTAGCTGAGGACTGCACCTGAGATTCGTTTCTGGCCCCCACACACATGCAACACACATATGTACATACACACATGCATACAGACATACACAATAAATAAGGCGGGGAGTGATTGAGAACTACACCTGAGGGCTGTTTATGGCCTTCACACACAGATAACACATACATACACTAAACAAGATGGAGAGAGAGTGGTTGCAGACTACACCTGAGGTCCATTTCTGGCCTTCACATACATGTGTGTTACATGTATACATACATACATAATAAATAAGATGAAGAGTGGTTGAGGGTTACACCTGATATTGATGACTGGTCTCTGCATATGTGCACACAGAACATGTAGACACACACACACAGACACACACGACTGTGCTAAATCATAGGCTCCCCCCCCCCCAATCTGTTCCCACCCTCTGCAGCCTCTCTTCAGACAGTTCAGACAGAGAGCTGATAGGGCAACACTTACTGTGACCTAGCAACACGCTCCCAAGCTCCCATGCTCCCATGCTCCCACGCTCCCAACCTCCCCACCATCCACCACTTGCTCAGGTCCAGGGTATCT
>NC_022031.1:17226902-17228359 GCF_000317375.1 Microtus ochrogaster | reverse complement strand
TAGACCAGGCTGCTCTCGAACCAGATGGATTTTTAGAGCCTTGTTGGGTATAGTAGAAGGGCCCTGAGAGAGTTACCCTTTAGAAGAAGTTTATTCGGAGGATGATAGCAGCAGACATCACAGAGAGGGCAATGGGGTCCCGGAGAGGGAACCTGCAGTTCAAGAAAAACAAAGGCAATTTCTCTCTGACCCACGTGACCCGGAGGGCTGGGGGCTCCGCACCATGTGATCTAGCCTAGGAGATGTAGGAGTCACAGATGCAGACGGCACTAGACAAGAGAGCAAAATTGTCCAGGGTATCTAGACAAGAGAGCAAAATTGTCCAGGGTATCTTCGATGGACAATTTTCATCTAATGCTGAAAAATTTGTGTAAAACCTAACATAGGAATTTAGAATCTTTGTCTTCGTCCACAAATGCAAAGTTGTTTCTTCTGTGGAGCAGTAGCCAAATTCATAGACTCATTCCTTGATGTTGCACCGACAATGTGTCCAACAAACGCATCTATGTGAGCAGCCGATGTAGAGCGTAGGAGGAATTGAATTTGCAGGCTGAGCTGGTAGAAGCTAATGCACAAGTTGAACAAGGTCTTAGTGTCGCTTGGTGCTGGCCAGGTAGGAAAGTCTTAGAGGCACACATGAGGACGTGTTCTCCTCCCCCCTGTTCCTATGGGACAGCCCATGGCTTTCTGTCGGCTCCTCTGTGTATGTTCCCAGGGAACGCACCAGGCTCTACTGCCAAGAGATAGCTGGACCAGAGTCAAAGAATTCTTTTTTTAAATAGATTTTTAATTAAAATATAATTACAGCCCTCCTTTCTTTCCCTTTCCTCCCTCCAGCCCCCCAAGAATTCTTTGTATATTTTTGTTGTGGAGTAGAAATCTGTATAACTATGTAACACTGTGTTGATTTTGTTTATGCTGCATTTGTTGAACTCTGTAGAGATGCTTTGCTGTTTCGCTTTGCCTGCCTAAGGTACCTGATTGGTCTAATAGAAAACTGAATGACTAATTCTAGGCAGAGGAAGGACAGGTGGGGCTAGTGGGCAGAGAGAAAGGGAGCCAGACAGCTAGCCAGGGGCAAGCCAGCTGACGTGGAGGAAACAGGGAAGCTGGAAGGACAGTCATAGACGAATAAACAAGCCTCAGCACAGCACATAGAATAGATGAAAAGAAAGAAAGCTAGCTAGAAACAAGCCTGAGATAAGGCCAAGCATTTATGATTAATAATACGTCTCCATGTCATGATTTGGTGACTGGCAGTTCAAGAAAGCCTGCTACATATTTTAATATAATTACCACATAAATGGATGGAAATAGAAAACACTATCCTGAGTGAGGTAAGCCAGACCCAAAAAGAGGAACATGGGAAGTACTCACTCATATTTGGTTTCTAGCCATAAATAAAGGACATCGAGCCTATAATTCGCGATCCTAGAGAAGCTAAATAAGAAGGTGAA
>NC_022031.1:17204065-17226211 GCF_000317375.1 Microtus ochrogaster | reverse complement strand
GTATTAAGAAGATATTTATTCTCCCTAGCCCCGCAAATGCCTGAGCCAGGTGAGAGTACTGGCAGCCCTGGGTCATAGGGGTGGGAGAGCCGTGCCTGTTCCCAATCAGCTGCAGCACTAGGGAGAGCAGGCCCTGCACTTCACATGGGCAGTACAAAAGAGCCAATCCTGATGGCCAAGGTGTGGGTGAGCCAGCCCCAAAGTTGTGAGCATGGGAGAGCTGTGCCCATTACTCATCTGTCCAGTGGCAGCATGGGGAGGGGGGAGACACCCCCACCCCAGCCCATCAATGCCTGAGGCAGGTGGGAGAGTTGGCCCTGCACCTTAGCAGCTGCAGCACTCAGGAGAGTGGTTCCTACACCTTGCCTGGCCCTGATGGTGTAGGTATGGGAAAGCAGGAGAATTGGCTCCACCCATCGCACTCTGCAAGGTGAATTCCTCACTCTGGGGGTGAGGACAGGGAAGAGCTGGCAGGTTGACCCACCCTGCAACTACCCAGGCCCAGAATCAAGGGTTATGAGTTGACCCACCCAAATAACCACCCCATCTGTGACCTGCTGGAGCACATGCAGGGTACCGTCTATAGGACCCAAAGCTGCAGGATCTCCATGACACAGGCAACAACAGGACACTCAAGAGGAGCCCCAGTGAGGGCCCAGCATCGATAGAGTAGCAGAAACCAGAGGCCTCAAACCAGACCAATGACTCTTTGTAATGAGCACTTGCAAGTAAAGATGTATGGATAAAAGGGTTTACTGTGTGACTCACTGTACCGCACTACAGCTTCCATGATGAGATAGAGTTTTCCTTTTTTTCTTTTTTCTTCTTCTTTTGTTCTCTTAAATTTTTGTTTTATTTTATTTTGGGCAGAGGGCAGATACAAAGGGATGGCGAAATGAAAGGGATGCATGATGTGAAAGACACAAAAAAATAAGGAAAAAGAAAGTAAGAAAAAGAAAAGACATTTATTTTATTATTTAGTTTTGTGTATGTGTGTGCGCACATGAGTGCAGGTGCCTACAGAGGCCAGAAGGGGGCCTCTGATGCCCCAGCAGCAGACTGGGTGTGTGTGGCTTTGATTGTTGCAGGTGTTCGTCATAGCCATTATATGACTGTTGAGGGTCGTCCATTCAGTAGTGAAAGACTCACCTTAACTACATTCCCTGAACCTCATAGGTACCCTTGTGAATGAAAGGCAGAAAGAAAGAGGACACGCCTGCTCCTAGATGTGGTGGAGGAGCAGGTTCATTGTAAGTATGAGAGCATAGCCAGAGGCGGGGACATCTGGGAGAGTCCAGAGTGGACATGATCCATCCGCTCAGCCACGTAAGGACAGCAGGGAGGGGAAAGGAGAAGAGGGAGAAGGGAACCGGATGCAGCAGCCAAAAGGGCAAAGAAGTGTTTAACCAACATGTCTGGATTATATAGGGAAGAGTCTCTGAGGGTCTGCCAGTCATAACCTGTAAGAGGCAGGGTCTGAAGGATGCTGAAAGAACCTGGCGTGAAGGTCTATTTGTGTATGTTAAATAGGTATCTCAGCCTAGTATTTGAGACTTAATATCCCAGCCTCTTTGTTCATAAGAAATGATAAGGGGGAGGGGGGTGATGATCTATGACTACTTTCTGTTGACAATGGGCTTCGGTGTTGGGAACCCAAGAAAGCTGGGATGCTTGCCAAGGCCGGGGAGAACGTGTTGTTTTGCTCACTGTCCAAGCTCTTCAGGGCCGTCTGGGGTTGGGGAAGCACAGGCCAAGCTGGAGCAGACTGTGAGCCTGGACCACCTGGGCAGCCACTTTGGAGCTGTCTAGGATGCAGATTGTGAGGGAAGGCCGTGAGCTGGAGCACTCTATAGTTAATTTAAAATCTGCTGGGACGGAAGATTTTCGGGATTTTAGAAGATTTTAGGGTGATGAGGTAAAGTTACAGAGTTTAGGGAAAACTTCTTTTCTTAGGTGTACATTGGAAACTTTAAGGTCACGGTGAGGCAAGGGGAAAAATAACTAAGGAAAGTGTTAATGCCAACAGCTTCTCATATAGCCATGTGCAAAAAACAAAATGCAGTTGGGTTCTTAACCTTACATGATGAACAAAAACTGACGCAAAGCACATCAAACATCTGCTTTACAATGTGCTGCTTTATACCCTCAATACAGCATGTGAGTGGGAACTCCTGAAGTGAGCTGTTCTGCAGGCACTGGCTGACCGGAGCCGCAGTACTGCGGAAAGACAGAGAGACGGGAGTGCTGCAGGCCTACAGACGCATTCCTTTATCTCAGGCTAGCTGTAGCCCTCCAACACAGCGATTCCTTGTACAGCTCTCTGTCTGAACTAACATTTTATAAGGAATAGATCAAAAAAATCTTTGGAATCTATTACCTTAGCAGACCACTGGCTTACACTGACCCAGAAGCTGAGAATGTCATCAAATAGTATCTGAGAACGATAGAAAAATTCTCCCCACCTCACTGTAGCACCCTCCTTTAGTCCCACTGCACAAGAAGACTACGGCCACAGTGTTTAAGCCAAATTTGAAGCAAGTTTTATTAAATACTGCCCAGGACCATGGATCCTGGCCAGGTCCACATCTTAGGTTCAGGATTCCCAGAGTATGGCCCTAAGTTACATGAGTCAGGGTCTTTTAAAGATAAAACCCACAAGGATACGTACTTCCCACCCTTGTCCAATCAGGGACAAACATACGTCCTGACATACTTCCTGCTATGTCCCTTTTGCCTGGCGTGATCAAGCACATCCCATGTACCTGCAGCAACCAAGCTTGCTTACATATTATCTTACATGATCAACAGGTCCCGGCATTCCAGAAAGTTATCCGTCCCTGAGCACGTGGGGCTTACAGGATAGAGATGCTGTTGTTATATAGATCTCTTAATTACAGTAATTTAAACTTAAAATACCGCTCTAGCCATCACATCAGGAAAAGAATCAGGCGTCCTCCAGCAGTAAGAGATCTGTGGGGCTGCTGGTCCGGGATTTAAGTATTATAGAGCTAAAAAAAACAACTCTCCATTGGTAATAGAAACCAGAATTACTTTTTTAAAAGATTTATTTATTTATTATGCATACAACATTCCTTCCATGTATGTTTGTATGCCAGAAGAAGGCACCAGATCTCATTATAGATGGTTGTGAGCCACCATGTGGTTGCTGGGAATTGAACTCAGGACCTCTGGAAGAGCAATCAGTGCTCTTAACCTCTGAGCCATCTCTCCAGCCCCCCAGAATTACTTTTAAAAGCTCACTGTTTGGTTGGGTGTAGTGGTGCATGCCTTTAATCTCTGCACTCTGGATGCAGAGGCAGGGGAATCTCTGCGAGTTCGAGAATAGCCTGGTTTACACAGTAAGTTACAGGACTAAGTACAGACACACTGCCTCAAAAAAGAAAATAAAGAAAGAAAAGAAAAAGAGAAAAAGAAAAAGAAAAGTAAAGTAAAAAAGGTTATTAGTTCTAGAAATATATGGGATATTATTTTTCTCCACATGGCCAGAATCTGTAATCGGTACTTCCACATGTAACTCCCATTAGTAAATTAATCCTTTTGGCCACCAGCCCTTGCTCATAGTGGTGAGTGACTGAAGACCCCCTAGGTCTTCTAACAGAACACTGGTGGGAACCCGTAGGAACCGGTAGGAACTAGATGTAATAGCCACATCCTTGTGCTCTCTCCTCAGTAGTAAACATGTCAAAACAGAGTTAATGCAAGCGAATTATAAATGCCCCCAGTCAGAAACCCATGACATTCCTGTGTAAAGTCCTTTCGCCCTCCAGCAGGATTATTTTGAATCATAATATTGACATTGAGATAATCATAGCATTTATATATTTTGTTCAATTTAAAATTCCAAATCTGTGAAAAAAAATACATCAAATTGTCAGCAAATAGGGCATTGATCTGGATGAAATTTGATGCTCAAATACTTAAAGCACATGAACTTTCCTGAGATAATTTTGCTGAAAATTACCTAAATTACTTATGATTTCTGTCTGGATCTAAAACAGCCATGTGGTTTAATTGTCAATGTGAAATACAAGGACTTTTCCTTCTCCGTTCAACTTAACTTTCATATTAATAAGCTTTGAAAACAACTACTTAAATCCCACCACGAGAAATTCTCAGCCTAAGGAGATGTCTTAAAATTGCTCCAACTAGCCAAAGGGACTCGAGGGGAAGTTCTTAGGGGAGCGCAGGGAACATTTTCTTTTTGAAGAGACACACGCGGGAGGAAGCGGCCCCTCTCTCGCTGCCTGTTCTCATCTGTGAGAGGTTGCCTGGAGTTGTTGCCTGAGACTTCTGCAAGAGGGGAATGGACCTCCGAGAGCAAAGCATCCTAGAGACCCTGCTAGGTCACTAGACGAACTAGGGTTTACTGACCACAGAGCCACCAGCATCGGCTTCCTGTTATGTGAAATAATACAGCTTTGGTCACTGCTTTAAAAAAAAAAAAAAAGTAATTCAAGAGTGATTACATAGTCAAGAATATAAGTAACTGAAAATTTTAAGCTAAGGTTAAATTAAGGTTATTTGTACCTCAATCATCGTCTAAAATAAATTATGTCCTGCAATTAACATCCCATTAAACCTCCAGTGAGTTACAATAACGAATTAATGACTCTTTTCTCAAATCTTGCCAGTTTCCCTTTGAAAGGACAATAAGCATGCTGTTCTCGGAAGTCTCTAAGGGAAAATGGAATGATTGACAAGGCCCATGGTAACTGAAAGGAGCAGTTAACTGGAGGGCATGAGACTGCAATTACAGCTGTGTGGAGAGTGAGCTCCAATATCCTCCGCGCGTAGATTTACACACTTGTTGCCTTATGCTATGCATGTATGCCAGAGAAGCCTGTGCCTGCCTCCCAGAGGGCGTCAGGCTTTGGGAGCACCCTCTCCCGAGAACATGGAAACTTGACTCACTGACGAGGAACACACCCTGCCCATCTACTTGTCAGCCACACGGGGCACAAAAGCTAACAGCAAGCACAGTTTGCAAGGACAGCAAACAGCGAGGCTGCTGAGATCGCTCAGGCAGTAAAATGGTAAAAGTCACTGCAAACCTGGCGATATGAGTTCAATCCCACGAGTCACGTAAAGGTGAAAAGGAGAACTACCGACTTCCTCCAATTGTCCCCTAACTGCCACACCACACACACACACACACACACACACACACACACACACACACACCACGGCACGCGCACACACTAGTGCTACTAGTAATTTTTTAAAATTGTAGGAAGAAGAAAAGCAAGTGTCTTCTGCTCCACGAGTCATCCGTTTAGAATGATTCATGAATCTTGCTGCCCTCAGTTTGAACATTTCACATGTAGGCTCCTTTTGCGTTCTTGGTAACAGCTCTCTGTTAATTCCTGTTCCGTTTTCAAACTCAACCTGGCTGAAACATTTTTGTTCCCCGATATTAAGTCTCTCTGCCGATGCAGTAAATCAGATCACACCGAATTAAAGTCCAGGTTTTAATCTAAGCAAATCTTATGCCCTCCAGTTAACTGGAGAAACCAGAAGGGCGAATCACGAGGGGAAGTCTGTGGGCCAGACCTTAAACCCTCCGCAGGTGGAGTCTCTGGCCAGCTTTCCTTGAAGGAGTCCGGAGAGGGCAGCTCCAAGGGAGGGGCCAACGCTTCGTACACCTCCCAACACCGGCTACCAAGTACTTCTGGTTCTTTGCATTGGTGTGAATGCATTGAACTTCCATTGGTGTGGGATCCCCTGGAACTGGAGTTACAGACAGCTATAACTGTGAGCTGCCATGTGGGTGCTGGGAATTGAACCCATGTCCTCTGGAAGAGCAGTCTGTGTTCTTAACCACGGAGCCATCTCTCTAGTCTCCAGGTTCCTTTCTTCTATTGGGCTTATTAGAACTTGATCTAAGTTGGTTCCCCTTTCCTCAGTAGAAGAATATTAAGACAACTAAGTGAGACAAATTTTGCAAATCCCAGGACCTGGAGATGCTGACGGGCACGAGAGACAGGGCACACTCAGATTGAGGGCATCCTGCCTCTCCTTTTCCCGTCCAAGTCACCTGGCACACTGACCGATCGTCCTGAACTACCCTTGGCGTAAAATTGCTGCTAAAACAACAACAGCAAAAGTTGGACGTGGCCCTGGTTTTGACCCCAAGCATTGCGAATAATAAAATAAACAAACGGCAAGACTGATTGGCTTAAACTAACCAACAGTAACACTGGTTGGTCCCAAAATAAACCAGCGGCAACACTGATTGGTTCCAAAATAAACCAGCGGCAATACTGATTGGTCCCAGCTCTACAGCCCGGCCTGCTTCTGATCCAGACCCCTCAGGTCTCAGGGCCAGGCAAGTCTGTAAATCTAAAGTTGTTTCTGCTGCCCTGTTGATTTGCGTTTACTACGAAGTTGAAAGATAACTGCACTTACGCTTTTGTTTTGTTATGTTTTTAACTACATTTTTTCATGTTTTGAATCTTCTGGTTTTGCTTTTTATAAACCACAAAATTCAGGGGTTTTGCCAAATTTTTCATAGAGTATTTTTATTTTTCAAAATTGATTTGTGGGATTTCTTTATATTCCTTACTCTGAATAGTAATCATCAACGAACAGTTAAGGCTTTGTAAATGGCCTCTCCTCAAATCTGCTATTGTTCAGGATATTCGGGGAGTCTTGAGTTGCTGGGAAAGCGATGCTCTTCTCTCAGCATCCAGACAACTCCGTGCTTCTCCGAAAGGTTTCTGACAGCCTTCCAACCTCACGCTTGTTGTTTTGTTTTGTTTTTTGTTTTGTTTGAGACAGTGTCTCCTCCTGTAGCCTTGACTGGCCTGTAACTCACTCCACAGACCAGACTGGCCTTGATGTCGCAGAGATCCACGCGTCTCTGCCTCCACAGTGCTGGGATTAAAGTCGCACACTGTCAGCGTCCATCAAACTCTTACTGCCTCGTTCTAGACTCTAATTTCCAAGTTGAGAATGACAGCCACTTATTCCCAGACTCTCTGTGAGGATGAAATGAACTCATCCATGAAGGAGCTGCCCATGTTCCCTCCACGCATCCTTTGGAAGCGACATGTCTACTTAGGAATTAACATGTGGGAGAAGAGGAAGTCCTTTTGGATCTGTCTTAGTAGCTGCTCAAAGAATTCTTAGTCTATGACAAACAATGAAAATAACTACATGGTATAAAAAAATTGTAGATGGCCAATGGTTGATGAATAAACACACTGGATGGTGGCTAGTTCTGTGTGCGTGTGTGTGTGCGTATGCATGTGTGTGTGTGAGTATGGATGTGTGTGTGCACACACATGGTAACTCAATCAAGGTATGAAATTGGAAATTGAGGAGAATAAGGGCATATGTTGATGAATGTGACTATTACTGTAGGGAGTCTAAACACAGAATTGCTGAGTCAGCATGGGTCCAAGGTACGTGTTGAGAGTTATTACTGCTGAACCATAAGTAAGGCAAGTCATATTCTAGTCACCTGCAGTCCTCATGAGAGCAGAGTAGAGAGCTTTTGTTTGCGAGATGCTGGCACCGGAAATACGTCAAACTGATGCTTCTTTACTGTTGTTACTGGGGATTTAGGTTGAGAAAGTCTCACTGTGGGACCCTGGTTGTCCTTGACCTCTTGACCTCCTGCTTCCATCTCACAAGAGCTGGGTTGTCAGCCTGTTTCCCCGCCTCCAGCTTTGTTGTCCTTTACATTTTTCCCAACATAATATTTTTATTGATTATGTGGGAATTTCACAGCATCCAGACAAATCACAATCACTTCCCAGTCCTCCCAGGTCCTCCCTTGTGAGCCCCCATCCCTGTTTTAAAAAAAGAAGAAATGAAGAAAAAAGACCGTATAATCACTGGAGTGTGGTCAGGCCCTCATTGGTCAGCCCCTTACAGAAAACTGAGTCCTTCCTCTCCAGCACCCCCACCAGAAGCCATCAAATTGTGGAGAGCTACATACACTTCAGCATCCTTATCAAAGAGTTCTCTTTGAGGGCTGGAGAGATGGCTCAGAGGTAGATAGCCCTGGCTGCTCTTCCAGAGGTCCTGAGTTTACTTCCCAGCAACCACGTGGCTCACAACCATCTGTAATGAGATCTGGCGCCCTCTTCTGGTGTGCAGGCACACATGCAGACAAAGCACCTATAGACATAATAAATAAATAAATCTTTTTTTTTTTTTTAAGAGTTCTCTTTGATGGCTTCCTTTTTAGGCGGTTACTTTGGGGAGGGTTAGGGTAGAAGGGGTTGTCACAGAAGCCTATGTCTTTTTTTTTTTCTCGATTGTGCACCTGCAGTCATCAATACCACTGCAAAAGGGGCGTCTTTGCCTTTTACAGTCAGCAGGAGCACGGTGCCTGGACTTTTACATAGTTTCTGGCTACAGCGCACACCACGAACATCCACGTGGTCTCCAGCATGGCTTCCGAGGGAAGTACAGGACATGCAGGATTTTCAAGGAGGTCCAATCCAGTAAACTGGTCCGAGTCGGCACAAGTTCCAGGCCACTGCACCCTACCTACCGACCCCACTAGACGATGCTCCGTTACTCCATCAGCTGCAACCTTCTCTCACACCCGGCACCAGCTGTCGTGTTTCTAGTTCTGACTCCACCTGCACTGCTCCGTTGTACCCTTCCCACCTCTCCATCACGCATCCGTGCGTCATAGTGGCATTGGTAGCTGCAGCGGGTAGCACAGTGTATACAAGTCGTTTGTCTGGTTCGAGGTTTCTGATTTCCGACACACCATCGATACGGAACATGGTAAGACTCCACTCGGAAATTCTGATATCCAGTTGGTCAGCCTGGGTCCTGCCTGCCCTCCTGCCACCAGGGTTTCTCTGTGGAGCTCTGGTTGTCCTGTAGACCAGCCTGGCCTTGAACTCATAGATCCACCCACCCCTGCCTCCCAAGTGCTGGGATCAAAGGCATGCGCCACCACTGCCCAGCTCGTCTTTTACATGTTTATTTCTTTATTTTAAGTGCTTTTATGTAACCATCCAGAAAAATGTTAGCTTTTGGTTCCTTCCTACAAAATATTAGCTGTCTGATCTTTATGAATGGCTTCTTCATATCATCTGTGGAATTTTTGTACTCATTCTTTTTTTTTTTTTTTTTTTTTTTGAACACTAGGATGGGTTCATATAAAGGAAACAACTCTTTGATTTGTCACTCTTTCTGGTTTCCTTCCAGCTCTTTGGACTTTGGTCTTTGTTTGCTTGGTTTAGAGATGAGTTTGACTATGTTACTACACCTGACCTTGGATCTGTGGGATTTAAGGGGTCCTGCTGCTGCAGCCTTCCCGACAGCCAGTATTATATAGCTGCTGCCACAGCTGAGAGTCTTTGTGTGGTGAATTTATTTTTGAGTCAGAATTACACATCTCTTCTTCACACGATGCCTTGTAGTTCTGTTTATGTGCGCACGCTTGTTGGGGATGCTAAGGTACTTATGCCCACAAAGTGCTAGGAAACCAGGAAAGTTAAACACAGCACAGTGGTCTCTCCTCAAAGGAGAAATTACCTGGTTTCTGCCCACAAGGTTAGGAATAGATATTGTTAACAGTCTGGTGACCTGTGTTAGGTTGGGAGCGTAGGTCCCAGTCCCTCGCATCTATCCCAGTTCCCAGGCCTGGTCTGGACTTCAAATCCCGGCAGGCCAGGTCCTGATCCCTCTCTGGGGGTGGGGTCAGGACCACTCTCCAGGGTACTTAAGTGATCCCCCAAAAGAACACGTGGTCCCCCTTTCTTCCTCGGGGGGTGTCGCGTTCCTGCGGCTTCCCAATTTCCCCCTCAGGGCCACCCGAGAGCGCAGATCTCCCATTAAACCTGGATATTTCCTAATTTGGCTTGTTTTGATTTGGCTTGATTGGGAATGTTTGCGTCGTCAGAGAGCTCGCTTAGGAAATATTCCTAACAACCCCTTTGCTCTCTGTGGAAGCAGACCTCACCTAAATCCCCCAGAATGTCTATCCCAGACCCTACCCTCCCTAGACCTTTATCTTTGCCTCCCAGATAACGGGACCCAACCTTAGGGAAGATGTCAACGTCCTTTAGGGCCTGCTGACCTCTGTGCCATCTCAGTCAGAGACCACACTACAGTCCAGGCCCTTTAGCCACAGAACCCACTCTCGTGGTCCACCCCCTCCATGCGCCAGCCGCCATCTTTACCTCTTCAGCTAACTGAGCTTGACTGACAGAGGAGACAAGCCTGATTGGCTGCCTCCGCGACTTGGGCAGGGTTCACTTATGATAGCTGAGAGGAACTGGGGGAGATGAGAGAAAACACCACACAGGGTGCCAAACAGTGCGAGATCTGGAGCAAAAGGTGCTGTTCCCAGCTGGACCTGGTGGCGATGGCACTAAGTCTGTGCCCTCAGCCCCAGACAGACAGTGGAGCAGGCAGCAAGGACAGTCAGGTACACTTCAGACTGCCGTGGTAGAGTCCAGGCTCAACCACCCACCATCTAGGTAACTCTGGCAAGTGCCCCGGGCTCTGGGCTTTTCTAGTCATATGTGAAGGTCCACGGAGGCCCTCAGCAACATAAATCCGCATGGATATGTCACAAGTGATAAGCTTAAGTCAAATGGAATGCTGATTAATTAGGTTATAAATAATCACTACAGATAGTCCGTCTCTGCCCGTAACTTGGCTAAGATAACCATACCACGCTGGCAATGTGAGGGAGATAATGTAGTTTTCTTTGTGTCCTCGTCAACTAAAGTTCCCAGAAGCAAAAAAAAAAAAAAAAAAAAAAAAAAAATCGAACCCACAGGAGGGCCGCCCACCACGGAAGGAGGCCAGAGGGAGCAGAAGTGGGGAACAAGACGGCTGTGGCTACAATGGAGATTAGCCCTCTGGGACATGACTTTAATGAGGCAACTCAACTTATTCCAGAGCATAGGAAATATATGGGACTGGGGAGCCTGCGAGAAACCCTGATTTGTATTAAGTGGCACGCTCCTATTCTAGAGCTGGATTAGTGGAAGTATAACCCTACCAAAATGGCCAGAGCATTAACCTAATTACCATGTGGGCAGCAGGGGGAAGGGTATTTGCGGGGCTCTGTGTCAAAGATCATCCTTGATAAGTCAGGCATCCGGGCCTAGAGACACCCTCATGATAGTTAGTAAGCTAGATCAAGCTGAATTGGAAAAGTAAAAGAACAGGTTTATTTGGAGTAAAGAAACTCCCGAGTGAGTTCTCTAGCACCAGAGATGGAGGCTGGAGAAGAGGCAGGAGAAGGCAAGAGCTTGGACTAAAGTGAGGAGCTTAAATACCCTGGAGGCAAGGGGTGATAATGTGTCCTCTATAGGCTGGGTTTGTACCTGAGTGTGGTATGCTAGAGGGGGTCTTGGGCTACTGGCAACTTGAGGGAAGGAGCCACCACAGTTGACAAGAAAGCAAGCAGCTGGACTTCTGGTGCCTTTTCTTTGTGAGAGACTTTCTGAGAGGGTGTGGTTTGGAGAGAGAGGAGCAAGAGAGCAAGAGAGAGAGAGAGAGAGAGAGAGAGAGAGAGAGAGAGAGAGAGAGAGAGAGGCTTCCAGATCAAGCAGGAGTGAGCTGGAGATTTTCAGCTGAACATCTGTTCTTTTTGGACACATGGGCACCAGTTCATATCTGGCTACTTCCTGTTAGCAGGGTACTACGTGGGGTGGGGCAGCAGGGCATCGGTGGGCTCATGCTCAGAGGGAGGTATGGGTGAAGAAGCATCCCAAGATTTCCAGCCAATCTATGCTCCTGATCCACTACTGCTCATATTTGACTAAGATGTCTCATTGTTTTTGAGCTGTGAGCTGTGTCGTTTGTAATGATGTCTTCTCTTTGATTCTATGTGGTTCTGGGATCCCCAGAAGAGGAAAATTCCAATGTTTGTCTCTGTCAAACACGCAGTGAAATGAACATAGAGGCGGCCAGGTTTGTTTTCCTCTCGGCCGGGTTTCTGTCTTTGAAGCAGTCACTTTATTATATGATATATAAGTTCTTTGAGATTTCCATGAAACCTGTTCTGATCATACCCACCCTCCCTGCCCCAATCCTCCCAGACCCACCTCCCCTTCTCTACCCACCTCCCCTTCTCTACCCACCCAATTTCGTGTTCCCACGCCCACCCCCTAAACAAAGTCAATTTGTACTGCCCAAATATTCTTGAATGTTTGGCTTTTCTGTGGAGCTGGTTGGCTTATCAGAGCTTCCCTGTCAGAGAAAATGGCCTCCCTCTTTCCCAGCAGCCAACAACTGCCAGTTGTTCCTCAGAAACCGGTGGGAGGACTCCGCTGGCTGTATACGTTCCCTTTCTCTCCCAGCATAGATAGCTTAGGGGAAAGTCCAGCCTCCAATGACGTGGAAGGGAGCACAGGCCCCTGGGTTCTCTGTCTTCCGGGTCTGTACTGGGCTTGGCCTGTGACCATCTGGTCCCTAAGTTGTCCTGGCACTTTCTGCTGAGACCCAGTGCCCTATTTACAAACTTCTTGTGGCGGTTTGAATGAAAATAGCCCCCAAAGGGAGTGGCACTATTAGGAGGTGTGGGTTTGTTGAAGTAGGTGTGGCCCTGTTGTAGGAAGTGTCACTGTGGTGGTGGGCTTTGAGGTCTCCTGTGCTCAAGCTATGCTCAGTGGGACACAGTTGCTGCCTGTGGATTAAGATGTAGGACTCTCAGCCCCTTCTCCGGCACAACAGCCGCCTGCATGGCGCCATGTCTCATCATGATGATGATGGACCAAATCTCTGGAACTATGAGGCACCGAATTAAATGTTTTTCTTTACAAGAGTTGTCATGGTCATTGTGTCTCCTCACAACAATAGAAACCCAAACTAAGACATCCCTTTTCTCAGGGCCCCCACTCTGCTGCCCTCTAAGTCTTGGCACGCTGACCCGCGGCAGCTTCCACCTGCTAGACAAGCCCCCCAGATGTGTTCTTCAGTATCTGCGACCTGGGTACCATTCTCTGCCTTCCACTAAATTTAGGGTTTCTAGGGTCTGGTCAGCTCTGGTCCTCAATCCCTCCCCACCTCTTCCTTGTTCTACACAAGGCAATGGCAGCATAGACTGGCATCTCGCTGCTGCCTCTCCCTTCCAAGGCTTTGACCTGTTTTCCCTTCCCCATCTCTCTTTAGGTTAATCCCACCTTTAGCCTGGGCCTTGCTTTCTTCCTTCCTTCTTCCCTCCCCTTCTTTCTACCTCCCTCCCTATCTTCCTTCCTCCTTTTTTTCTCCCTACCTCCCTTCCTCATCATCCCCTTCCTTGCTTCTTTCCTTCTCACTTCCCTTCCTTTCCTTACCTCCTTCCTGCCTTCCCCCCCCTTTCCTCCCATGTGTATTGCATATGTGCACATAAATACACGTGTGTTTGAGTGCAAGCATGATAGGGGCCTCAGAAGACAACCTTGAGGGTCGGTCCCCACCTTCCACCTATTTGAAAAACTGTGTGTTTACCACACAATAGAATTGCCTTAGTAGGGCTCCTCATCAATGAACTGTCTTGATTACGCTAATTGACAAGAGCAGACCCACCCTGACTATTGGTGGCAGTTTCTGGTGGTTTTCCAGAGAAACAAGGGTTTGACTAAGGTCGCTCATCTTTTGTTCTCTTGCCCTTCCCTCGTATTTCCAGCTGGCTCACCTTGCTTTCGTCCTTCACTGACAGCAGGCCCAGCTCTTCTGCTCTTCGGTCGTGGACTCCTGACAGCTGGCTCCCCTGGAGCTTTCCGGAGGAGACTGCTCAGGTCCCTAGCGTTGTGGACTGAACAACTACCTGCTTCTCAGACTCTCAGGGGTGAGGCACCTGTCATTGCTATTTTAACGCAAGCTGACTTAATACATTCTTTTTTAGTTTTAATTTTAATTTCATTTTATGTGTATGAATGTTTTGCCTGCATGTATATCTGTATACCATGCATGTGTCTGGTGCCTGTGGAGGCCAGAAAAGGGCACCATTTACTCTGGAGCTGGAGTTACAGATGGTTGTGAGCCACCATGTGGGTGCTGGGAATCAAACTCTGGTCCTCTGGAAGAGTATTCAGTGCTTTTAACTGCTGGGCCATCTCTCCAGTCTCAATAAATTTGTCATGTATATTTATCCCATTAGTTCTGTTCCTTTAGGGAACCCTAATGTTGGGTTTCTAATTGTTCATTACTGTGTATGTCCTTCAGTATCCAGAGATTCTCCTGTCTCAGTGTGACCAGCACTTTACCCCTGAGCCACCGCTCCTGTCCATCTTGGTTCTTATACACAGAAGGCAACTTTGGGGACTTAGAAGTCAATTCCCTCCTTACTAAAGTTCAAAAGTCTATTTTGTTGCATATTCTTAAGTTTGTATTTTCTTTCTTTCCTTCCTTCCTTTCTTCCTTCCTTCTTTCCCTCCCTCCCTCCCTCCCTCTTTCATTTCTTTTCTTCCCGAGGCAAGTCTGTGTTGCGTTAAGGTTCTGTATCCTCATTTACTCTAGACTCTGGGTGGACCGAGAGGACCACGTGTCACTGGTAATTGTTTGTAGGCAGATGCTTCTTTCCCATAGCCGCTCTCAAATAATCACACAGAGGCTTATTATTAATTACAAATGCCCAGTTAGCTCAGTTGATACGGCAGAGCATGAGACTCTTAATCTCAGGGTCGTGAGTTCGAGCCCCATGTTGAGCACCAGCTGAAACCTTAACTAATTATTCATTATCAAAAAAATTAGGAGTCGGATATGGGGCAAGAACCTGAAGATCAGAGAAGCAGGGGAGCAGACATAGCGACTTCCTACCTCTTCCATTCCTTCCTCCAAAAAGGTCTGAGATCCTCTCTCAGCCACGCCTTCCTGCTTCCTGTCTCCTGTTCGTCTACAGTCCTCCAAACATCTATGGTTAATTTTGGTCAGCTAGTGGCTAGCTCTGCCCTCCAACTCCAAGCAAACTTTGTCAAAACACAAGTATCAATCAAAATATCACCTCACACTTGTTTTGTAGACCAGGCTGGCTACGCACTCAGAGATTCGCCTGCTTCTGCCTATGAAGTGCTGGGACCAAAGGCATGGACTACCACACCCAGCTTGAAGTTTGCGTTTTTTCAAGGTAGGGCATGACTGCATATTCTAGGAGGAATCTGTCCTTAAAGGCCTTCAGTTAAGAGGAAGATAGATTAACTAGGTAGTTAGAGATAATGTAATTAGAAGTCAGCTCTCCCCTCCACAGCAAACTCCAAAGCTGTCCACACACAGGTATTCTTCTAGGTCCTTTTCTAGAACCAGTTTTGTCTTTCCTCTCTTTCCCTCCTTCAGGGATCCAGAGTGATGGTTCCAGCCACTGCAGGGCATTGCCCAATGCTACAGGATGAAGAAGACCCTAATCCAAGCAAGATCTGCATCCCTCGTGGCTACAGGTCTGGCTGGGGAGGTTAAGGGAAGAGAAAGACCATTGTTTACTGAGCAAGTCTGTGCTGGGGTAAGATGTGTCCATTACCATCCTCACCTACCCTAGACTTTGGGTGGATGAAGGAGAGGAGCATGTGTCGCTGGATGGTACCGCTTTCTGGATCTCTCAGGCTAGGTGTGGCCTGAAGCCATCACCTTTGGAGTCTTATTTTAATCTGCCTCATGTGTTTCCCAACAAATGCAAGCACACCTGTAGCCTGACTGGCAGGGGCTCCCCACCCTTTGCCTTCCCTTGGCACTCCTGTCCCTGATGTTGTCTGTGGATCTTCACTTAGCTGTTATCTGATGTCACGTGACTCCAGCACCCGGTTTCCAGCAGCGAAGTTACAAATGTGCAGACTGGAAATGATCTTTGCCAGTTTAAAAATTTTAACTTCATTAATTTTTTGGCTTCCCATGATTTGTTGACTTGTCTACGTAGAAAATTCAAATGTCTTATTTTTATTTTATTTTATATATTTTTATATATAAGCATATATTTTATATATGAAATATATAGCTTATATATTTTTAAAAATTAAACCGAGTGATTTGGGCATTTATTGGAAAACTAAAATGTTTGAAACTGGCTTCCATGGAGTTCTCACTGTTTGCAATGGGTCCTGTGTCCTATGGCCGGACACAAGGAGGGAAGTGGGATGGTTCATCTCCAGAACATACATGGTCCCCAGAGGGCAGATGTGTGTGTGAATCACGTCCATATGCACAGGAAATGATTATTGACATGATCCCTAAGCATAATACTCGAGATTATTCTCCAGCTTGTAAAATGTTATGGCATAACTTATTATGAAGCATCTGAGTGACCGATGTGTCTTTCGGTGAACTGGTTTCTCTGATGAGTTGAAACCTAGACTGTGTAAACATAGGAAGGGAAACCCGTCTGGGTTTGTGTAGTCAGGCACGGATGTTCCCAACCGCACTGCCTTGCCAGCTGTGTGGTGCACACAGCCTGCAGGGAGCAAATCTATGGGATTTGAGAATTATACAGTCTTTTTTTAGTAAAACAGCCACACGTAAGACCACCAGCTATCACTGACACAAGTACACAGTCATTTCTCGGAGGTATACCATTTTATAATATTCCTCTCGAGTTCTTTTAAAAATCTGGAACCTTAGTCATTTGGTATTTTTTAAGTTACAGGAACAAAGAAAAAAATAAAAACTGCAAAGTGTGTTGCTTCAAGAAAAGACCACAACATTATAGCACTAGTGTGGCTGTTGTCTGCAAGGCCTGTTGGAAACCCTCCAGCAATGGCTTTAAGAAAACAAGAACTATTACCAGATTAGAGCAGAAGCCACTGTTTCAAATAAAGTGTATGGTCGATAGAATTTGGGATAACACATAGAAAAGCACATTTTGACAAAGCCACCTCCCCAGACAGATCAGAAGCAATCTGACGGATAATTTTTTGCCCTCTATGATAAGCAACAAGACAGTTGTAGAGACAGGCAGCAAACAGCATGTCATATCGGGATGACAAATCTGATCCTCCAGTTGGTGAGGGATTCACGTGGCCACTGCAGAACAATTTTACCAGTGACCATTCCTCAGAAAGGCTCCAAGAGGCACAGAAGCCTACGGGAAAAAAGATTAAGTAACTTATGACCTGAATTGTCTGCTCGGCTCCCTAAAATTGATTTAATGCCTAAATACTTTCTTTTTAAATGAAAATAAATGGTTCCTTTCATGAATATAAAATGAGGCCTTTGAGAAAAAGAAATTGAATAATTTAAACTAAGAAACAAATTCAACTAAAATAATTAGCTGTGCATTTTAATTGGAAGTTATTTTTGCAGTTTTTTTATTTTTTGTTTTGTGTTGCTTTTCAGCTTTGTCTTTGGTTTGTTCCTTTGTTCTGAGACTGGGTTTTTTTTTTTTTGTGTGTGTGTGTGTGTGTGTGTGTGTGTGTGTGTGTGTGTGTGTAACAGCTCTGGCTGTCCTGGAACTTGTTCTGTACACCAGGCTGGCCTCAAATTCACAGAGATCCTCCTGCCTCTGTCTCCCCAAGTGCTGGGATTAAAGGCATGCGCCACCACATCTGGCTCTCTTATAGTTTCTTTTAAGCTTTTTTTTTTGTTTTGTTTTGTTTTGTTTTTGTTTTTCGAGACAGGGTTCCTCTGTGGTTTTGGAGCCTGTCCTGGAACTAGCTCTTGTAGACCATCTTTTAAGCTTTTTTCAACTATCCATGAACCACTGTTCAAGTTAACATTAGCTCCAGATTGCTATAGTTAGGTTTTGCTTTGTAAAGTTTTTTTTTTTTTGCTTTATAAAAAAACCACACAGCCATTCTTTGCTACCAAGCACTGTGAACAAGAGAATAGTCTCTTTCCTTGACACGAGTGAGCTGAGGCGCAACTGAACTTTCTGCCTCATTCCTTTCCATCGCTGTTTTAAACAGGTGTGCGCAGATATTGTCCTATTTTGAATGTGAACTCTCCCGCATTGTCTCTTAAGGGAGGTTGTGGATCCAGGACTTAGCTGGCCTTTGAGGGTGGGTCTTGAAGGTTTTATATATAACCTGGCTGCAACCAGCCTGTGCTTTCTGCTCCTTGTTTGCAGCCTGGATGTGAAAAGCTGCCTCAAGTGCCAGCCGCCATGACCAGGAACCAGGTCAGTCACACGCATTCCCTGTGACCGTGGACCAAAAGAAATGCTCTCACTCTTGCGTGCTCCTGTCAGACAGTCGGTGACAGAGATGAGAATGTTAAGGGGCACATATACGTTTTAATGTAGCTTTATTGGTGATTAGTTCACATACAACGAACTCTAATGCACATACTTTTTATGGTCAGAAAAAATAAAATAAAAATAGTTCTATTGTTGAAAAAAAACTAGTTGTCTTTCTGAAATGGCATTTTTCTGCCTCCAAATTATCATCATAATGAAATTTTAAATTGAGAATTCCAGTGGGAAGGCTGCATGAAGTGAAAAAATTTAACTGAGGATTTTTTTGTGTGTGCAGATTATGGGGTAACACTTGACCCAAATATATCAGCCCTTGTCTTCTGCATCGCTTTGAGGTTATCATGATGAAGACATGAACACCGAAGAACTGTCTATCCTCAGGAAGATTCTTCACGTACCATGTTCAAGCTATACAAAGACAAGTGCAAATTTAACAGACTAATTTTCAAATTTTATCTTAATAATGCTCATTATTCTGCATCATGAATTAAAGCAGCCTGCCCTTTTGAACTTCTGGTTAAAAAGATTGAACTTCTTTGAGATTTTCTAATCTTCCTAAAGCTGTTAGTACATTGAACATTTTGATAAAGCTTTATGATATACACTTCTTGGACATGAACACATTTATAAACAGGTAAATGGAAATTGTAACATGAATTCTATTAATTTTAATAATAGAAACTTGGAATCAGCTATTAAGAGGTAAAAGTTAAAGGATCAGAGAAGCAGAGTGGCCACGGGAGAGTTTTTACATTTACCAATGCTCAGATCAAATGTGCGGTCCTGTCCCTTCAAATCCTCACATTGCATCCCCAGACTGTGTCCCCAGACTGCATCCTCAGACTGCATCCTCAGACTGCATCCTCAGACTGCACCCTCAGACTGTCCTCAGACTGCATCCTCAGACTGCATCCTCAGACTGCATCCCCAGACTGCGTCCTCAGACTGCATCCTCAGACTGCACCCTCAGACTGCATTCCCAGACTGCGTCCTCAGACTGCATCCCCAGACTGTGTCCTCAGACCGCATTCCCAGACTGCGTCCTCAGACTGCGTCCCCAGACTGAATCCTCAGACTGCATCTCCAGACTGCGTCCTCAGACTGCGTCCCCAGACTGCGTCCCCAGACTGCGTCCTCAGACTGCGTCCCCAGACTGCGTCCCCAGACTGTGTCCCCAGACTGCGTCCTCAGACCGCGTTCCCAGACTGCGTCCTCAGACCGCATCCTCAGACTGCCCTGATCTCCTGTTTCTTCCCCCTTATATTCCTCTCTCCACCCAGCCACCTCCCTAGTGCTGGAAGTAAATGCATGTGATCCTAAGTGCTGGGACCACCTTTGTGTGAGCTCTGTTTCTCTTTCAGAGAGATTCAATGTTGTATAGCCCAGGGTGGTCTTGAACTCACAGAGATCCATCTGCCTCTGTCTCCCAAATGCTGGGATTAAAGGTTCGTGCCACCACTGCCTGGCCACTACAGCTAACCAGTGGCTTAGCTCTGCACTCTGATCTTCAGGCAAGCTTTGTTATAGCATAAATAAAATATCACTACAGGAAATGAGTTACGACATCAATGACAAGGTTCTATTAAATAGGATGATTTAGAAAAGTAATAATTTACACTTTTTTTTTTTTTGGAGTTTTGAGACAGGGTTTCTCCGTAGTTTTTTTTTGGTTCCTGTCCTGGAACTAGCTCTTGTAGACCAGGGTGGCCTCGAACTCACAGAGATCTGCCTGCCTCTGCACTTTTTTTTTGAGGCAGCGTGACAGCTCTGGCTATCCTGAAACTAGCTCTTGCTGGAGAGCAGGCTGGGCAAGGGGCGTCATGATAGGAGAAAGAATAGTAACAGTGGTGTCATGGCAGGAGGCAGAATGGCCACAGTGGGTCAACCGCACCTACTTTCTGCTGTAAAGAGTTAAAATTATGAAGACAGCCGAGGCTTGAGAGGCCCAGCTGCAGACCACAGGGAGTACCGACACGGGAGGGGTAGGAGCGTTGTGAGCTGGGAGGCCATAAGAGAAAGACCACACTACCCAGTTTGTTCTAAGCCACTCTTGCTGTGAAGACAATAAACCACGAGGCTATAATTCACTACCAACAAAAAGAAATTCTAATTCCATTCCTTATGATAAAAACTATGCTTCCACCTTCTATACCAATAAAGTGACTGTAAATGGCCAAGTCAAAATCATATTTTACCTTTCTTCCTTAATGTTAAGTGAGTGGGTGAATGTAGTCACAAAACTTAGGTGCACAAGCCATTGTGTTACACACTAACGTGCAGAAAGCAAAACGACGTGTAGACATCCAAAGGGAAATAGTCTCACTAAAATAAATAAAACATACAAACTATTGGATAAAACCAACGTGGGCACACACTGAATCATCTGCAGCAGGCCTGGCTGTCATGTGATTTTAGCTTCACTGCTGCAGGCTACAGCAGAACTGAGCTGAAAATAATTAGGATTTGACTGTTATGTAAGGTCAGCCAAGTTCACTAATATGTCTCTTTCCTTGCCAATCTCAAACTGAGTTCAGCAACTTTAAAACTGGGTTCTCAGGAAACGAATGACTTCACAGCTGGAAGGGGGCGTCATAAGGCAAGAAGGGGTGAAGAGGACATGTTGGCAAAGGATGAGATGGATGTCTCAGAGTTATAGTCCACTCTTGGGGTTCAGTATATTTCCCCAAACACATGTACTACTCATGGCTCTGGCCGTATGGGAGTTCTCAGAGATTTTTCCAACTTTCTAAAAGCTGTTAGCATATCTAAAAACTCAATTAATATTATACAAACCTATAATGTAAGTCAGTCACATTTCTTAGGTTTTAGAACATTCGTAATGACAAGAAGTAAAAACTAACATCATCAAGAGCAGGGCTCTGCTAACTTTTTCGTGGGGTGGTTTCATGTTATTACACTCATTTGCTTTGTTTGTTGTGTAGGGTGTACACCATCATGTGACGGTCAGAGGACAACATTCGAAGTCAGTTCTCTCCACTGTAGGCTGTGGAGACGCAGAGACTGATCTCATGAAGTCAGGCTTGGGGACGAGCACTTTTACCTGCTAAGCCAACCCAAGCTGATTTTCCAGTCGTCTCTTGCTGAACACAGAAATCTTGGTACAGTCAGTCAGACAGACACTCTCCGGGCCTGTGGTGGCGTGTGGTGCTGGTTCATATAGAGACAGACTCAAGCCTGGGTTTAGCTGTGTTCTTAGCTTCTCTCACGATACAGTCGCTGGCAGAACTCCCGAATCAGTGCTGAGAACGCTACTTCCTGGAAGGCTACATCTGAGCCCGCCTCACTCTCCAGGATGGCAAAGGAGATAGAAAGGGTGACGAACCCCACATCCAGGGACACCTGACACCCTGTTCATATTGGCATGTATGACTACTGCCTTTCACGATTGGTAATAAAAGTCAGGTCTTAATATTGACCATCCACTTGAAAGATGGTAACACCCTGTATGGTCACATCCTGTTTCATAAAGAAAACCATTTCTAATATTCCATATACATTTTAAAAAGATTTTATTTATTTATTATGTATATAGCGTTCTGCCTGCGCGTATGCCTGCAGGCCTAAAGAGGGCACCAGATCTCATTACTGATGGTTGTGAGCCACCATGAGGTTACTGGGAATTGAACTCAGAATCTCTGGAAGAGCAGCCAGTGATCTTAACCTCTGAGCCATCTCTCCAGTCCCCATATATATTTCATATTGGGGAAAAATAACCACATACAGAAGTTACTGCAACAACCTTTAAACACACATGCACACACACACACACACACACACGCATGCAGGCACACACACACACACACACACACACACACACACAGCCCAGGAGGATAAGGATCTTATATACTCTTACTGAAATGGCCAACTCAAAGCACACACTGGCTTTCACAAAAAATTAAATACTAATATAAACACATTTTATTTATTTATTTTTTTGAGACAGGGTTTCACTGTGTAGCCCTGGCTGGCCTCAAACTTTTTATATAGAGAAGCCTGGCCTCGAACTCACAGAGATCCACTTG
>NC_022031.1:17196922-17203775 GCF_000317375.1 Microtus ochrogaster | reverse complement strand
TACAGGTTTTAATGTAAACTTCAAAAACAGTATTTGTTATGTCCAATGTAATAAATACATAATTATTCCAGTCTTTAAAAACAACAGCCACCACTTCTACCAGAGCCCCCAGGAGACCGCCTACGGCTGTGAGTCCGTTGGCGTGTTGCTCTGATTCGCCTTTTCTCCAGAGTCAGAATGTTTCAGAAACTGACCAGTAGCGCCGATGTACAATCTCGATCGCATGGGCCACTTCTGAAAAAAGAGTAAGAATCCGAAATTTAGTCTTTAGACATACAACATAGGTATATGATATCTAAACTTTAAAACACAGTAATGTTAGTGAGGCACTATTTAGCTGGTAAGGATGCTAATTACAAAGTCTGCGGGACAAGATGAAGACTGTTTAGCAATAGTAGCGACACAAGCAAAGAAGGCTTTGATATAACTGTATAAGTAATACACGCATGTTTGAGAACTGCAGGAAGTTAAGGAGAACGAATATTGCTGAGATGTAGAAAGTCTACCACTATTTTAATTCCAAGGTAAGCCTAAAACAAAATTAAGCTTAAAACATTAGTTCTAAAGAAGCAGCGCTCAGTTATATACAAAGTAAACATTCAAGAAAGGTATTAACTAGAAAGGACTAGGTGGCCCGGGGCAGCAACGGCCCCCGGACAGCAACGGCCAGCAGCTTCGCAAAGCAGCCCATTTTCTTTAGTTTGGGTTTCCTGCCTCATGGTGGATGAGTATAGACAGTGGTAATGCACTTTATATCTTCTAATACTCACGAGGCAATGTCTACAAAGATGGATGTGAGATTATTCTGATTTGGACATCACATAATACACACACTCTGAAGCCCAGCACTGTATCTCACAAATATGTGAAATTTTCACACGCCAGATTAAAATAAGAATGATGGTAGGTGGCTGTGTGATATTATCAGGAAAGCCACTTTTCTGTGGCCACCAAGAAAGTTCTATTTCAATTTCTCCAGCTATGATTAGCGAATACAGCCCTAAAAGGTTTCTCTCTACTAAGGTATATTTATTTTATTTTCTGCTTGCTTTAAGTCGCATGTGTTACAAGTCCATAGGCTTGCATGTGAAGTAATATACATCAGCATGGCATCTTCATCTGCAAGCATGTGTTACTATATTTTCTTCTGTATTCTAAAGTACACTTGAAATTGTGTCGTTTTGTTTAAACTTTGAAAAATTGAGCAATTAACCAGAACTGAACCTGAAATTGAATACCTTGAAATTAAAAGTGCCCTTATTCTAATTAAATGAACCCAAACAACAAGACCCCACAGTTTTCAAATTCTTGCTCATCGTTATTATGGACAATGGATTACCGCAGGACCTGGCAATTAGCAGATCTTCTGTGCGTTTTCCCCTGAGTTAAAGGTCTGGAATACACACACTCCTGATCTGGAGAATCGTCCCTCTGGGCCCCTAGTGCAGACTGAAATGCCTAATTTTCCAAGCGGATAAAAGTGGGTTTAAGTCATGCTGCAAAAGTCCTTTTTTTTATTTATTTACTTTTATTGTATATGCACTGGTGTTGTGCCTGCAGGTATGTCTGTGAAAGTGTGTATCTTTTGAAGTTACAGTGTTGAGTTGCATATGGGTGCTGGGATTCGAACCTGGGTTTGAAGAACAGTCAGTACCCTTAACCACTGAGCCATCTCTCCAGCCCAGAGGTCTAGTTCTTAAAACTGTCTTCCAGTTTAACGCACAGAACCCAGAGCCTTGCAAATGCTAACCACGAGTTCCACCCCGACCATGCCTTGATACTCTTAAGACTCTAATCATTTTAATATGTCCATAACATTGGGAAAAAGGATTGATGGTTCAAAGCAACAGACGGGACTATCTGTTTAAATAGCTCTAATAATTTCTGAGTACTTAGTGCTCGGTGATTTCAGAACACCCACTCAGGGTTATATATGATAGTTTATAGTGAGGTTTTACTTAACCTGAATTTAAAAATGCTCAGAATATTTTATTACCTTCATATTAAGGACAGACTTAATGTTTAAAATTTTCTATAGTGTCCCTAAAATAGAGGCAGGCAATCTTCAACTAAGTATGTAAAATTTCTGTCTTCTGAAACTCCACAGCTTGTGGTTTAGACTGTTTTTCTTAATAAATATAATATTCTTCTTTATAGTAATATACTGCAATTTATATTTTCTAGCTCTATATTGTATTCATTTAGGGCAGGGATTCAGTCTGTCTTACAGTTGGATTCTCTGTCCTAGAGCAGAGATTTCTACATAGTATTAAACCAAATGTTTGATATTAAAACACACCCGTTCCCTGTTAACTATCATCAATTTCATTTTTATGAGATAATCTTTGGCCTTCTAGAATTTTCTCTGGGATTTAGATATTATGGACATTGTCTTTTAAAATCGGACATCAAGTCAGATTGGTTTTCCACAAACAGTTGTGTCTACAGAAACGTTTGGCACATGGGTCAGGTATGAGGCTCGCTCTGCCCCTTTCCAGCACGGACCTCTCTAGCGTTTCCCATTCAAGAAAACCGCGGGGGACACTGAGGAGAAATACTTGACCTCTTTCTAAATTTTATCAACTGCAAGGGAGGCATTGGATTTCTCCTTCTGGCCTTGAATCTTAGTGTCTAAATAAACTTTGTCCAATACATGGCAAACATCAAGTCAAAGAAATCTATTAGTGGGATATTTGAATAGCGTTAGTCTAAAATGATAGTAACACAACCTTCTTAATTGTAATGGGCGACTTTTCAGCTAGTATGCTGTAAAATGTAGGGACAGAATGGGTTCCATTGTTACAAACATTTCACTTTTTCCCACGTATTGTTTGAACTGCCTTCTCTACCTCCGCGTCAACGGCGTTTTCACAGAGAGTTTTCTTAAAATGCGCTCCGTGATTTAAGTACAAATAATGTTAGAGAATGGATTTATTCAGTTCAACAAAATGTAATTCCTCAGTTTTGTTACTCAACAATTTATTCAACGCTTAGATGCTTAAGATTACATTCTAATCGTGTGTATTTGTGTTCATTTTCAGAACAGTGGGACAGAAATGTGAACATTTGAACTCAGCGAACACAGAGATTTTTCATTCAGAAGCAAAAGGCACACCAAAGGAAGGTTTCAAAATAAAATCCAGAAAAGATGATGTAAAAGCTACTCTCTGCCACACTCATGACCGACTCACGGAGATGTAAGAAAATCGTGCAAAATGGTTTCTCTTGGCTAATTTGAATATAGACCAATTCACTCAACATACATGCCAATCTAATATGACAGTTACATGAAACATTACCGGGGTTTTCTAACATTGTTGGTAGCTGTCTAGTCTATTTAACTGTGATTGAAATTTTACTCTATGGGAATGTAGACTGGTCTCATTTGTTTATTTTT
This sequence comes from Microtus ochrogaster, assembly GCF_000317375.1. Lineage (NCBI taxonomy): Eukaryota > Metazoa > Chordata > Mammalia > Rodentia > Cricetidae > Microtus > Microtus ochrogaster. Next base: position 17,200,378 of record NC_022031.1, on the reverse strand, counting down.
ATTATTATTTTGTTACTGATTTTGACAATTTTTTGGGTTTGTTTGCTTGGTTTTGTCCTTTTTTTTTTTTTACAATTACTTAGGGGCAAAGAATTAATTTCACTATTCCATTTAACTCATGAAGCCTTTGGAATAGTTCAAGAAAAAGACAATAGGAATGTAATATGGAAGTTAAGACACTTGACTCTTGAACTTAGATGTTACCAGTAGTTAGTATGAATAACAGCTTCCCCATCTGAGCGAAAATCTTTAAGAGGTTGGAGAGATCCAGGAGCCCAGCTAGGATCAAACGCCCCAGTTTCCTGATTACAAACTGTCAAGAACCAGCCTAGTGTATTGGGGACCTTGTCACCATCGCCCGCGGGCCCAGGTGTTTCTGCCTGACTGGGAGGAGTGCCAGTTCCGTGGCATCTGTTTCCGCGGTGACAGGGTAGCTCCCGGGGTTCCACCCCGGGAGTTGCCTACCTTAACTGGGTGCAGGTAGCCGTCGCCTCGCAAGGCGCCCAGTCTGGGGTCTCCCGGAACCTCGCTGTCGTCCTGCAGGCTGCGGGTGAGGTGGGCGATGTAGGTGGTGGCCAGCAGCAGCACGTCCAACTTGGACAGCTTGGTGTCGGGCGGCACCGACGGCAGTGTGCGCTGCAGCTCCAGGAAGGCATGCCGCAGGGTCTGCACGCGGCTGCGCTCCCGAGCGGCGTTCGCGGCTGCAGGTCGGCCACCCCCGGAGCGCGCGACGACCCCGCCGGAGCCTGTCTGCCCGGCGCCGGTCCGTCCCGGGCTCGAGTCGCGGGCCGCGGCGGCCGATGGGGCGGGCTCGGCGCTGCGTGGGCTGCTGGCGGGACGACCACGCTCCATAGCGGCACCGGCTCCGGTTCCCGCGGCGAGCACTGCAAGGGAGCGGGGCGGCCGTGAGACCCGGCATCGCAGGCTCGCCCTCGAGTCTCCAGTGCCGGGCGGCTGCTGAAGGCGCACAGGGCTCAGCCTCCCGTCCCCGCAGAGACATCCCTCCCTCCCTCCCGCCCGCCCACGCGGGGAAATGGTGCTGCGGGGCCCCCGCCTCACCTCGGACTTGCCTCCCGCACCTTTCCCCGCCGCGGCCGTGCAGAGCTCTGCTGAGCAGTGCTAGGCGACCAGGGACGTCGAGCAGGTCACTCCATCCCCGTCCAGCCTCTGCTGCCGCCTTTTATGCGGGTGCCCAAAGCCAGCAAGTGGGAGACTCGCACAGTCACGTCGGGCCGAGACGCGCGCCCACCCGAGCCCCTAGGCTAGGGACGACAGAGTCGCGGAGCCGCCCCCTCGGCGGACAGACTCATCAATCAAACCGGTCGGGGGTGGGACGGACACCTGGCCCCGCCCCTCTGACCGGGAAGCGCGGGACCCCTCGGTTCAGTTCAGCTTGGCTGTCCCCTCGAGGAGCGTCTCCGCCCGCTGTTTATGCAGTAGAACCCTTCGTCGGGACACCGTGACCCAGAGACCCCGCCATCGCCCCCTTGCTGTCTTGGCACCTGCGCTCACCGACTCAGACCGATCTGGGAGAAACCTGGGTCGCCGCGTCTGGGTCCCAGCTCTGCAGCCCGCACCGGCCTTTGCGGCGAAGGGGACCCGGTCCCAGCCGCAGCCCAGTCAGACAGGCTCTAAGCCAGGGACTCAGAATATCAGCTATAAACTGTCTTAGAGGACACTGCTCACTTACAGATTCTTGAATATTTTCCAGCAGATGTCTGACTTTTCACGTCGGGATTACTAAACTGCACTACTTATACTGCGATGAACCAGACGTGTTGAATTGGTTCGTGAACTAGGGTGATTCTTAGGCAGTAGCTTTAGAAAGCACGCCCAGATTCCCTTGATTCAAGGACTCGTATGGAATAAGAAACCATACTGTATTTCCTGGTAAATTTTATTTAACAACTAATAAAGTAAATAGATCCCGGAATTCACACACGGAAAGTCTCAGATTCAATAAAGAAACAAATCAAACAGGAAGGTATACACCGAGATAACCGCTCTACAAACCCTCACGCCACGCTGTTGCCTAGTTCTAGGACGAAATCAAATCACGCCAGGCTGAACTGACTCCTTTTCCTCACTCAAATGTTCCTTTACTTTTGGGTTTCGGAGGTGAGGTTCGTGGATATCGCTTTTTGTTACCAAGCTTTCAGACTCCTTCAAGGACATATTCCTGTATTTTCAAACAAAAACAATATGCGCCAGCGTTTAATTGACATATAATTGACTTGATAGGAAAAAAAAAAGACGACAGACATAGAACCCAGGACACACTAACCATTGGTAAAGGTTCATAGCTAGTCAGGGTTTAAAAGAAAGCAGAAACAGAACATTTCCTGCTTTGAGAACTACATGGAAATAAGGAGGCCGGTTGTGACCACGCAGAAGTGCCCGAAGCTCCCGAAGTTTTCCCTTACATCTCAAGGTCTCTGTCTAGCCTGGTTCGCTGCTTTCCTGCTGCCCCTGTGTGCCCTAGACAGCTGTGGGACAAAGGGCTGATGTCACAGACCGGACCGCCTAGCCTAGCCGTTTGGTCCCATCTACGCTACTGTAGGCAGTCCAAATTCCCGAAAGAAACTAGTATTTTCAGTCGCCTTAAATATAGGTAAGCCTAAATCTCCACTATCACATAACAAGTAAGCAATGGGAGCCAAATGGCCCTTTTCATTTGTTGAGTACTCTTTAGTATCTTCTTCTCACTTCGCCTTTACAAAAACTGAGGATTTTATAGTTTGGAGGATAAGGGTTCTCAGGGATTGGGCAACACTTCCAGTACATACCTAGTAGATGGCTAAGGCATGGGTCAAACCAAGTAAATTGTCCCTAACGTTTATGGTCTTTGCCATACTATTGAGTGTTTGCATGTTGCAAAACAGTTTGATGTCTATTATTAAGATGCATATTTTAGATTGATTGACACCTTATTAGTAGTCCAAATATATGTTCATAGTATATTTTTCTCTGAAGTTCTTAGTTGTCTAGTTTTCCAAAAGAATGCAGCAGATATTCATTGAGTGTGGTGTAAATCTTAGAACTATTTTTTAGTCTTTTAAATATGCCAAGTTGTAATGTTAAGGTTGTCTTTATAAAATATCAAATGGAAAAAAGAAAGCATATTTAACAAGTGGTGCTGGCATAACTGGATATCAACATGTAGAAGAATGAAAATAGACCCATATCTATCACCATGCACAAAACTCACGTCCAAATGGATCAAAGACCTCAACATAAAGCCAGCCACACTGAACCTTATAGAAGAGAAAGTGGGAAGTACACTTGAATACATCAACACAGAGAACCACTTCCTAAATATAACCCCAGCAGGGCAGACACTGAGAGAAACAATTAATAAATGGGACCTCCTGAAACTGAAAAGCTTCTGTAAAGCAAAGGACACGGCCAACAAAACAGAACAACAGCCTACAGATGGGAAAAGATCTTCACTAACCC
>NC_022031.1:17183143-17196622 GCF_000317375.1 Microtus ochrogaster | reverse complement strand
GGAAACAACCTTCCTCAAGACCCAGTAATACCACTTTTGGGTATATATCCAGAGGATACTCAATCGTGCCACAAGGGTATGTGTTCAACTATGTTCATAGTAGCTTTGTTTGTCATAGCCAGAACTTGGAAACAACCTAAATGGCCCTCCACCAAAGAATGGATAAGAAAAATGTGGTACATTTACACAATAGAGTACTACACAGCAGGAAAAAAAATCTTGAATTTTGCAGGAAAATGGATGGAGCTAAAAAACATTTTGAGTGAGGTAACCCAGACACAGAAAGACAATTATTACATGTACTCACTCATAGGTGGTTTTTAAACATAAAGCAAACAAAACCAGCCTACAAACCACAATCCCAGAGAACCTAGACAACAATGAGGACACTAAGAGAGACTCACATAGATCTAATCGATATGGGAAGTAGAAAGTAGAAAAAGACAGATCTCCTGAGTAAATTGGGAGCATGGGGACCTTGGGGGAGGCTGAAGGGGGAGGGAAGAGGCAGGGAGGGGAGCAGAGAAAAACGTAGAGCTCAATATATATATAATAAAAGCTAAAAAGTACATATCACATAGTAGAGAATAAAATGTTTAAACATTTTATACTATACATGTATTTTGTATCTATTAAATAAGTTAATTCCAACTATTTCTCTCATTGTTTAAGGAATAACTTTCAGCTCGTCTGGTGGTTTAATCCCAGGAGGCAGGCAGGCAGACAGGCAGGCAGATCTGTGAGTTTGAGACCAGCCTGATCTACATTTCAAGTTCCAGGTCAGCCAGAGCTTTACAGAGGGATCTTTATCCTTTGAGTTATCGTTCAGCAAGCGTGGGAGATGTATACAGTACTATAACTGCCATCAGAGTAGGACACAGGACGCCCCAATATCTGCAGCAATTACCTTTTCTTAGTCGACACTCTCTCCCGTTAGTTCCTGGCAAGCCCTGATCCATTTTCTGTCATCATGGATCCCCTTCTGCCAGAATATCACACAAATAGAAGCACATAGTAGGTCTTTTCTAAAGTCTAGCTACTCTCACCAACATATTTGAAACCCATTCATGTTGAGTGGTTCACTCTCTCTCATTGCTGAGTAGAATTCTTAGTAGGGGTGTGTGTGTGTGTGTGTGTGTGTGTGTGTGTGTGTGTACATACATATATACATATACATAGGTACATTTGTCTTAAATATTTAATGATTACAAATAGACCATTCTAAACACCCAGGTACAGTTTCTCTTGAGTATAGATTTTCATTTCACTAGGAAAATTTAACTTTACAATGCTGCAAATGATTGTGCTAAGGGCCTCCTGATTTTGCATTTCAATTTTTAATGTATGAGTTCTAGCAGTTCCATATCTAATCGGTATTTAGAGACTATTTTTATTTCTTTTTATTTATTTGTTCATTTTTCAAGACTGTTTCTCTGTAACAGTCTCAGGTGTTCTGGAACTTTGTAGACCAGGCTGGCCTCGAACTCACAGAGATCCACCTGCCTCTGCCTCCCAAATGCTGGGATTAAAGGCGTGCGCCAGCACCGGGCTTGTTTTAATTTCTTATCCATTCTGATATGTTATTTTTCTTTGTGTGTGTGAGGCAGGGTGTGTGTTGATGTTTGGTGTCTCAGATAAGATTTCTGACTGAGCCTTGGCCTCATCAATTGGGCTAGGTTGGCAGGCTCCACTCCTCGCGCCCCCTAGCGGTGCAGTGCTGGGGAGCAGGCCTGTGCTGCTCTAGCTGGACTTCTGTGGGTGCTGGAAATCCGCACTCGGGCCCTGCTGGTACGGTAGGTACGCACTTTGCTGACTGAGCCGTCCCGTCTCTCCACTCGCTCTAATGTGTTATTGCAAATACAAAGACTGAGCCAATATTTACTTAAATCAAATGATTTTACAACCTAGAGCTCTTGCTTGCCAGACATTCTCATTTCACAAGTCCATGCATCCCTGCCCCAATTGCTCTTGCCCTGAGTGACTGCAGGTGCCTTTAACTGGGCAGGGAGGCGCTTGTCCATTCCTCTGAGTCACCGCCTCACCTGTCTGCCTTCCTGTTCCTTCCTAGACCCGGGACTATCAACAGAGTCCTTGAGAGCTTGGCTATTTGAGTCAGAGTATTCTTTTATTAAGAATTCTAGTATTTAAAAATTGTTTGAGCAATGAAGATTTAGATTTCAAAATAGAAGCCTTTTAAAATGGCAAGGAAGAGTTATGTTAAATTAGGTTTCTTTCTTTTTTCGTTTTTGATTTTTTTGAGATGGGGTTTCTCTGTAGCCTGTCCTGGAACTAGCTCTGTAGACCAGGCTGGCCTCAAACTCACAGAGATCCACCTGCCTCTGCCTTCCGAGTGCTGGGATTAAAGGTGTGCACCACCACCACCCAGCTTAAATTAGGTTTCTATAACTTGGTTTATAGAGTAAACTATTGGCAGTGCTGAAGCCAGAATTTCCGAATGCTAGCTTTGTCTGTTAGAACAGAAAATCTTTTGTTGCTGCCTCCTGGGGGTGCATCCTGCTCTCTAGAGAATTCTTTGAGAACTGCAAATCAAATGTTAACACTCTGTCTCCACTACTGGACACACAATGTTTGTTTGCACATAAAATTAAATACACTGAAGGAAAGATGAACAAAACTAAAGGCATTTGGACTTTGTGAACGTGTTTAGGTGAACGCATCCTAGAGTTTTAGGACTAAGAGTAGTCCTGCAGTTCTGAAAACTCTGAAGTGCATAAATCTGTTGTTACAACTGCTCAAAAATACCCTTCCCAGCCCTGAAAGCCAGATAGTTAAACTATTAGAATCTACTTTTAATTCAAAGACTCTTAAATACCTTAAGCAGGTATTTCATAAATAGTTAGCCAAAACACAGGGGGCATATTTCTGTGAATTACAAGTCCCTGGGATGTGTGTTGCTTAAAGATGTCTGAAACCTAGCATAGCCTAACCCACCTGAAAAGGTATTTTTACATTAATAAAATGCACTCATGTGTCTACGGTTATCGGCATAGTACCCGTTCGCCTTTTTCATGGTACAGTGGTGCACAGAGTTCTCGGCAGAGCTTAGAGCAGCATACATGGATTTAATGTCTATTTTTAAATCACCAGGGTTCAAGCTCCCCCTCGCATGTTTGAAAAGGGAGGAAACATCTGTCAGAAGTGCTTACCGTGACAAATACGGAGGAAAGCAATAATGTGTACCGCTCCCGTTTATTTAATACCATACGTTATTTTTAATTGAACAGTAAAGGCATTTGTTCGGAATCGGCCTTTAAATAAAGAATAGTGTAGACCTAATCTTTAATTAAAGTGCACTTTGATAGCATCAAGTTTAGTTTGAGGGTCACAACAACGTCAATACGTCTGCCTTCTCTCTCCCTGCAGGGAAAGCAGGCTTGTGTAAATATACACACATAGACGGCATGCATTTATAAGAGACAGGGAAAACATTCCCGTCTTCGGACACATGTTGCTTCGCCGTGCTCCGCTTTGCATACAGGAACAACTCCCAGGGTGCAGAGCCCTCGAGGAGTGGGCACAGATTGTTGCTTTTGGAACCTGTACTGTTCCCTACCTCTCTGCAGGCGCCTTACCTTGAACATTAAATATAGCTTGTAAAAATATGTTAGGGACACCGGCTCATTCTCACCTTTAAAATAGTTAAAGGAAAGGGTTGCTTGGATAGGTTTTCTTAGAAACTGAAAATCTGATCTTTGTGTTTTTGTTCAGATGGATTTGTTTCTGATCTTTGTGTTTTTGTTCAGATGGATTTGTTTACTCTCTCTCTCTCTCTCTGTCTGTGTGTGTGTGTGTGTGCTCACGCTAGGTAAACACATCATGCTAGGCAAACATGTTCTACCATTGAGCCCACACTCCCGGCCTAATTATTATTTTCCAGGGAAGATGTTTTTAGAATTTTTTTTGCATTATTTCTTTTCTTTTTAATGATTTATTTATTTTTATTATATGTGAATTAATGTTTTGCCTACACATATGTCTTACAAGGGTGTCAGATCCCCTGGAACTGGAGTCACAGACAGTTGTGAGCTGCCATGTGGATGCTGGGAATTGAACCTGGGTCCTTTGGAAGGAGACAATGCTCTTAGTCCTTGAGCCATCTCTCCAGCCCCCAGCCAAATGATTAACACTTTGTTTTTAGTATTTTACCAGTCTTCCAACTTTAACCTCACTGTCCTTTAGGGTTTTTTGTTGTTGTTGTTATTTTTGTGTGTGTGTGCTTTTGACATTAACTTACTAAAGGTTGCAGGGCTGCACTCATAGATGAAAGTGCTGGGCCAAGCGTTCACCTTCTGCCTTGTGTGTGTGGTATAGCTCAATTAAAATGAAAATTACGTATATGAATCATGATATGGAAACAAAAATGGAAACTAGGTCATGAAGCAAATAAAAAGGTCCCCTCCCCAAATTACTAAAATTCAAGCAACAGGCATACCTAAAAAAAAAAAAAAAAAAAAAACAAACCCTTTTATGATGCACTTTGAGGACATTTCATGATACAGTTGGTCACCTTTTATTATAGAGAGACGTAACTAATATTACCATCCAATCAGACTTATATCTTTGGAGCCACTGAGAGCAATACGTGGCATGTTTTCAGAGAAAGTGCTACCTGAGGAAATAAGAAGAGTCTAAAAGGGAACATTGACATAACATTTTTCCCCACCGGATAAAACTGAAAATTCAATTGGACATGATCAGTTTCACAAGGTGGCTGGAGCTTCCACAGGGCCCTTGCTCTGGGTTTAGGACAGTTTATCTTTGCAGCGGAGAAGGACCTGTCAGATGAAGGAACGCCTTTAGCCCTGGGGTCTTGGTTAGGAGAGTGAGAGGAGGCCGTCACTCCCAATGACGTGGACTTTGCACGTGGATAAAGAACGTGTGTGGTGTGCCACAGCTCACTACAGATCCAGTTCCTCCGTGGTAATGTATAAAATGCACCAACATTATTTCTTGAGGCTGTGTATATTATCCCTGTTTGTTGTTTTATCCATCTTGTGGCATGGCGCCTGTTGTGGATGTTTGTACACTGTGTGAAGATGTATTGCTGTGATTGGTTAATAAAGAGCTGAACAGCCAATGGCTAGGCAGGAGGTATAGGTGGGACTTCCGGGCAGAGACACAGGAAGAGGAGATGAATCTAGGCGCATAGGAATCACCAGTCAGGGCAGAGAAGGCAGGATGGTCAGTATGGAGGTACAGAGAGATGAGTTGTTGAGCCCCCAAACTGATCACAGATTAAAAATGTGAGTTAATTTAAGTTACAAGAACTAGTTAGGTACAAACCTAAGCTAACTGAGCTTTCATAATTACTAACAAGTCTCCATGTCATTATTTGGGAGCTGGTAGGCAGGACAGAAAAAGACGCGTTACAACCAACAGTACTTATGGAGGCTCTGCACCTAAGTCTGCACTGCAGGAGTCCTGAGCTGCTCTGTGGGGGGAGGCGTAGGACAGGGAGGGCCCCAGTACTTCTCACAGGGCTTCATTGGTGAGCTTGGCTAGAGATTGTCAAGTCTAGAAGGGACTCCCATATGATTGGGGGAGCAGCAAAACAAACACGGGGTTGGCTATAAGAGCAAAGGAGGGGCTGTGCTCCAATGGTAGACACTTGTCTTCTGTGACTGAGGCCCTTGGTTCATTCCAAGAGGGGAGGGAGACTGAACCAATAAGCGGAAAACTGAAAATAAATGGGAAAAAATGTTGAAATAGAATGTATATACAGGAAGTTTGGGATTTAGCTCGGTGGTAAAGCGTTTGCCTAGCAATCACAAGGCCCTGGGTTGGATACTCAGCTCTGGAGCGGGGATTAAAAAAAGACAAAATAACAAAAAAATATCAAAATATAGATTGTGTTAGTATTACTTTGGCTAACGATGCCCATAGCACTGCCAACATACACAACAATTGTGGCAGACCTGGCTCCCCACCTGGTTTGCAAAATACGTGAGATTCGGATTGTCTAATTTGATTTTATTTTTTAAAGACGGGATCTTTTTTTTAGCTCAGGCTGGTCTTGAACTTGTGTAGCTGATGACAACCTGGAACACCTAATCATCCTGTTTCAACCTCTGGCGTTCTGGGACTGTAGTCCTGCCTTATCATAGCCTGCTTCTTGTTTGAACTGTTCATGTTGTGTTGTTTGATGTATGGGAAGTATATATTTTAGAATAAATGAAGTTATTTCCCAGAATGGGGTAACTTTGTATAAAAACAATGCCATCTTTTTTTTTTTAAACCCAAACAGCTGTTTTCTCACTAGGAGGTTCATAACAGACTTATTCAGAACTGAACTGAGTATAGAATCAAAGCTTGGAGTTCAGACTCAAACTTTTTCTCATGAACCCCTTAGGGGTGAATGAAACTTCTAGTGTCTTCAGAGAGAGCAGGTTCAGAACGTGTGGCTCAGAGCAGAGGAAAGCATTCTATCGACTCCTCTGGGCTCCTCTCTCTACCTCATCCACCTGAGCCGTCATCACCTGGGGCCTCCCCTTCCCTGAGAAGAGCCTTTCCCCCTGCCTTTTTACCTCGCTGCGTGTGTCAAGTCAACTCCCAGCTTTTCCAGAACCATCCCCCACCTGTGCAGTTGGATGACGACCAACACTGAAGTTGTGCCTGAGAACAGAGGGCTGGGAGGACCCCTCTACATGGCTACCCCGTTCCCCTGAAAAAAGAAAGACCAAACATTTGAAAGAACCTACCCCATGTCTTCAGTAATTTTAGTTTTATCTTCTTGGGAACATTCTGAAGATGGATTTGCACTTGCTAAGTATCTCTGTGCATCAGAGAAAAAGACTACCTTTGGCTTACCCACCTGCGGGTAATAAACAGGAACTATGTGATGTATTGTTTCAAAGTTACCTGTAGCATACAAAGAATTAAAAGCATCCCGCTTTGAAACTAATTACTAGATCATCAAATGACATATATTAGTATCTTAAATTATATCTTATGGAATGAAGTTAAACAAAGACAAATAAACCCACACTGAATCATTAACAACTTAATAATCAAAATAAAATACAGACTTTTATATAGAAAAACCATACAGGAAAGTTCAAAGATCTTATAAAGAAAATGGACATTCTAGCATTAATATAAACATCCACTGACTTAAATTTATTCTCAAAGTAACCTTTAGGCATAGATCGGTCACGTTGTTGGGACATGCTTATACTTTTACTTGAACAATTATCATTTCATATCACATACGGTTTCCAGTGTGATGTCCCTTCTAGTGGGACTGCCTTGTTTACCCCTAATTCCGACTGCCAGGGTCTACACTGGGCAGATCACAAATGCCTCTAACTCCCGCTCCCAGGAACCTACACTCTTGTGGCCTCCATGGGCACCTGCACACACGTGTGTGCACACCCACAAACATGAAAAAGAAATGGCGAGAAGACTAGAGAAGCACACATCTGTGACAGTGCTTACAGGCACAATTAGACTCTCAGGCCTCCTAATGTGGGGTGGATCTGTGATCTGATAGCATTCTGGCGAGATGGTTAAAAAGTAGGAAGCAAGGCTTGAAGTGGGGACATGTCCTTAGTGACTCTAACTTGCCCTGACTTCTTTCTTTGTTTCCTTTGCTCTGTTCCTGTCTAGAAGTGAAGAACCACGTCCAAAGACCACTCTACTGCCACAGTGCTTTGCCTGTGCACACGGCTGGGGAGCCATGGGAGCAAAAAGCCCTCTGACATCATGAGCTGAATAAATCCTCCCCTTTCTGCGTAAACACACAACCAAGGAAGTAACTCACATGGTTCTTCGTCATTGCTAACACCTGCTGCTTTTGTTTTGTTTGAGACTAGGTTTTGTGTACCTGAGGCTGAGGCTGGTCCTGAACTCCTGATACTCTTATCTTCTCTCCTAAGTGCTTTGATTACCATGCTGGATGTGTGTGCGTGTGCGCGTGTGTGTTTTACCTGTCCCCCCCCACACACACTTACATACATTTCTTTAAATAACAGCCGTTCTGGCTGATGTGAAGACTCGTCGTCATGACTACTGAGTCAGTATCTTCATGGACCACTAACTTTATTATGCTGGCCATTTTTAATGTCTCTTCAGAAATGTCCACTCAGGTCCTTAGTTTATTTTGAAATCAGGTTATTAATATTTCTTTGCTATTGCCTTGTAGGAGTTTCTTTGTCAAAATAACTCATGTATTTTTGAGGCTTCATTTGTGCAACTGTGTTGCCTGTTGCTCTAGGTTTGTCTTTTCTTGGTTTCATACTGTTTTGACTACTAAATTTTGTAGTATATTTGAAGTCAGAAGCTATGCTGTCTCTAGCTTTCTTCTTCCTCAAGATTGATTTGGTTATCTGTGATCTTTGTGGCTTTATATGAACTTAGAATGTTTTTCTTATTTTTGTAAAAGCTGCCATTGTGATCTTGACAGGGAGTGCATTAAATCTCTAGATCACATTGGGTCAGACAGATATTATAACTTTTAAGTCTTAAGTTTGTTTCACAAACATGGAATGGCTTTTCATTTGTGTCCTGTTTAGTTTCTTTTATCATTGCTTTCCAATGTTCAGAATACAGGTATTTTTACCTTCCCAGCTGGGTTTATCTCTGAGTACCTGACTCTTTGGATACTTTGGTAAATGGGGCAGTTTTCTAACCTCTATGTTACTTTATTGTGAGTGTTTCATATAACTTTAACGAGTGCATTGTTAGTTTTAGACACACTAATTATAAAGAGATTAATTAGGGTTCATTTGAGAAAATTAAATGATTAATTTCAAAGGTTGTAGGCTTTAAAGCACATTATAATGTCTATTATTTCACCAAATTTCATTGAAGAAGTTAAAATTCACTTAGTTGTCTGTGTATTACAAAAATATTTGAAATCTATGAAGACAAAATGAGTATTATTTTTTAGCATAGGCCTAGTTTTGGGGTAAAGGCTGATGTTTAATCCTGTGTGTACTTCAATCTTAATAAGGGTCTTTAAGGTAATACTGAAAGCCATAAAATGCTGAAGTGTGTGTGCGTGTGTGTGTGACAAGAAACTGAAGCCAGAGCTCCACACACGGTGTCTACCACTGAGCTAGCATGCCCAGCCCTTCCTTATTTTGAGACAGGATAATTTGCCCAGGTCGGTCTCAAATTGAAACCTTCCTGCCCTAGTCTTCTAGATATCTAGGAGTACGAGTGTTCACCAGTGCTACGCAGGGCTACAAGGTTACAATACAGCCAGGGGGAAGAACAGCAGAAGTGTCTCCTGTGTGTCTCCCAAGTCTCGGACCGTGAAAAGTGTGCACGGCCAGCACAGCGTCCGTCATTGACATACTGCCCCTAACCAAGGCCCAGTTCTCCTGCATGGTTTTCCATAGCCCGTATTCAGGGGCGGGATACAGCAAGATCACCTCCATGTCTTTCCACTCCCGCCCTCCTCACCTCAGCCTGCGCCCGGTGTCCCCTCCCTGGGCCTAACAACCCTCCCGGACGCTTCTGTTCTTTTCATCCAAGCTGCCAAGAAGAGTGAGTTGTGGGCAAATGCTGCTGTGTGCGGAAGAGGCTTGCTCCACTGCAGACTCTGTGGGGTCAAGTCTAGTGGGCGTCCTAAGCTGGCAAGGCAACTGTTACATTACTCTATATCTAGTTGTACGAGTTAGGCAAAGGCTAGTGTGTCCTTGCTAACACAGCCATAGCATATTATAATCCAAACATTTAGGCTTTAGCATGTGGGCTAAGAGGACCAGCCACAGAGTGTAGTTCAAATACAGTTAACATATTTAATTTTAATATTTATGTGTTTATCATTTTGATTTTTTTTGAGAGGGTCTCACTCTGTTGCCTAGACTGTATTGGAATTCACTGTGTAACTCAGGCTAATCTTAAACTTATTGTGATCCTCCTGTCTCAGCTTCCTGAAGGCTGGGATTATGGGTGTGAGCAACTACGTGTGACGCATTTTAATTTTTTTATCCTAGTGACAAAAATTGATTATTTGCACTAATGTTAACTATATAGTGACATTGGTTTCACAATTTATACCTCTACTGTTTTCTCACTCATGCAACGGATATTACACACTTTGCTGGACCAGAAGGTCGGTCTCCCTGAACTCATGATATGACCATGTATGTGGCTGACACAGGCACAGCCAATGTGAACCTAGTGCAGGGTTTGTTCCTACTGGTTACCATCTTCATTGCTGGCACAAGTTCCTAGTAACTCCATGTACCTCTGTTGACAACTAGGTAGATGAATACACTTCCAATGTCTAAAAGCACCACTGTAAAACCCTGAGCTCCACGTCCCTCCTGTCTCCTGTATTTTTAGACACTCCCTCAGCTGGAGGTGGTGGGCGAGCGATGGGCACCTACTTATGTAGGAGTCGCTCCGATCCTCATTCTTACTGCTCCTTTTCTTGCTGACTTTCTTGGCATCTTTGGATGCTTTCCAATTCATTAGGAATTGTCTTTCCAGATTTTTTATTTCTTTTCCATCAAGAAATTCTGGAGAAGAGATGAATGTTAAAAATACAGTACCGTCAGACGGTAGTGGCGCACACCTTTAGTTCCAGCACTGAGGAGGCTGAGACAGGCAGATCTCTGTGAGTTCAAGGTCAGCCTGGTCTACGAGAGCTAGTTCTGAGATATCCTGGGCCACACAGAGAAACCCTGTCTTGAAAAACAAAAAAATAAATGATATACAGTATGTATGTATAAATATTTAAATAAAAGTATATACTTCTGGCTTATAGTACATGTTACATTGTAAGCTAAAATAAAGTCCTTCTTAAAAATACCTTAGACATGCTAGCTAGCTAGATAATTTTATCATTCCAAAAGTTGAGGCAGGAAGATTACCATGGGTTTGAGGACAGCCTGGCTACTATAATGAATTCTAGGCTAACCTGGGCTACAGAGGGAGAGCTTGTCTCAAACAACAAAAATAGCAGTGCCAGGAATGGGTTACATCTTGATTTGTTGCCAGAGAGGCACCATGGGAGCTCCCAAATGTCACAGGCTGCTGGTTGTTCTCCGTGAAGAGACGGTGGGCTCTGCTGCCGAAGACGCTTGCAACCTACACTTACGTACATCACCAAACATGGAGCAGGTGAGCCGGGGTCTGCCTAGAGGAGAAATATAATCCTATCCCAGCTACAAATGCTCCAATGGCAACCTGTCCTCAAGGTGCGCTGGTGCAATAGTGGCACAAGTGTTGTGGAAATGACCAACCACTCTCTGATGGCCAAGGACCTGCAAACAGACAGGCAATGGGCCGGGGAAAACTAAATTCTATTGCTCAGCTTAAGGACACAGCCATAAGATGACTCCTGATGGCATTCTGCTATCTCAGTGCCTTGCTCAACCACCATCAGGAAGCTTCTTGCAGTATATGGAACTAACAGAAAAGACACACAGCTGGACCATGCACCAGGTAAAGTCTCCCCATGAGGGCTCAGAGGTAAACACTGAAGAGGAGGCAGAGGTGCTGAGTGACTCCAAACAAACAGAGGCTCCAGACACAAGAACAGTGCACACGTGAGAGCACAGAGGCCATGGTAACATTCACAGGGCCGGCACAGATCCAAGGCCAATGGGGTCCTATCACTGAATTGCGGAAGTGGACATGGGCTCGCCCCACTACCGAGAAGCTATCTGCAACTAATACCTGCTGGGAAATGAAAACTCAGTTTTCCTCTCAATGAACCTCTCTGGGTATATTAACTGCCCTCCAGGATAGGCCCCATGCCCAGGGCTACAAACACAAAACAAACTCAGTAGTACTTTGAATTATTTTTGCTGTTAGAAATCAATAGACTTATCCCCATGCCTCTTACAACCTTGTGTATGGAGAAACGTTTTTGTTTTTGTTTTTGTTTTCCTTTTTGGCTTTTCAAGACACAGAGTTTCTCTGTGTAGTCCTGGCTGTCCTGGAACTCTCTTTGTAGATCAGGCTAGCCTTGAACTCAGAGATCCACCCCCCTCTGCCTCCGGAGTGCTGGGATTAAGGGTGTGCGCCACCACTGCTGGCAAGAAATGGTTTTAAAATGGGGGATTTTGTTTTTTATTTTTCTTCTCTCCCTCCTTTATCTCTCCTCCCTCCTTCCTTCCTGTCTGTCTGTCTGTCTTACAGAGTTGAAGACTAAACCCAGGGCCTGGTGAGTGCTAGGCATGTAACTCTATCACTGAATCACACTGCAGCCCCTATTGAAATTTTTATTTTTTGAGTTGGGGGTCTCACGATATAGCGCGTGCTGTCCTGAAATTGGTATGTAGATTAAGCTGTCTTTGAACTCACAATTCTCTAGCCTCTGCCTCCCAAGTGTGAGGATTAAAGGCGTGCGCCAACACACCAGCTTTATATTGGAATATTCTTACTCATTAAACATTAATTGTATTCACTTTTCCCCTGAGTAAAGCAGACCGGTGCAGCTGTGTGTGGTATCTGCAGAGCAGAGTCATCTGTGGAACTTTTAAGACATAACACCATTCACCTCTGTGTATTTATTATTTGTTCCCTGTCTTTGTGGGCTGTGTATAGCTCCTGTATATATATATTTTGAAAAAAAATGTTTTTCACTATTTGACCTGCTTTTCCCCACACTAAAGAACCACTGAACTATCATTATGATTAACTAGCTATGAGTTCTGAAGTCATTTTGTCATATTTTAGTTTTTCATTAATTCTTATCCCCAGGGTTCTGCTCCAGGAAACTCTCACAAGGCTCCTCCGTGACATAGCACTGCCCGTCGCTCTGATGCTATGTAACTTTGGCTCCACCAAACAAGTGTTCTGGCCCATTTTCCCCAATTGAGGGTCAACTTAGGAACGTTATTATTTATAAGGATTTTTTAAAGCAACTCCCTAGCCCGCTTTCCAATGAAAAGGACACCCACGTAAGGGACAAGTAATCAATCTGATCAGTTAGTTTATCTGCAGAGCCGAGAGCTAAGGAGCCAAAGGGCCTGTCAAAGATTTGTTCCAAGTAAAGCTTAGCTCATTTGTGGCCAACAAGTTATGTAGGTAGTGGCCACATTTTCTCCTAAAAGTGTGCTGGTGTTTATTTATGAATCGAAAAAAAAAGCATTACTTCCTATTTTTACCTTTGCTATTATTCAAACATATACATTTAAGTTGACCAATTTCTAGAGCCAGATGTTATATTTATATCTCTGAAGGCTTGATGATAAATTAACTTAAAAGTAAAACAAGCGCTTTTCTCTAAGAAAGTCAAATTAATGTAAAACACTACTCACCCAGGGACTTGGACATCAGTATCAGTTTGTCCCTGTATTTTGGTTTAAGACAAACAGGATTTCCATTTAGATCCATTTTCCACAGCTTCATCAGTTTTTTCAGTAAAAGCTCCAAATCCTGTAACCAGGGAAGAAAAAAGGAAGGCATGTGGTCTCCTGGTTACCAGCTCTTCTCGGGCCAGCTGCTCTTTGAAGGCAGGAACTGTTTTTTCTGGAGATCTAGCTCCTCCGGTAGGCT
>NC_022031.1:17167231-17183043 GCF_000317375.1 Microtus ochrogaster | reverse complement strand
GTAGGATGTGTGCGGTAGGCTGTGTGCGGTAGGATGTGTGTGGTAGGATGTGTGCGGTAGGATGTGTGCGGTAGGATGTGTGCACTAGGATGTGTGCGGTAGGATGTGTGCAGTAGGATGTGTGCAGTAGGATGTGTGCAGTAGGATGTGTGCAGTAGGCTGTGTGCGGTAGGATGTGTGCAGTAGGATGTGTGCAGTAGGATGTGTACGGTAGGCTATGTGCAGCCACCAGCTTTGTCTCTACCGGCAGTGGGGTGGCTAAAGGGGAGGCCAAATATGAGGTGCTAAGTTGGGGACCACAGCACTGCTCTTGATCATGGTGCCCTTAAATAGACCCAATCTGTAGCTAAGGAAACAGGTTTTCTCCGGCAGCTACCCTGCTCTCAGTGGAATGCAGTTTACACCAAGGGAAGAGCAGTGAGCAAACACGCCATTAGCCAGCCCCGGGACACTGTCCGGAAGCAGGAGGGACCAGCTGAGCTGCCTAGCAGAGGCTCAAACCAACTGGGCCACCGCAAAGGACACTCTCCAGCCTGTTCTTCTGCCTGCCGTCTGTGCTTCCAGCCTTCAGGAGTGTTACCCAAGGGAGAGGGCTATTGATGATGCGGCCTCCTCTGAGTCATTTCTGCTCCTGTAAAAACCCCTTACCCAGCTTCCTGTAAGTCACATCAATAAAACTCATTGGTTCATCAAATTAAACAACAGCACAGTCTGTCAGCATTGTAAGCAATATACATTGTTGCCTTTTTTTTTTTAATGAAGAATTTGGTAAAATCCTGTCAAAATGTAAAACAGAAAAAAATGACTTGCGTGTTTATCACCCAAAGATCACATTGAACTCAGTGTCATATAACCTTCTAATCATTCGGAGGCACAGGGATTTCTTTTGAAATTACGCTCTTACTGTGGTTACATTTTTCTTTCACTTTTTGTTGTTGCTGCTGCTTTTTTGACAGGGTCTCATTATTTAGCCCTGACTAGCCTGGCACTTACTCTGTAGACCAGGCTGGCCTTGAACTCACAGAGATCAACCTGCCTCTGCCTCATGATTAAAGGCATGCGCCACCACATCCAATTTTGTTCTCCCTTTTGTGATAACCATCTGCATGCTTTTATAGCTTACCAGAAAAGGACTTGTTGACATTCAAGAAAAACTAAGTTAATCCACTGTGTACAAGTCACATGAAGGTGAAGGAGACAGAGGAGTGGCACCTCAGAAGTCTGGAGGCTCCCCCTCCCCCCTTTCTCACTATTGCACTGCTTTTCCCAGTGAGAGTCAAAACCTGCACCAAACCTCTATCTTCCTGCCATTCGTTCCCTTGCTTTCTCCCCTTCCTCTTTAAAAATAAATATTTTAACTACTACTTAATGAGAAGAATATATGCTTTGAATGCTTCTTTTTTTAAAAAAAAAAAGATTTATTTATTTATTATGTATACAACATTCCTTCCATGTGTGTTTGCATGCCAGAAGAGGGCACCAGATCTCATTACAGATGGCTGTGAGCCACCATGTGGTTGCTGGGAATTGAACTCAGGACCTCTGGAAGAACAGTCAGTGTTCTTAACCTCTGAGCCATCTCTCCAGCCCTGAATGCTTCTTATATATACCCCCAAAGACTCATTTTTAAAAATGAAATAAAGAATATTAAATGCACCAAAAAAGCATTGCACTTTGGTTGTCTCTATATCTTTATTATTTTTGAAAAATGGCACAACAAACATAAGAATGCAGATATATCTTCAAAACAGTAGGGGCATAGCTACCTCTAGAGTTTAGTCTGCGCTTGACTCTGAGGGATC
Source organism: Microtus ochrogaster (assembly GCF_000317375.1). Classification (NCBI taxonomy): domain Eukaryota; kingdom Metazoa; phylum Chordata; class Mammalia; order Rodentia; family Cricetidae; genus Microtus; species Microtus ochrogaster. Next base: position 17,181,241 of record NC_022031.1, on the reverse strand, counting down.
AAAACAAACAACTTGTGAAAACAGGAGCTGTCTCTTCAGAAGCAGCCCTTGTCTCTCCGGCTTTTGCTTACTGTGCGCATGTCATGATTTTCTTATTGTCATCATCATCATTTTTATTATTATTCAGCTTTTTTGAGACAAGTTTCTCTGTGTAATCCTGGAGCTCTATCTATAGACCAGGCTGGCCTCAAACTCACAGAAATCTACCTGCCTTTGCCTCCCAAGTGCTGGGATTAGAGGTATGACCACCACGCCAGGCTTCCTGGCTGCAGCTGGAACTAACTGTCATGGATCTAAAGTGCCCAGAACAAAACAGGTAATTCATAAATGTGCCCACTTTCTGCCTGCTCTGCTGTTCTTCAGCTAAGCCCCTTTCTCTTAATTTTGACTAACAGCAAAATTTAAAGACGAAACTTTTGATTCATTGACCAACAAATAGTTATCTTCAAGTAAGAAAGCTGTCTTTAAAATTATAACCTCAGTCCTCATTCTTGAACCTTAGGTTTTGCTTGGTTTGAAGCATTTGTTCCATGTTTAACACAGCCACGATGACTTTAGCCAAGAGCTCTGAATTTCTCTTACTCTAAAAGCCACAAGGAGGGACCTGGGAGCTGTATGCTTCACACTGTTGAATATGACGCCCATAGCAAGAGAACTTTACACCCACGCAGATAAAACCATGTTTGGAGTTTTGTTCATTATTCCTCGCTTGATAAATGACCCTGGACACACTCCCCCCAGTGTATGTTTACTTAAGGCTAAGCTAATCCTGCTCTGAAATACGATTACCCTTCGGATACGCTCTGCTTGTTCATTGCCTTCCTGTCCTTAATAAAATGCTTTCACTCTCCTGCCCTTCGATAAATTACTCAAGGAACCAGACACTTTTCTGGACAGTCTCTGTTTGATAAATGATCATGTCATGCTATCGCTCAGAGCGCTGCCAAGTCTGAGGCGCCAATTCCCCTTCCCCTGCAGGCTGGTACCCTGCTCCTGCACGGGCGACTCTAGCAGGCAGTGCTCCTTGCTTTAATGATGACTCTGATGAACCTGTATTTGACCAGCACGCTCCAATCTTTATCGGAAACGTCTGGCCCCACTGTCCTTACCAAGTCTAAAGACAGCCATTTGTCATCCCTCTGACTGCCTGTCATCATCTGCCTGAGGAAATCTATAATTTTGGGCTTGTTCCTGACTAAAGTGTGTAATGAATAAATTTATCTTTTGGCCATGCTGCTTGCCAGGATCAATACTGAGCAGAGGTTGAATAAATTAGAAATGAAGAAAACATGACAGGCTATTGTGGCTTGTTCACTTGTGCATTGTAAATCAAATGTTTAGTTTATAAAAGAGGCAAGCATGTCAAGTTTTTCATTTTTCCCATTCATTTATGAAGATTCTCTGTCTCATGATAAATGGTCATCAGAAAACCAATGAAGTAAATCACTAACGAATCTGGCTGTGAGAGGAACTCAGGTCATTTTATTGATTTGGCAAACTTTGCAGACATAAAAACTGTGGCAAAGAGTAAGGATATTTTGTTGTTTTTCCTTCAACTTTTGTTTTGTTTGCATTTTTGGACATACATTTGACTTTGTATAACATTAGCAACTTGGATAACGTGGGCCTAGTGAAGTTCATAACTCAACCTGAACTCAATTTGTAGAAATTTAAGTTGAACTGAGCTGTAAATCACTAAAATATTTGGTGCTTTTAGATACTGATGCATGCCTGTTTAAAGAGGTTACAGAAAAAATGCAAAACAAAAAGTCATGAAATGTCATTTAAAGTAGAGCCCCATAGGTTTAAGGATGACTATCATTATTATCATCATTATTATCATCAGGCTTGAAACTTCTCTTTCCTCTCCTCCTCGATAGTGACCTTGGTCCACGCTTTACTGGGGGAGAAGTAGGTCAGGTCTTACCGAGGTTTTCTCAGTTAACTGCTGTGATCTCACACTTCCTTTCCCTTTTTCATTTTTCTCCACAAACAAAGAGTGCTATTTCTTCCCCCACTAATCAGCCTTTTGATCCTGGCTGCCTCCGCTGGGGTCTTCATTTCCAGTCTCCCTTCTCTGGCTGCTAGCCTTTCTTTTATCCACAGTCACCAGACCCGTTGACTAGGGCTCCTCAAAGACATCTGTGCACAGGAATCACCAGGGGGAGCTTGGGAGGTGGCTCAGCAGGTGAAGGGCATGTCATCAAGCCTGACTACCTGAGTTCAGACTTGGGGAGCCACATGTCTGAAGGAGAAAACTCTCCCAATTTGTCCTCTGTGCAACACACACACACACACACACACACACACACACACACACAAAGAAAAAAATGTAATTGTAAATTTTAAATAGAATCACAAGGGACCTTGTTTAAATGCAGGTCCTGAGCACTGTGTCTGGTGAGGAAGTTATGACTGACTCCATGTGAAGCTGCAAGGGTTTAGCCAATTCCTTCACTTAAACCACTGGGCACTCCCCCAGGCTGAAGAGTCAACGGGCTACATGGTGAACTGCTGCCTGGGTCCATCCCTGGCGAAAACTCACTGAGCTGAGTCAGAGCGGTAGGCCATCAGCGACCATCAAGAACCCCTTCCTTTTCTAAACCTGACATCTACTCCTTCAAAAGCAACGCTTGATTTCACTCCCGGGCTCACAGAAGAGGGTGCACTCACAGAAACAGCTGTCCTCCTGCTGTCCACCACCACCATGTCCACCGTACATAAACCTTCCCAGCAAATAATCCCTCCTGCCACGTTTGCGTCCATCATGGTGTTCTCATCCATAATCACAAAGCAGAAGACACCTCTGTTCATCTGGCTCTGCGCTGTACGTAGCCTCACACCTAACTGCTTATTTGGTGGTTTTCTGGAATGTTTCAAAGACACTCCAACTCTGCAGGACCCAAATTTGTGATCTCTGTGTACCCAAACCTGACTCTAGAGTTCTCCATAGCTCGTTTACCTCTGCTCAGTATCCCCTGCATCCAGCTAGAAGCGCGCCTTGCCCACTTTATCCTCCAAACTGTTCTCCGGTTTGTTACCTCCATTTCCACCCCCACCGTTAACGTGTCTACTACTCGCTTCTTAGCTGGCCTGGACTCTTCCAATCTGTTCTTCACACCCCAGTCAAGCAGAATCTTTTCAGAATGCTAACATCTAATTATTTCACACCTTCAGTGGCTCCCGGTATTCTCAGCATAAACAAAACTCTATTATAGCCAAAGCAGCCGGTCCGTCCACAGCGCCTCTCTGGACTGTGTTCTGCCTTCACTCGCTCAGCCTCGCATTCCCTTTAGGAAAAGTGTGTGCTTGCCTTGGGGGGCCATTTCCTGGCCTGGAAATCTTTTCAAGAAGGGCTATGTCAGAAGGAAGTCTGACATCCTCGCCTGCTAGTGCGAGTCTTTTGTTACAAGGACCACTCTATTCCCCTCGTGACATAGGAATTAAACATGAGAGGTGGAACAGGCTTTGAAGTTCTTCCTTCAAGGGTACACAGGGGACAAGGAGGAAAGGTGGTTCTTGCTTCCTGTGCTTTCTCTTCCGCATCTTACCCACCCGCTTTATTTATTCTTGCCTAGAAGTCCCTGACCTGGACCAGCTCCGGAGGGATGAGGGTGGGCTGAGAGCAACATGGCGGAAGGACTCCCTGATAGCTGTGGGTCTGGGGACTGAAGGGCAGGGATAACACTCGGGTAGCCGGAGAGAGAAACAGACTCTACGGCCGTGCCCAGAAGCCCAAGGGCCATGGCTTGGCTTCTAACGTGCTTCTAATGCTCTCACTTCCCGTAGGCTCCTGGACCACCAGAAAATGAGGACCTGGTCATGGTCCGTGAGCGTGTTTCCTAAAGACTCAATTCTTCCTTGTTTTCTTTCTTCCCCACAGAGCTCAAAGATTTCAGTAGCCTGGCAGTCTTTGTAGTACTTTTTACCTGCATGTGTTTTTAGAAAAATTCTCCTTGAGATCATTCTAATAGATCATTATTTTTCTATTTTTTAAAAATTGATTTTCCATGCCAAATTATACTGTCATTTTCTAGTTTATGTTACTACATAAAAATCCATGGGCAAGACCAACAGGATTTCTCATTGTCTTGTATAATCTGTTATAATTATTTAATAAGATGAGTGACCATAGAGTCCATTTGTAATTACATATCTGAATTTAAATTCTGAATTTTTAATTTTAGCGGCAACGTAAGTTCTCAACAGAAGCAATCATTTTCACATTCTCCTTTCCTGTGTAACAACTACATTCAGTTGTTTCTGGGGACTCATCTGTGAGACGTGCTGGGGTCTGTCCAGAGGCAGCTGCCCCCTAAGTGCCTAACACCTCAGGTAATTATCGTGGGGCTGTCCGCTTTCTCTAACGACGGCTGTCTTTCCCAGTGGCGCAAAGCTGTCTGCTGCAGACAATCCTTTGCGTGGAAGTCGGTGACCTTATGCGCGGCATGAGAGACTTCTTCCCCAAGGCATAGCATTTACCAGTAGGTTAGGGCAAAAGGAGTGGTAAACTTGCAGCCATAACAGAGACCTTGGATGCAGAATATACACAAGGAAAGAAGCTAATATTCAGATGCTGGGCTCCAATGCCATCTTGACTAAGCCTGCAGGGGACGATTTAAATGACAAAAGGCTTGGTATTCAGGATCCAATTAATTGAGTCCAGGCTTTTTTTCTTGCCCATGTTTCTAACAGGTTCCTATCTTGTAAGGAAGTTGGCATTGCTCTTGTGGATTTCAATATTCCTTCTTTGTCCTGTCCTTTCGATGTTTTAACTATATTTCCGTGCGAAAGAGTCCTTTTTCTTGTCCTGTGTTTTTGGATATGCATTTGTTCCCCTAGATTTGGGGAAATTTCTGCCGTAATGAGTAAGTTTTTCTATGCCTTTAGTCTTTTAAATGTGCCCTGAAAATCTACAGGTTTTAGCTAAAAATACACCCAATACACCCACTCCTCATCTCCAAGCAACCACGTCTCATTCTCTCACGCACATAATCTTACTTCTTGCCTGTAATAGTTTCTCAACTCATATCTTTGCTTTTATTCTTGAAACTCATTCTTCATACAACAGACAGAGAAATCCTTTTTAAAAATACATTCCTTTCAATGACTGTCTCTGCACTTAGAATTAGGTCATAATTATGTCCTGTGCTGACCTAGTGACCTGACCCCTATGCCTTTCTTTCTGATCTCATATCATAGCGCTGCTTCTGTGCTACTGAACTTTCTGGGCACCTGCAGTATATCAGCAATAAGGGCCAGCCCTCGGGCCAGCCCACAGCGAAATGACCTCGTTTTGGTTCTTTGAACATCCCAAACTGTCTCAGAGAAACACAGCTGCTATCCCTTATGCCTGCCATCTTCACCGTCTAGCTTTCTTTCCTTTTTGAGGCGTCTTGCTTTGTAGACCAAGCTGGCCTCAAACCCGTATCTTTCACACTACCTGTGTCTTCCAAGTGTTGGGATTGTAGGTATGTGCCACTATGCCCAGCTTGGACATTCTTGAGGCCTGGAACTGTCCTTCCTTCCTCTGTAGTACAATGCCAGACAAAGGGTTGAACAGAAGGGTTCAACACACAGCTGCATAAATGATCGATGTAATGACATGGCATGGCATGATATAATAGGACATGCACTCAGCTAGTGAGAATTAGAACGAGTTGCTGTCTCCGTACTTCCCCACAGAGCATCAGGGAGCAGCTAGGCTGACGTTCCTAGGAACTCATTCACTAGGAGCACAGAGTTAAAGAAGAAACTCTGCTTCTAGGAGAAAGTCTAATGGACGAATAGAAAGTAGATAGAAAGGCATATAGCTCCTCAGAGAAATATGGAGGATAAAACAAGGAAGACATAAATAGTTATAGTTAAGAAGTAGAGATTCGGGGGGTTGGTAATATGTCTGAGTGGTTAAGAGCACTTGCTGACTGCTCTTCCAGAGGACCCAGGTTCAATTCCCAGCACCCACATGGCAGTTCGCAACTATGTGTAACTCCAATTCCATGGGACCAGACAACCCATGACAAAACACCAATGCACATAAAATAAAAAAAAATAAAAATTAAAAAATTTAAAGATTTAAATTTAATTTTTTCAAAAAATTAAAAACTTAAGAGCTGCAGTAAACATTTTTAAAGTAGAAGTGGGGATTCAGAAGACAGATTTAGAATAACCACAGGATAGCATTTTAACAAGTGGCGTGTTGGGAACTCTTTCTAAGTGTGTTCTAACCCACAGTCCCGAGCAAATCCTCAAGGCTGGCTTCGCTCACAGTACCTTTACATGCACCAGCTGGTTGTCAACGGCGATCAGGTGGTTCAGATTCTCCAGCATCTCTAAGTCTTTTATGTCATCAATATTATTGTTGCTGATATTCAAAATAGAGAGGGATTTCTGGAAAAAATGAACAAAGTTAAACATAAGTGAGTCACCTAAACGCTATATACAGGGAGCGGAAGGGTCAGTGCTTTAGAAGCCTCAAGGGCACTAGCTCAGGTTTAGAAGCCTCAAGGGCACTAGCTCAGGTTTAGAAGCCTCAAGGGCACTAGCTCAGGTTGCTTTGTAGGCAAGAAACAAAAGCCATGAAGATTCTGTTCCAGTGTTTTGTGGGGTTTTTTATATAGAACTTTCAGAGCTCTAGCGTGTGCTATAGCCGACTGTTGCCTCTGGTTCCTCCATGAGCCCCATCCTCCTCCACTGCACTCTGCCCAAACTTTCTTATGGCCTTACTGCCAGAGAACGGAGAGTCCTGGGGTCAAACAGAAGCTTTTCTCCCAGCGGAAGCCTCTGGCTTTCAACATGCAGCTCTCTCAGCTCTTCCAGCCCTTCTAAACCTTCTACGACCGCAATGTAATTGCCTCCCAGGTACCTGCAAAACACAGACAGGCTTCAAATAGACTTTCTGGGAACGCTGTGGATGTTAAGAATGATAAAAATATAACAAGGAGGGCAGGGGACATGGCCGCTGCGTAAACCACTCACTTCACAGGTATGAGGACCTTAGTTTGAATCCCCAGAACCCACATAATGTGGTCTTGTTAGGAGCATCTGTAACCCCAGAGCGCCTTGGGTGAGATGGGAGATGGAGACAGAAAGAATCCCCTGACACACACAAGGAGACCCTGCCTCAAACAGGGTGGGAGATGAGGACCAACCCCAGACGTTGTTCTCTGACCTCGCCGTTCCCGGACCTGCATTCACACGAAACATGTGTGCACGCACAGAAATAAAAATTATACACACAGAGTATTATCTTTCTATCAGACCTATGAACGTTTCATCTGAATCACAAATTATATTGTTACACTTAATTTGGTCTAAAATACATTATGTTTTTACATTTTTCAATAGCTTTGATTAATTGGACAAACTAATGGGTTTCATTAGTATATTCATTCATACATGTATATCATATACATCTCCAACTTTTTAAGTGGGAGGGTTGAAATAGTGGGTACTGAACTGTTTCCCACATTTTATAACCCAGACTATAGGTTTATAAACAGTTTCTGGACCTCACTCCCATGATCTGCTGAATATCGAGACTAGAACTTAGTCGTCTGCCTTTGGTGAGTGTTTCCCCATCACCCTATTCTGTCCCCATCCTGAAGACCACAGGCCACTTCTAGAAAAACATGCTAGTTATTCAATCTGGGGAACTTGGATCTGTTGGTCTTCATTGCCCAGAAATAATACTTTAAAAACAGATTTTAGTTTCAATTTATGTATATGTGTGTATGTGCATGTGTGCTGTGTGTGCCCGGTGGCACCAGATCCCCTGGTGCTGGAGTTATATCCAATTGTGAGCAGCCGGCGTGGGTGCTGGGAACTGACCTCAGGTTCTCTGTGGGAGCAGTGTGTACAATTGAGTGCTGAGCGATCTCTCTGACCTCCCTAGTAATAATTATCAGCAACCTTTCAAACAATCAAATCTGTATTAGTTTATGATCTTTGAAATCAAAGCCCCTTGGGGACACAGAAGAGCACAGAATTTACCTGAGCTCCATGGAAACCCTGTTGACTGACTGAACTTCTGTGAGAATGCTTATCCCTAAAAGCCCATTAGAAGATTTTTTCTCCCCACCGGAAGAAAGGTGTATCAAGCTGTTTGGATTTTTGAGCCAGGACTTCATTATGTAGCCCAGGCTAGTCTTGAATTTCTAGAAATCCTCTGCCCCAGGCTTCTGAGAGCTGGAATTACAAGCATGAACCACTATGCCTATCTTATCAGGTTTAATTAAAGCATCAATTATATTATTATTAAACTATAATATTATTATAGTTTAATAAATAAAGCTTGCCTGAAGATCAGAGAGTAAAACAGCCCCACTGGTCAATCTTACAGCCTAGGCAGTGGCAATACAGACCTTTAATCCCAGTAGCCACACTAGTTGCCATAGAAACCAGGCAGTGCATTCCTTTAATCCCAGCACTAGAGAGGAATATAAAACAGGAGGAGACAGCTCTCACACACAGTCTCATTCTGAGATTCCTGGACGCAGGATCTCCATTTCAGACTGAGAAAGAGGTAAGAGCCAGTGGCTGACTGTTTTGCTTTTCTGACCTTCAGATTGAACCCCAATTTCTGTCTCTGGGTTTTTGTTAATCATGCTACAGATTATTGTATTTTATATAATATATTACATACAATAGGATAAAATTAAAAGTGAAACCTGTTCCATGAAACTTTTGAGAAACAGATTTAAGCCTACAACCAGTTTAGATTTGCGACCTAATGCAACACTGGAAATGCTTGCACAAGAAAGAAAAGGGAAAAGCAGTTAGGAGGATTCACAAATAAAAGCACTTACAGTTTCTCCAGTCTCTTCAGGGACCTGAGGTTCTCGATGCAGGAAATGCAATTGTTCTGCAGGTACAAGTGGGTCAGATTCGTGGAATAGTTCAGGTTGGTGATGGCACTAATGCGATTATCATATAAATATAAAACGCTCAGGTTTTTGCAGAGAGAGAGGTCGTCCTGAGAAGAAAACAAAACAGGTGCTAGTTCTTTCCCTCTGAATGCTTAGCTGCTGGGTTTTAAGAAATACTTTGACACTTTACAAATCTCCCTAAGACTCGTACAAAGTTACATTTCTCTGCACTTAGCATACTCCAAATAAGACTGTAACAATCACTAAGTAATTTTGGGCTTTAGAATTCTGTTACTTTTCCAGTAAAATCGCATTTCTTAAGAATTTCTTAAACAGTTTTCATTGGAAGCAACTAGAGACCTTCATGAAAGCTGAAACAATGAACAAATTATTGTCCAAACATTATAACGCAGAGATTAATCTTCCTGTTGGATTCAAAATAAACTGTCACAGCTTATAGTACTGAAAACTGGAAATCATTCAATAGCCGAGAGTAATGGATTAAAGCCAGGTATGGTGACACACACCTTTGCATTCTGCACTGAAGAGGCTGAAGTGGGTGGATCTCTGTAAGTTCAAGACCACCTGGTCTACATGGTGAGTACCAAGCCGGCCAGGGCAAGAGAGAAAGACCCTGACCCAAATAAATGTGGAGGATAAAAAAACCAAACTATGATGATGCTATCAATCTGAGTCCTGTAAAACAAACTTTCATTTCTTTGTACTATCGTGTAGAAGTCAGAACAGGAGAACAGTGGTCCACTCTGACCCACTATTGTGATTACATGAGCTGGGTCACATGGTTTCCAAACATCTTTAATCCAGCACTGGAGAGACAAAGGCAGGTGGATTTTTGTGAGTTTAAGGACAGCCTGGTGTACAAATGAGGATTTCTGTGAGTTTCAGGACAGCCAAGACCACATAGAGAGACCATGTCTCAAAAAAAAAAAAAAAAAGAGCAAAATGAGGACTGGAGAGATGGCTCAGTCACTGGCTGCTCCTCCAGAGGACCCGGGTTCAATTCCCAGCACCCACATGGCAGCTCACAGCTGTCTGTAACTCCAGTTCCAGGGGACCCGACACCTTCACATAGACATACATGCAGACAAAGCACCAATGCACATACTAATACAAATCACTAAAAAGAACAGAACAACCTGAGCAGTGGCGCATGCCTTTCCTCCCAGCACTGGGGAAGCAGAGACAGGTTGGTCTGCAGAGCGAGTTCCAGGACAGCCAGGGCTGCACAGAGAAACCTCGTCTAATACAACTGGCCCAGAATGACATATATTGACATAATTAAATTACATGCAAAAACTTCACCTTTGAACGTTTATTGAGGAGAAGGGGTGACTGGATGTTGAACACAGGGCCTTGGACACTCTGAGTGTATACTATCACTGAGGTATATGTCCCCAGTGTTGAAGATTTGTGTCCTTAATCCCCAACCCAAGACAGGTCTCACTGGATAGCTCAGGTTGGTCTTGAACTTAAAATCCTCCTAGCTCAACCTCTGAGTGCTGGGGTTACAGGCAAGTGCCTAGCTCATTTCTTAACATTTTGAAGTTTAAAAAGTAGTTTAAAAAGTATTCCAAAGTTCTGGCGTGGTCCAAAAGTAATTGCTTTCCAAATCCTGTTTGTTGTACAAATACAAGTGTATCCCAGGGAAACAGCTACATATGTCTAAGAGATATTTGTAAAACACAATGCTATCTTTTACAGAAACTTAATATGCTAAGTACCCAAAGAAGGAAATTAAAAGAGAAACATAATATACTTCCCAGTAAAAATATAGTTAACAAGTTCAATCAAAATAGAATTACTATATTGTGTATGCCCTCAAACCAATAAAGTTTATATTTCTAATTGTGTAAAAATGAAATAATTTAAAGTTCTTACAATTGAATCTATATTTCTGTCTGAAAAATTTACGTGCGTTATTTTCTTCAGGCATTGTGCGATGGTTTCTTCTTTTCGGGGTTTAAGATTGCTGCTTTTGGCAATTAAATCCACAGTCAGTCGAACCATGGTTTCTGTGTGACTGAAACTCTCAGCAAGAACTCCGTTTTAGTACCATGTCCAGAAGCAGGTTTAGGTATTACTTCCAACTTTCTAAAAATGAAAGGGAGCAAGAGAGTACTGTGATATAGCGATGTCCGGGAGAGGTGAGTTGCTCTGTCTCATGGACAGCTACCTGGTAAGCTAGGCTGCTGGCACTTATGCTTCTAGTATTTCCTACCTTTCCAGACAACCTTCATTATAACACTTAAAGCCAAGGCCAGGGGTGGTGGCACATGCTTGGAAGGCAGTGGCAGGCAGTTTTCTGTTGAGTTCGAGGCTAGCTTGGTCTACAGAGCAAGTTCCAGGACAGGCTCCAAAACTACCCAGAGAAACCCTAGGTTGGGAGGGGGGGAAAGTGGGAGGAGTGGGAGGCTGGGAGGAGGAGGAAATTTTTTTTTCTTTCTTAATAAAAAAAAGAAAAAGAAAAAAAAAACCAAAACAAAACAAACCAAACCAAAACAAAGCAAAACTCAAAAACCGATGAAGCAACAAAACATTTAAAACATGAAAACGAGTTAAAAGCACAATACTTATCTGCCTTTACTGTTTGCTTTCTGGAATAGGACCGAGTCGTGTAACCCAGGCGGGCTTGGAACTTGCTGCCATCCACAAGGTGGTGGAGTCTTGGCCTCCTCCCCGTCTGTATTTTAGAGGGTCTCATGCCCAGGCTAGTCTCCAATTTGGCATCTTTCTGCCTAGCCTCCAGTTCTGGGATTAAAGGCTTAAAGCACCGAGCCTTCCTTCCATTTGTAGATACTTTCCTCCCCCGGGGCAGTAATGAATGAACTGTTGTGTGCACCTCCTTTCCTCCGCCCACTCCACTTTTCCTAGCTGGGATAGAATCCTGGGAAGCACTGCATGCTAGGCAATCACTTTAACATCGAGCTACATCCCGTGCCCTGAGGCATCTTTCAAAAGTTTATTTATCCTCTCTGATTAAGAAAGGACCTCCAGGAAAACTGCCCAATGCTCTTATTTCATGGATGGAGAAATTAAGCCCCAGAGAGCTAGTCCAGGCTTTTCAAAGTGCCAGCTGAGGCTCGAGCCAGTGTCTCACCCCTCATAGGAACTGGCGCAGCATCTTCAAACCAGAACCGATGCTGCGCATACCCCAAGTTACACACAGAATGATACAGAACACTCGCCGTGGGCCAGGCCTAGATATTGTATGTCATGCCAGAAAAACGGCAACAAAAAGCAGCGCTTTCCAATGTAGATTGCTGAGTTCAAATATTAGCCTCACTGCTCGCTGGCAAAACAATCTTCAAGTATTTTGTATAATAAATTTAAGGCAAGGTGCATTCACGAGGACCTATTGATCCCTTGCACAACAAAAATACATTATAATTTTTTTTTTAAAAAAAAGCCAAACCTGTGTGGTGCGTGTGCGAGCTCATGGCCTGCGGGCGGGCACGCGAGTGTGTACACGCACACATACATGACCAGGTGCCTGAGTGTCTCAGCAGGCTCCACCTCCCTTGAGGATGCACGGGCAGTGAACAGCTGCTGGAGGGCGGGGCTCACGAGGCTCCACCTCTCCTTGAGGATCTACAGGCGGCTCTAGTGTCCCGAGGAGAAAGAGACTTGTTTTTCAGGGGTGTAGCCCCTGCTAAGGTGCCCACGCTCCTGTAAATAACCCCTCACTTACATCCCTGTAATCAACTGGAATGAAACACATAGAGAACAGACAAAAAAGGGCAAGAAAGCAGAAGAGGGACTAGCTGGGAAAGGAAAGGGGCGATGTAGATGGGGGGAGATAAGAGCTGGCAAGAAAGTGGAAGGTCATATGATCAAACTACCTTATGTGCATTTATGAAAATATAATGAAACATTATTATGTAGAATATACAATACTAAAAAGTTTTATGAAATATGTGACTTTCACTGGTGATATTGCCTGTATTCTAGCAGCCGAGGAGGCTGAGGCAGGAGCATTGCTTGAGTTCTTGTGTTTGAGACCAAACAGGTGAAGAAGTGGGGATATGCTTTCAAATAGAATATTATTTTATATAAGACCCACAGGACCCATACATAAGCTTAAAATATAAAACATTAAAAATAAATTTAAGTTTAACATGATGGCTCATAAGCATAGTATTTGTGAGGTGGATGCAGGAGAAATCAGGAGTTCAAGGCCAGCTGCAGCTACATAGGAATTTTAGGCTAGTCTGGAATATATGAGACCCTGCTTCAAAACAGAACAAAACAACAACAACAAAAACAAAAACAGAAAGAAAATAAATGCAGGTGTTTGTGTATGTATGTGTGTGTATCTATGTGTGTGTGTATGTGTGTGTGTGTGTGTGTGTGTGTGTGTGTGTTGTAGCTCAGTGGTGTCTAACATTCACAAGGTCCTGGATTCATCCCAGTACTGAAATAAACTAACAAACCACAAACACTTCTACTTTTCTCCCCCTTCATTCTCTTCAAATTTGGACACTGCTATTTATTTATGTCTTGGTTTAGTTTCAAATGTCCATACGCCTAAAAAGCACAGGTTCCCCCTCCCACACGCAATCGTGCGTGTCATCAGTGTCACTGTTCCTCCCTCTCCTGTTTACCGTTTGTTCTGGAGAGCCATCTGGTTTACCCCACACAGCTCTAGAGACTGTACTGCTGCAGTCTGTTTTTCCCCCGAGCATGACTCTGGGTTTTTCTGTATTTTGCTTCTGCAGTGCTGCTTTTACGTTTCTCATCTATTTTGTCTTCAACACAAGGTTTAATCTAGGAGCAACTATGCCTGGACTGCGGGGTTTAATGTCACTGTATGCTTCCAAACTGTTCTTCAGTGGGCTTTGACATAGGCTGCTGGTGGCAGTGTCCCCACAGGTACAGCTGTAGCTCTGATAGAAACTGTTTTTAACTTGGATTTTAACTGGATACTCTTGACACAACACCCTCCTTCTGCTAATTAATATTTCCATATCTCATTTTTCCTACTGGGTTGTGTACCCAAATCATGACATGGAGACAGACTTCACATTTATATGAATGTTTGTCCTAGCTTAGGCTAGCTCTTTTTAACTTAAATTAACCCGTTTCTCTTTATCTACCTTTTGTCTCAGGGCTTTTTGTTTTTCTG
>NC_022031.1:17156094-17166045 GCF_000317375.1 Microtus ochrogaster | reverse complement strand
GTTGTGATTTGATAGATACGTTTTAGAATGCATGCACATTCCTATTGGATAATGACTCTTCTGTCACTGATGGAATTTGCTATATCTTTCCCCAGACCCTGGGTTATCTTTGCTTCCTTGTATCACTTGTTTTTAACAGTCTCCTTAAAATGCACAGCTTTTTTAAAAAATTTAAATTTATTCTCTCATATATTACATTCTGACCCTAGTTTACCCTCCTTCCTCTCCTCCCCCTCCCCCACCCATTCCTCCATTTCTCTTCAGAATGGAGCAAGCCTCCTCGAGACATCAACCAAACATGGCCTATCAATTTCCAGTAAGATGGGCTGAAGGGATGGCTCAGAGGTTAAGATCACTGGCTGCTATTCCAAAGGTCCTGAGTTCAATTCCCAGCAAACACGTGGTGGCTCACAGCCATCAAAAATGAGATGTGGTGCCCTCTTCCGGACTGCAGGCATATAGAATGCTGTATATATTTTTTTAAAAAATTCCTAAAAATTCCAGGAAGACTAGGCACCACCTCTTTTGCTAAGGCTGGATGAGGTGACCCTCATGGTAGAGAAAGGATCCCAAAAGAAGGCAAAAGAGTCAGAGATAGGCCCTACTACCACTGTTGGGAGTTCCACAGACCAAGGAATACAACCATAACATGTACTGCAGAGGGCCTACGTCAGAACCATGCAGGCCTGCTTTCACAGCAGGGTTTCTCTGTATAGCCCTGGAACTCTCTGTAGACCAGGCTGGCCTCGAACTCACAAAGACCCATCAGCCTCTGCCTCCTGAGTGCTGGGATTAAAGGCGTGTGCCACCACCTGGCATAACTTTTTTTTTTTTTCTGAAAACAGTCAAAGATATTATTTTCTTTTTGGCTTATAAGCCAAAAAGGTAGGGAAGCAATTCCTTCCTTACCCCAAATTTAAAACAACAATCTAATATTTTCTTTTAAACTTGTTCACATTCTGCTAGACAAATTCTGTTCTTTTATCTGGAATTGCTCTGCACATTCGAGGTGAGAGAGACTTGAATGTATATTTTTCCTAGTGGGAACTAGCTACCCAATACAGGATGCAAAAGTATTTTCTCTTCCCTTCATTTATGCCTCTGTTGGCATGGCAACACTGTTTTCTAAGTTCAGACCAATAACATCTCTTCACTTTGGCTATTCTTGGTTATTGACTCTTTTATTTTTTTTTTTGACTCTTTTATATAAATATTTGACATTCGCATGTTACATAAAAAGACCCTTTCAGGATTGTGTTAGGAACTGCCTTGGATTTTTAATGAGCCATGAGTCTTCCTAAGGGAGGGTCAAGGCACTGGCATGCTGGGCTGGAAAAGAGCTGGCAGGTTGTGAAACGGTGAGGGGAACAGGAATTGATTAAAAGTGAGGATAAGGGTTGGTACAAAAATGCTGGGGTGGTTGTTTTCTTTTTATAGATTGCCCTATCCTTGATGATAAAATGATTCTTTTCCTTCTTGAATGGGAAAGGGGCTTTTCACATGGGAAGCAAGCAGGTAGGCAGGCAGGAAGCTAGGTGGACAGTGGAAATGCAGGAGGGAGGGGCGAGAGGCGGGGCAGACAGGCGGGCGGGCGGGGCGAGGAGGGGGCGGGCAGGCAGTCACTAATCTTGTACCTGCCCTGAGTTCAAGTCAGTATGCCAGAGCAACCTATTCCAGAACGGCATATTCTTAATTCTTTAGCCACAAGAGAATTCTGTCTAAAAAAGTTGCTGCTTCTGAAAATTAAACAGATTTGAAAAGCAGCGGCAGAGCTTTTTTATGAGTGGCACACACTCATAATCCCCGAATTTAGAAGGTAGAAGAAGGAAATTCAAGGGCAGTTCTGGCTGAGTGAGTGTTAGGATAGCCTGGGCTACAGAAGACTGTTTGGAAAAGAAGACGCAAATATTTAAACTATTTTTAAATCAGGAGAAGGCCAATGAATGTAACAAAAAAAGCTATAGGAAAACATTCCAGGGGCTCAAATATGGAAAGGGAGAGACTCACATCAACCCACAACATAAAATGCAAATTATAAGCTGCACACATGGTAGCAGTTCATAAAAACTGTTTCGTCAAAAACATCACTGTTAGCCGGGCGGTGGTGGCGCACGCCTTTAATCCCAGCACTTGGGAGGCAGAGGCAGGCGGATCTTTGTGAGTTCGAGACCAGCCTGGTCTACAAGAGCTAGTTCCAGGACAGGCTCCAAAGCCACAGAGAAACCCTGTCTTGAAAAACCAAAAAAAAACCAAAAAAACAAAAAACAAAAAACATCACTGTTCCTTTTATTAAGACAGCACCAACTCCAACTTTACTGGTATTTGTAGTTTCATTATTTTAGAGAAATAATAAGTTCCAGGGGCTTAAACTACATCAGTGGTTGAATTTGTATACATCTTAGAACATAATAATAAAAACAATAACGTCAACACTTGTGGGGTGTCCTTGATTTTCTCTGAAAACACATCGTTTCCCATAATACCCTCACTAGCTAACTGCCATAGGGAATTGCTTAGAGCTGCTTCAGGGTGCTCTGGGATCCCATCTTGATGGCCCCTTAGCTGGCTTTCATCCCCCAAGCTCCTGTAGGCTTGGTAAAATGGACAGTTTTGGAGTTGGTTTCTACCTACATTCCCTTTTAAGGAGTTGCTGTGCTCAGTGACTTTCAGAAGCTCTAAATGGTGGGCTTCAGCCCTCAAAAGTTTCCAAAGCCTGAATCATGATCCCTTGCCTCCTCTCCACCCTGCCCAGCCTTGCCTGCTGGTCCAAACTAGTCTTCCAGACCGAGTCTGGGGTTCTGGGTGTTTAGGAACAGGCCTCAGGAACCCGCGTTTTAATCACTATTGAAGTCTGCGTTCAGAAACGCCCCTGGCTAGGGTTTCCCTGGACGTCTCACCGCTCCCGGGTCCAGGGTCCAGTCCGGTCTGTAACTGGTTTGGTCAGTGTACTTGAGCCAGTCTCCGGCAAGGCCCGCGGACCGTTGCCAGGCGACCTGATGCTCCGAAACGCCCCTCTTGCAGAGGAAGTCTCGCGACTTCCGGAAGAGTGCAGCGCCTGCCCGGTGGCCAGCACAGGTCTGACTCTTTGTGACCCGGGACAGAAGAGCTGATATTATTGTGCACCAGTGATCCCAAGACAAGGCAGTTAGTTTGAACGGAACAAGATTGCATCTCAATCATCTTTGATTATTTCAGTGCCCAGTAACCACACCTGCCCCAGAACAAACCCAAAAAGGAATTGCCTGAAGCCAGTACTCCACCTTTCTAGGATAAAACCTAAACTTAGGGTAATACTCAAGGCCATTTATAATGGCTCTCCTCGTGGCTTGCCACTTGCGGTCCTCAGGTCAGGATTCTCCGGTACGCTTTGTTTGTGAGTCCTGGTCTACGGAGCTAGCTCCAGAACATCCAGAGATACACAAAGAAACCCTGTCTCAGGCCAGGTGGTGGTGGCGTGGTGGCGCTCGCCTTTAACTCCAGCACTCCGGAGCCAGAGGCTGGCGGTCTCTGGAAGTTAAAACAAACAAACAAACAACAACAAAAAAAAACCCAAAACAAACAAATTCCCTTGGGTTGGCTTGTAGTGTATGCCTTTAATCCTAGCACTTGAGAGGCAGAGGCAAGTGTATCTCTGAATTCCAGGCCAGCTTGGTCTACATGGAGAGTTCCTCCTAGCTAGACATGGCTACATAGAGACCTTGTCTGGGCAAAATAAAACAATCCATTTTCCAGCCTTTGGGGTGGAACTAGCACATGTTTTCTTCCCTCTTACACTCTTGTTCCCTTATCTCAGTTTAGATCCCTACATCCTTTCAGAAAACCTCAATACTGCATCTTGTTAGTTTCTACTTCCTCCAACAACTAGTATGAAGTTCTTTTTTTTTTTTGGTTTGTTTTTCGAGGCAGGGTTTCTATGTGGTTTTGGAGCCTGTCCTGGAACTAGCTCTTGTAGACCAGGCTGGTCTCAAACTCACAGAGATCCGCCTGCCTCTGCCTCCCAAGTGCTGGGATTAAAGGCATGCGCCACTACCGCCCGGCTTAGTATGAAGTTCTTTAGCGTAACAAGAATCTGCCTGTGTTACGCATGTCTCAAAAAAAAAAAAAAGATAAACTGAAGACAAGAATTCTTTTACCTCACCACT
The DNA here is from genome assembly GCF_000317375.1 of Microtus ochrogaster. NCBI lineage: Eukaryota > Metazoa > Chordata > Mammalia > Rodentia > Cricetidae > Microtus > Microtus ochrogaster. Next base: position 17,161,903 of record NC_022031.1, on the reverse strand, counting down.
GTCAATGGGTACGAACGTGCTGTGTATACTAGTGCCCACTTGATAGATAAATGTTTGTAAAATGAATAACATAAATGAAAGACATTTGGGCAGTGGTGGCACACACCTTTAATCCCAGCACTCAGGAGACAGAGGCAGGTAGATCTCTGTGAGTTCGGAGCCAGCCTGGTCTACAGAGCGAGTTCCAGGACAGCTAAGGCTGTTACACCAAGAACCTTGTCTCGAAGAACCATAAAAAGGAAGACAATACAGGATCCATCATTCACAGTGGAAAGGATTCACTGGCAGTGGGATGGGCTAAGAAGACTGGGTATAAAGAGCAGTGCACACTGGGAGGCGGCCAGTGCCAACTGTGGACCTGGCTGGAGGAAAGGAAGGTTCTCAGGGCCATTTGTTTAGGCAGTCTTGGCCCAGTTCAGGTGGAGATACGTGGAAATGCATGAACTTGGGAGACATCTTTAAACAATATGTTTGTGTTCACTTATTTTGTAGATAAGTATGTATGTATGTGGAGGCCAAGAGGGCAACTGGAGGACGTTGGCTCTTTCTTTCTGCCCTGTGGGCTAGGGGGATTAAACTCAGGCCGAAAGGCTCGGTGGCAAGCGCCTGTACCCACTGGGGCATTTAGGGAAAGGTACGGGACAGAAGCTGAAGATAATCTCCAAGTGTTGGGAGAAAGAGATGACAAGGGCTGTGACAGATGCGTCAGCAGTAAACAGAAAGGGAGTAAAGATTCAGTCTCCAAAGCCTGATATTCAGTCACGCTGGGGGAAAAAGGCTAAGGAAGGACAGAGGGAAAAGGATAACTCAAACACCAGGTCACACATTAGATGTCCATCTTACGTGGTTATGGGTCATTCCGTTGGGGACAACAGCCTTAACAGGGGATACTGGCTGAGTCATGCTCTGTATGCAGCATGGAGACCACTGGTAACCCTGAGAGAGGCATTGCTTAGCTATTGAGTTTAGTAAGTCATAAGACTCGCTTGCTCTGCAAGTCTTAGTTTTAGAAAATTTTCATAAATCATCAAAAGGAATATGCTCTCATATGTGGTGAAGCTATGTGCACTTTTACTTAGGTTTTATTTTTTTGAGATCATTTCTCACTATGCAGCCCAGATGGTTCTCAAACCTCACAGGCTCACAGGGTCCTCCTCTGAGTCCTGGGTAGTTGGGACTGTTCAGGCCACCCTACCTGGCTACACACACCTGTAAATGTGCAATATGATATGTAGATATAGACATGGACTTACTTAATAGTGGCCACTTTTTGGTGGCAAGATTATGACGAGGGTTTTCCTCTATTTTTAGTAGCCAGGCTTATGAAAAAATGATAAAATTATATTTTGAAACTTCATTTTGGATCCTCTTCATGAGGTTGAAAATCACTTTGTGATTATTTATGCTCAAGCTTAAAATGATTGAATTACTAATTAATATGAGTGTGGGGGATGTTTGAGTATGTATGTGTTCATGTGGGTATGGATGCGTGTACATACATGTGGGTACGCATGCATATGTGTGTGAGTGTAGACAGCAGAGATCAACACTCGGTGTCTTCTATTGTTTTAAATCCTTAAAAAACTATTTAACTTGTGTGTGTCTGTACGCGCATGTGTGTGCATGCATGTGTGCATGTGAGTGCATGCATACGTGCGTGTGTGTATGTGTGTGTGTGTGTGCGTGTGTGTGCGTGTGTGTGTGTGTGTGTGTGTACCTGAAGAAGCCAGAGGGGGCATCTGATTCCTTTGAGCAGTAGTTACAAGCACTTGTGAACAGCTGTCTGTAGGGATTGGTGCTCAGATCTCTAGAAGAGCAGGAAGTGCTCTAAACTGCTGAGCCATCTCTGCAGCCCTCTGCATCACCTTACTATTATGATTATGGTTATTTGTTACTATTATTTTTATTGAAACAGGGTTTCTATGTGTAGTTTTGACTGTCTTGAAACTAGCTCTGTAAACCAGGCTGGCCTCAAACTCAGAGAGATCCACCTGCCTCTGCCTCCCAAGTTCTAGAATTGAAGTTGTGCACCACCACTGCTTGACTACATCTTATTTTCACAGTTCCTCCTAGTGAATCTGGAGCTTGTCCACTGGGTTAGGCTGGGGAGTCGATAAACAAGGACCTGTTGTCTCTGAGGTTAGAGACATGCACTACAGCACCCAGCTTTTTCCATGGGTGCTGGGATCTGAACCCAGAGTACTTTCCTGACCTGGTCACCTCTCCAAGCCCACTAATTATTTTTTTAATGCAATTAGTTAGCTTAAGAGAACATATTCTCTTGTTAAGATGTGAACTCTAACTCCTGCCCAGGGCCATGGTGTGAACCAGTCGTCTGTGTATTTTTCAGTGAGGCAGAAATTTGGCAGGCTATGAGAAATTCTTCCTTCCGTATCACATGTGTGAGTCAAGCACAAAATACTGTAAGCTTTACACTTGACAGATGCTGGGGAACTTACACTTGCTAAAAGAAGTAAGTCTCAAGAATCACCATGGAAGCATGGTGCTAAAATCACACTTTTAAACGTTGCCTCAGCTGGAGTTTCCAAGACCCTCTCGCCAGAAGCCGACTTTATCTCCAGCATGTTGTTCCATCTTTGTCCATCAGCGTTTCCTGAGTTTATACCGCACAGAACTGTGGGAAGCACTAAGCCGACGTTGGTGATTAAGTCTCCTTCACTGAGAAATGGAGAAATTAAAAGGCTCAGAAAGGTCCGTTGTTAGCACATAACCCCACATACAAAGATGCATGTTTTTCAGGCTGCCACTTCCTTCTCTGTTTGTTTTGTAAGATGGAGGAATATTAGTGATCTGCAGGCAGGCATCTGACGATAGCCCGAATGGTCACACTTCTTGGTATCCAAGCCCCTGAGTGATCCCCACAGTGGCGTGGGCACCGGACCTAGCGACTTGTTCTAGCCAACAGTAAAGGAAACATGTGTATGTCATTTCCATAATCAGGACACAAAAGATGGTGGCTAATGTTTTGCTGACTGAATCCCCACAGCATGTGTGAGTTTCCTTCTTTGATAAAGCTGGCTATAGTTTAGGGAAGCCACTTGACGAAGAAGGGCCCGAAGAAAAACTCCAACCTGTACTTAGTGAAAACTTGAGACTTTTGGTCTAAGGAGAAAGAGCCAATAAAACCCCTGTTGGAGCTACAGAGCTAATCCTTTCCCAGTTGAACCTCACCTCTGGCAAACTCTTGATTATAATCTCATGAGAGAGCCTGAAGTCAGGGACCGAAATTTCTAGTTCATGAAATCTTTACAATGAAAAGTGTGTTGGGTTTTGGGGTGATATGGAAATAATGGAAAATTCTTTTTGGGAGAGAGAGAGTGTTATCAAGGAGTTGGGTCTTGACTTCCCTGTTAAAGGACTGTGTTTAGAAAGGCCACTGACTACAGGAGGGGGAAGCTTACTTGGAACAAAAGATTTCACATAGAAGCTGGAAGCTACAAAGTTCCCTCTGGTTATGGAGGATACAGTTTCTCTTTTTTTAAAGATGTATTTATTAATTGTGTATACAGTGTTTTTCCTGCATGCATGCTGCAGGCCAGAAGAGGGCACCAGATCTCACTGCAGATGGTTGTGAGCCTCCATGTGGTTGCTGGGAATTGAACTCAGAACCTCTGGAAGAGCAGTCAGTGAGTGCTCTTAACCTCTGAGCCATCTCTCCAGGCCAGAGGATACAGTTTCTATTTTTGATTTCTGTAACACAGAGATGATCATGTATTTGAGAGCCTCTGCAGAGGACCAGGTACCATCTAAAGGCACCATGGACAAGGTATGGGCCCTGGTAACAACTCATTTGTACATAACTTGACTTTGTAACTAATTTACAACCAATGTCATTATTATATCACATCACCTATAAACACCTATAAACAGTGCATGCATAGGTATATATATATATATATACATATATATAATATGTGTATGTATATATATAAAATAACTCACAGTATTTCTGCTGTGCTTCAGGCCTATGCATCCGATTGACTTCTAAACTCTCAACCTACCTGGGCTACAAGCCATAGAGGCATTGGCGCTCCAGCTTCCCACACAAACGTGTCACACTTCTTCAAGTCTCTGTTTTCCCCACAGTTCACCCCACTTCACCACGCAGAGCCTGATGTCTTTCCAACATGCTCACATGTTAGCTCCTTCACCAGATTCAGTCACCAAATTCCATCTGATTTTCCTCAGAATGGCTTTGTCATGGTCTGCTTTTCAATTGTTTATTCTTTCTGTTTTTTTCTGAGGCAGGGTTTCTCTCTATAGCCTTGGCTGTCCTAAATCACACTCTGAAGACCCAGCTGGCCTCAAACTCACAGAGATCCACCTGCCTCTGCCTCCAGAGTGCTGGGATTAAAGGCGTGCACCACCACCATCTGGCCATGTTCTGCTTTTTTTTAAGTTCTGTTAATTTGAGTTTATTTTTTCTCCGAATGCCTTCTATGTTTACTATACTAGATTATTTCTTAGGCTGGTTCCCTCCTATCCTTCACTAGAGAACAAGCTATAATAAACACATTTATTTCATAGCACCAGATGTGTCTATAATAAAGGACCTCACCTCAAACTTAGGCTTGTCAATAAAAGATGCATTTGTGGGTTGTATAGGAAAGACTTAAAAGCAAAGGGATTTATGCTGGGCAGTGATGGTGCACGCCTTTAATCCCAGTACTTGGGAGGCAGAGGCAGGTGGATCTCTGTGAATTCAAGGCCAGCCTGATCAACAGTGCTAGTACCAGGACAGCTAGGGCTGTTACACAGAGAAACCCTGTCAAAACAAACCAACAACAACAAAAAAAAAGGGTTTTATAATTGCAGAGAAGGTTTAGGTTTTTAAATTAGGAGTAACTTTAGGCTGCGTTTCCAGAACAGACTTTTGCTTGTATTTTAAGAACAAAAACCAAAGCTGTAGCTGTACTACAAGCTCACCAAGCAAAAGAGGCTGCCCAGAAGGCAGTGAACAGTGCCACTGGTGTTCCAACTGTTTGAATTGATCAGGGACCACGAAAAGAAACTCGTGCTTCACCGAAGAAAAAATATCTAAACATCAAAAAATTTAAATATTATGAAAAAACATTGCAAAATATAAAATAAATAAAAAAAGGAAAAAAAAAAGAACAAAAACCAGAAAGTCTTTTGCACCAGAAATGGAAAATCTCTGCCTTTCAGTAGATGCGAAGAATTGCTTGAGTTTCTCAAGCCAATAATAAGTTCAGCAAAAGTTTAATTAGTTGGTGATGGATGGACGCTAAGCCTGAAAGTCAACAATATAATGTGCTTTATCCTCATCTCTCCCAAACAGAGCTTGTTGAAGTGATAATATGTATCTGTGCACTGCTATTGTATTGCCGCTTTTCCAGATTTTTTTTGTTTTGTTTTGTCTGTGTTCTTGAAAAGCGTTACATTCTGTCAAGCTTGATTTAGAAAATCATTGGTGTTTTTTATTAGTGTGAAGTCTTTTATAATAGTGATATTAAAATTTATATTAAAGCATGTTTATATTAAAGATAGTAATCTTTCATTAAAAGTATTTTCACTCTTATGAAGCTTTGGGAGGAGACATCATTTGATAGTGCTTTGCAGTGGGACACACATCATTTTTCTGCAAAAGGCAGACATTTACTGAATTTCATTCTAAAGTCACTTTATACTTTTGATGTTTCTTTAAAGCAGATTGAAAATGTCTAGTGAATTTGTTTTTTTACTGAACAAATATCCATCAAGCATTGGCTCTGTGAGTGCTGTTCCCGGGCAGACGGTACAAGAGTGGATTAGGTCAACCCTTTCCTTC
>NC_022031.1:17147565-17155593 GCF_000317375.1 Microtus ochrogaster | reverse complement strand
AAGGATGACCTTGAACTTTTATCCTTTGGTTGGGATTACAGGTGTGCCTGGCCACATCAGATTGTATGGTGTTGGTATGCAGCCCGTAGCTCTGTGTGCACCGTACCAACTGGGCCATATCCCATGCCCGTTTCGTTGTTGTTGTATCCCCGTTTGGGAGTGTGTCTTATTCCCTTTGTAGTTATGCTAGTTCTAAACTCTAATCCTCCTGCCTCTGTCTCCTAAGTGTTGGGGTGGTAGGCATACACTACTGTACTTGCCTTACCTTGAAAATAGCTCCCTTAAAAAGTGGTGCTTAGTGGGGCTGAAGCGATGGCTCAGAAATCAGACATACTTGCTGCTCTTGCAGGGAGCATGGGTTCTGTTCCCTGCACTTACATGGTGAAGCAAAACCGTAACTCTGGGCTCATGGGATCCAATGCCATCTTCTGGCCTCTGTAGGCACCTGACACACACACACACACACATGACACAATACACAGATGCTGATAAACACTCATACACATAAGATAAAAGTAAATATTTTTAAACAAGTAGTGTTCGCTGTAGTTCCAACATCTTTTGCATATCAAGTTAACTTCCCTGAAGCTGCAGAACATTTTGGATGGTTGTAGTTATATTAGCTAGTTTGTCCTCATACAGAAACTCATAAAGCAATTTATTTTCTAGTCAATTTTATGTTGTTCTAAGTCCAGAAACCCAATTACCTCAATTGTGCTAAAAAGTCATGGTAGATGAATTTCATAAGGGTGAAATAAAAAAGTAAAGATAGCGTCTATCTGTTTAAAGGACACATTTAACACAAGAACCTGAGTCTGAGCAGGAGTTAGAAAGAAGCAAGTTGCAAGGGCAAAATGAGTCAGAAATCAAACATTTACTTGGAGATAATTTTCTGTCAACTACTCAATAAACAGATGCACTACCAATGGCAAATGCATTCAGAGTTTCAGGACAGACATTTGCAGCCCTCTGAAATCCAACATCAAGGTCAAATGCGCGCCTACTCTGGACAATATGCTTCTTTATGCACTTGCCTCTTAGGTTTTGAATGTACAACTGCAGTTCATCAAAATGTGCCCCAAGGCACAATACCATTTTACTCAGTCATTAGAAAGTATAGCATAATTGCTTAGTGAAATCCAAAGAAAATATGAGCACTGACATCAGGGACTGTCCAATTTGTTAGACAATTTTTCCGCGGTTTTTGGCGCCAGGATAATCCACATGTTGAAAAAGCAATTAATCACTGGTGTTCGTTATCAGGCTGTGCTTTTAACCGTTTCTTCCCAAATTTGACCTGAATGACAGGGTTCCGGGTTTTATTTTATTTTTTAATAATCTGATTTCTGAGATCCAAAGATTAAACACGCCAGTCTGGTAAAAGCTGGCCTGAATTTCAGATTTGTCTTCTAAAATAAGACTGTAATTCTGTGTTTACAAAGGTGAATGGCATGTCTGCCATTAATACTTGGATAAAGGTTAGTAACCTTTATGAACATCCCAAGTGATTTGCTCAGGAGTTACCTGAAGTCCTTACACTAGTAGTATGGGTCAGAAAACGGTACATCTATTTGCTGTTAGACATACACTGGAACAGGTTCACGTGAGAGAACACCTAAGTGTATTTCCAATCTCCTGACTATTACTTTGTAAATATAATGACATAGGCACACCAATTAAACAATGGATGACAGTTACTTCATCATAACTTGGATGAGTATCTGTTACCTATAGCCTAAGGGTAAGCAAAAGCAAGAGCCGTCATTCTGTGCAGTGTATTTTCCTGTCTTCAAAATCAAAATGGACAGCCATATTTCTTACCAACGCGTGTCTTAGGTTATAATGAAAACATGCCAGAAGAGACCTTGCAAACCCAAACTCCTCAGCCCGTGCTCAGTTGGGTTTACTTGGCTACACGTGGACACAGTGCAGACCTAGGAATACAAATGAACTCTTCTCCCAAGTCCTGACTTTTGTGTCTGTACCTCATCACTTCACAGGACTGTTCTGGAAAGCTTGAACCTCAGGAAATCACAACGTTTCAACTTCTAAACAGTTTCTCTGATTCACGTAGTAACTTACATACTTTGTTTATTTTTAAGCGACCGTTCCACTGGGCAGTTTGTTATTGTACCATGCAGTGATTTTTCTCGAAATCCTGAGTACCAGTTAGTCACAGTAACCTGCGCCAACAGTGTCCAGACCGGATCTCTCAGAAGCAGCAAGGGACAACCAGGGCTTCTTTTTTAAATTCTGAAACAATGGAGCACATACAGCTCTTGCTTACTGGCTCGCCTGTCCCTGTTGGTTCTGCTCATTTCACCAGCTTGTGTTCCGAAGAAAATGCCACTATCCAAATCTAGTGTCACATGAAAAAGATTCTAGGTGCCTAAACTCTTAGATACACACGTATGCACACAAGCCACTGTGTGTGCGCGTGGATGTTCATGTTCTTGTCTGGAAGGTTGGACCTTCAGCCTTGAAAACAAGCTGGAAACTGAACAGCCTGATCCAAGATCTCACCGGGCTCCTAACTGGCTCAGGTCCCTATTCCCTCTCCGCTGACTTCTCTCCCCAGCCCCTGCTCCTGTTCTGCTCTGGCTCGCTTTATGACTTGGACATCAGGATTACATTTTTTGTGTGAAGATTGACGTTTCCTGTATATTATCACTAAAGAGTTAGAGAAATCGTCTCTGAAAACTGTGACATGGTACAAGAACCAGACTCCACTTAGGAAAAGTGGCTTGTTCAGCTCCTGAATAGTTCACGGCTGTAAGACAATACTTTTCAGGAAACAGCACAACTCCCATCTCCTGGCTTAGCTTATGAACAATGCTTGCAAATTGAGCCTGGATTTCTAAAAGCTGTTATAAATTGGAACACTCACATAAGAAATGTGATCGTGAAAACACACTGAAGCTTACAGAGAAGAAAAAAAATAAAACCTCACACATATGGGCATGAAGGCACATGTTGGTCACGCCAGCGCTTGCGTGACTAGGGCAAGAGTAAGTCTGAGACTAGCCTGGGCAACATAGCAAGAACCTACCTCAGAAAGACAAAGACAAGCAGGGCTGTGGGGCGCTCGCCTTTAATCTCCGCACTTGGCAGGCAGAGGCAGGTGGATTTCGAGTTAGAGGCCAGCCTGGTCTACAGAGTTCCAGACCAAGACAAAGACAAGCAGGGCTGTGGGGGGCACGCCTTTAATCTCCGCACTTGGCAGGCAGAGGCAGGTGGATTTCGAGTTAGAGGCCAGCCTGGTCTACAGAGTTCCAGACCAAGACAAAGACAAGCAGGGCTGTGGGGGGCACGCCTTTAATCTCCGCACTTGGCAGGCAGAGGCAGGTGGATTTCGAGTTAGAGGCCAGCCTGGTCTACAGAGTTCCAGACCAGCCTGGGCTACACAGAGAAATCTTGTCTCGAGAAAACAACAACAAAACAAAAACAAATACCAAACAAACAAAACCCAGTTCATCCTACAGATAAAAACTGCAAGTCTTAGGCTTCAAAAATATGGCTAATTAAGGGGACATTGACTTTCTCATGTGGTTTTGGTTACTGGCCCCTCCCAGGTTTGGGGGTAACCAGTTGCATATATCCAGGTATGGGGTCATGACCCAGGGTATGGCAATCAGAGTGAAGTCAGCAACTTAACCTGACCCTGATGAATGGTTCCCCACCCTCCAAGTGGTACCCCAGGTAGCCAATGTTGGGGAAATTAGTTGAGGGTTAGGTCAACATGTGGAAGACAGAGCTGAGAACCCTAACACTGTCTAAACCATCTGATACTCTTAACTCAGCACTCCAGATTTTAGTGAACCAAACCAATTCTTATTTGGATAAAATATTTCTGTTTTCTTTTGGTTCTAGCAAAGGTATACTTGCTGCTACACTAGACTTCTCAGAAGAAGAAAAGCCCAGTGGGGTTATGATGGGAAAGCCTTCTTTTCTTGGTTATACTGTTTAAGCATAGACATCACCCCCACACCTTTTTGGTTTTGAGAGAAAGTTTCGGACTGTCCTGGAACTCACTCTGTACACCAGGCTAGCCTTTAACTCAAGAGATCCGCCTGCCTCTACCTCCAGAGTGCTGGGATTACAGGTGTGTGCCACCAATGCCCAGTGCCATTGTCTGTCCAATAGCTAGCCTCACTGACTAGGTTACCAATATAAAGCTAAATGTCAAAACTAACTGTATTTAGGTATTGACATGTAAGTGGTTTTAAAAAAGTATCTTGTTAGGGGACTGGAGAGATGGCTCAGTAGTTAAAGAGCACTGACTGCTCTTTCAGAGGACCCAGGTTCAATTCCCAGCACCTATATGGCAGCTCACAATTGTCTGTAACTCCAGAGGGAATCCAACACTTCCACACATACATATGTGCAGGCAGAACACAAATGTATATACAAATTAAAAAAGGTATCTCTTTAGTATATATTTGTTGTGCAGTGAAGGATTTCAGGAAATATATCACACTTTGACCATGCTGACTCTTGTAGCGCGAATTCTAATTAGTCTTAATAAGAAAAACCCAAGCTGGGCGATGGTGGTGCACGCCTTTAATCCCAGCACTCGGGAGGCAGAGGCAGGCGGATCTCTGTGAGTTCGAGACCAGCCTGGTCTACAAGAGCTAGTTCCAGGACAGGCTCCAAAGCCACAAAGAAACCCCGTCTCAAAAAACAAAAACAAAAAAAGAAAAAGAAAAACCCAGAGACAGATATCAGGGTAAACGCTCAAAGGTTTAGAGAGACCTTTTACCTCTACCGAATTCTCAGACCAAAGTGGCCAAGGCCCTGTCTCCACGAATCCTCAGACTGAATGCCCTGAGCTCCTGTCTCCTCCTGCCTTATATTCCTTTCTCTGCCCAGCCATATCACTCCTGTCTCCACCTCCCTAGTGAGTCACCATTGCTTGTCTCGGCACTGTTTCTCTTTTGGACAAATTCAATCCCGCGTAGTCCAGAGTGGCCTTGAACTCTGCCTCTGTCTCCCCGAGTGCTGGAATTAAAGGTGTGTGCCACCACTGCCTGGCCTCTATGGCTAGCTCTGCACTCTGATCTTCAGGCAAGCTTTATTTGCTAAAGCACAAACAAAATATCACCACACATCTTACTTTCGTCTAGTTCCTTCCCCTTCCAAATAAATAATCACTCTTAGCTTTCATGCCATAATTGACGTCTACATACCTAGGCAGATGTTCATACATGAAAATCGGCACATGAAAAGGAATGTCGTGATAGTTATCTTTGAGTCATAGGAACATCAAGTCTTCCCTCTCCCATATCAAGATGCTAAAAAAATTTATAAGTTACATTTATTTGTGTGTGTGTGGGATGGGTGGGTGGGTAAGGAATGGGTTGTTCAGGAATGGGTTCTTTCCTTCCATCATGTGTGGTACTGGGGCTCAAACCCAGGTCATAAAGCTTGGCAGCAAACTCCTTTATTTGCTGAGTCATCTAACAGGCTCTTATGTCAAAATCTTAACTGCTAAATCATGTCTGAGAAAGCTCAAACAGCTTGTCAGTGTTTTTGCTGGATGACTCAGTATGGTGCCTGTGTGGCTGAAATTGTGTTATTAAATATAATTTTTTTCTGTATAACATTTTAATTTAAAGTTTTGAACAGGGTTTCTCTGGGTAGCCTTGGCTGTCCTGGAATTCCCTCTGTAGAACAGACTGGCCTCAAACTCAGAGATCCACCTGCCTCAGCCTCCCAAGTGCTGGGATTAAAGGCATGCGCCACCACTGCCCAGTGCTGTATAAAAGTTTTAATGACACAAAAATGGAAATCGAAAACTGAGCACCGTGGCACAGGCCTTTAGTCCCAGCACTCGGGAGGTGGAGGCAAGTGGATCTCTGGGAGGCCAATCTGGCCTATAGAGTGAGTTCCAGGACAGCCAGGCTTAAACAGAGAAAAACTGTCTCAGTAAAGCAAGTACGTAAGTAAGTAAATATAAATTAAAAATTTTATGGCCTGAGTCATGAAAATCCATCTATTTAAAGATATCATAAATGCAGAAATAAATGAACAAAGGAAGTATGTGGGCATTGTGGGGAAGTCAGATTGGAGCCTACAGGGCCTTCACCCTCTGTCCTAGTGTCTTTGGTACAGGAAGGTGGTGTGGGAGGTCCTTCTATGTGTTGATTTTATTGGTTAATGAATAAAGAAAGTGTGTTGGCCTGTTAGTAGGGCAGAACTTAGGTAGGTGGTGGGGGTAGGGTGGGGGAAACTGGACTGAAGCTGGGAGAAGGAAGGCAGAGTCAGGGAGACACCATGGAGCCACACCCAGAGTCAGACATGCTGAAACTTTGCTGGTAAGCCACTGCCATGTGGCTGCAATATACAGACTAATGCAGATGGGTTAAATTAGATGTAAGAGTTAGCCATTAAGAAGCTAAAGCTAATGGGCCAAGCAGTGATTTAAATAATATGGTTTCTCTGTGGATTATTTTGGGTCTAAGCTAGCCGGGTGGCCGGGAACCAACAAGAGGCTCCTTGCAACAGGAAGGTGTTCTGTATGTTATCAAGAGAAACGGAACACTAAACCAGCCACAAACCATTTATCGTCAATGATGTCCTGCCTGCAAGATATGCTAAGGCCATTGTGACAGAAATCTTGAGGGAGTAACCATCAATATCTGATTTGACTTAAGTCCATGCCACAAGATGCAACCCATACCCAATACTGCTGGGGTGACCAAGAACCAGACTAGACAGCCCAGGAACCTAACGTAAACTGCTCTGAATGGACTGGTGTCGGTACAAGACACACCAAGATCAAGTTCTCAACACCAAGGAGATTTATTTGCCTGGAGGACAACGGGCAGGGAATAGGAGACAAAGACAGAGGATACAGGATGCAGGATGAGGGTGGAAAAGGAATAAGTGACAGGGGGGGGGGATGTTTGCCCTAGAGGGACAAAGGACCACTCTGGACAGAGAGGGGACAGATGTGGCCCGAAGGCAAATGGCAGTTCATAAAGATAAAGAGGGAAACCCTGTGTTAAGATGAGTTGGTTTGTTTTGATTGGGCATGTTAATTTGTTGAGCCAAAAGGGACTTTTGATTGCTGGACTTTAATACTTTGATAACTGGAGGTCAGTCTTAGGAGGAGGAAGTGGTCAAATAAGGCAATACACTTTGGTGGCTGTTTTAGGTACATGATCTAACAGTTTAACAAGGCAGAGGGCATGGGAGAAAGGCAAGGCCTACCAGAGCCATGTTCTCTATGCCCCGGCCTACTAGAGCCCTTCAAACACTACTGGTCTTTTTTAAAAAATGTAATGATGTAATGGCTCCTAACGATACACTTATGCCATGATATATAATTTGTTTCCATTAAATTCTTCCCCTCATAGCTCAGGGAACCCTGAGAAAGAGTAGGTGGAAGGGGTATGGGGACCAGAAGGGATGGAGGACACCAGAACAAGGCCCTCTGAATCAACGGAGCAAGCTCATACGAGCCCAGAGACTGAAGCAGCATTCACAGGGCCTCCCCAGGTCTGCACCAGGTCCTCTGCGAATATATTATGGCTTCCACATATGTATTTATGGGCAAATGAGTAGTCTCTGATTCCTGTGCCTTGTCTTGGGCTCTTTTCCTTCTATAAGTTTGTCTTACCCAACTTCAATGTGATAGTTTTTGTTTTATCCTATTATACTTTATTTGATCGTGTTTGGTTGTTTTCTCTTAGATGCCTGCTCTTTTCTGTGAGAGACAGAAAGGGAGTGGATTTGGATGGGGGGGAGGGGTGAAAAGAAACTGGGAGTAGAGGACGAGGAAATTAATCAGGAGGTACGAAAAAGCAATGAACTTTCGAGACAGGATTTCTCTGTGTAGCCCTGGCTGTCCTGGAACTAGCTCTTGTAGACCAGGCTGGCCTCAAACTCAGAGATCCTCCTGCCTCTGCCTCCAGAGTGCTGGGACTAAAGATGTGTGCCACCACTGCCCAGCAAGAATATATTTTCAATAAAAGGATGAAACAAAAAAGAGAGACATGAGCTCTCAGTAGTTCCTGCTGCCATCAT
>NC_022031.1:17145319-17147290 GCF_000317375.1 Microtus ochrogaster | reverse complement strand
GTTGCTGGGAATTGAACTCAGGACCTTTGGAAGAGCAGGCAATGCTCTTAACCACTGAGCCATCTCTCCAGCCCCAAGAGCCTGGTTTTTAAACTCCTTCTGTGCCCACAATCTCAGCCTCTCGAGACTTTATTGTCCATGGCTTCTCACGTAGCCTTTACCCATCTTCTACAGCGCTCTTAGGGAAGACAGACAGTGCAGTACATTCCAGGGCTGTCTGCTCAGCGCTCTTAGGAGAGTGCAGTACATTCCAAGGCTCAGACTGCTTAGTGCTCTTAGGGAAGACAGTGAAGTACATTTCATGGCTCAGACTGCTCAGCGCCGGCTCCGCAAGCCCTGGAGGAGTCAGCCTTGCCCTATCTCTTGGGTCACCCTTGTTACTTTTCAAGTGCAGCTTGCGTTCTGCTCTTTCAGGCTGCTGCACCGCTTTGCTGGAATGTGACACCTTCCCAGTTCCTCTCTTTGGGCTAGACCCACTTTCTTTCAGGTGGACCTTCCCTTTGGCAAGCCTACCTTACTACCCCTCTGGAACAAGCATTTCCCTTGGGTACCCTGTCACAGCATCTCTCTCCAGAGAAGCTTAATTTTCACCTTCACTCAGCTCTGAAAGGATGGTGGCATGTTTAGCTTGCTAGAAAGTCCTCGGTACAGGAAAGACATTTGGTAAGAATTTACCAGATACCATGTGCTTGGCTGTCTCTGTCTCTAGTAAGTTATGTGGTTTTTCAGGAAAATAAAACATGAGTAGTGAGACCTTGTTTTTTTTTTTTTTTTTTTTTGGGGTACCTTTTTTTTTTGGGGGGGGGGTACCCAAAACAAAACAAAAGCAACTGGAAACTTTCTGACCACCGTGTGATGAAATGATGAGATGCTTTGGCTACTTTGATAGGCAGGACTTCAAACCCAGAAAAGATCTAGTATGTTTTTCCTCCCACAAGCAAGAGCACCAAACACAACTCTGCTCACAAAGCCACAGAGGACGGTTTCACGTGATACTTTATTACAGTGCTAACAATCGGGACTCCGCACAGCACCGTGGTCTTCTGCGTTTGGTTAACTGGTTCGCAGCTGTTACTGGAACTTTTTTCCTCCCACATATCAGCTTTCAAGAAAACGTACTCAGTGGTAACTAAGCGACGTTAATTTGATTAAAGAGTTTATCTTTAATGACCTGAGACATCAATCCGTGGATGGCTTCTATGGTAGTTTTACAGCTGGAAAGAAGAAACACACAGCATCACATAGGGAAAGCTGCTCCATCACTCTCCTCATGCTCACCCTGAACGCCCAAGAACCATCACTTCTATTCACATTGTTTCCCTAAGACTTTAAAAAAACTTTTTTAAAAAAAATATTTATTATGTATACAATATTCTGTCTGTATGCCTGAAGGCCAGAAGAGGGTACCAGACTTCATTACAGATGGTTGTGAGCCACCATGTGGTTGCTGGGAATTGACCTCAGGACCTTTGGAAGAGCAGGCAATGCTCTTAACCGCTAAGCCATCTCTCCAGCCCTAAAAATAAAAAAACTTTTCTACTTTGCCTGTTAAGTGTGTTTCACTGCTGACTAGACATTTCATAAAATGACGACATAAACTTTGATATAATTCTTTTGATATATTTCCTAACAGTCATTTTTGCTACTCAGTGGCTTTGGGAAAATTCTGCTTTTGAAGACAACTAAAAGTATATGTTCATTATGTGTCTACATAGTAATATTCAATAATTACATACTGATTACAGTATTATGTTAAAATACAGCATTCTTGGGACTGCAAGGTGGTTCAGCCGGGTAAGGGTTCTTGAGTTAGAGCCTCAGGTCCCAAGTGGTGGAAGGGAGAGAACAGCTCCCACCAACTGTCCTCTGAACTCATGACTGGGAAGTGTGTGTGTGCACGCGTGTGTGCACACACCCACCCACACACGCACGCACGCACACACGCACACACACCCACACACGCACACACAC
>NC_022031.1:17139521-17144952 GCF_000317375.1 Microtus ochrogaster | reverse complement strand
CACACGCACACACAGCAGGCAATGTAAAAGACTGAAAATCTGTTATTCCTCAGAATAATTAAAAAAATAATTTAACAGAATTGTTTCCTGAGATAACTATAAACATCTTTTAGAGTTTTGAGGGTCACTTAAGACTTCAGAAATGATTAAAAAAAACCCCAAAACCCAGAAAAATCAATACCAAAACAATGACAGAACTCCATCAATATTCAGAAGAGTTAACTTTTCATTAAAGTAATTCCCAGAAGTTTTCTTTTTATTACTACCCTTGACCTCCCTACTTTGTTGTTGTTACAAAGGAGAAGAATTCCTTGAGAAAAAGATAACAACAAACAAACTCCAGAATGAATGGATAAAAACAAACCAACCCCCCAAAGTAACAAAAAACCAAAACAAAGAAACAAATACCTTAAGCCAAACAAAGGACAAGAATTCTGTAAGAAAACTTTTGCTTCATAATGATTTGGCTGCCTATATGACGTAAAGGTGGAGCAGGAGCAAGGCCACAGTGCCCTGACCCGCAGACACAAGTGTGAGCTCTGCAGCATACAAAACAACCAACCCAATGTGCAGCCACTCTCTTCTTGTGGATGTGGTGCAGAACCAGAGCTCTGCGCACAAAAGGGAGTCTGACCCATGAGCCGCTTCTCTCCACCGGAGGAGCAGAACGAGGCATTTCCAACATAGATGGCTCCAGTGGCCAAGATAACTTCATCTTCCCTCCTCCCTTCTTCCTAGGAACAATCTTTTGTGTTTGTTTTATGCTCAAAGACAATTTAATTAAGGGCAAAGAGCAAACAGCACAGGTGTGAATCCTGGCAGGCACCAGGAGGAGGTGCAGGGAAGCCCCGCCTTTCAAGTTTGGCAAGGGATAGCAACAGCTTATGAAAAAAAGGGAAACATCACCCCAAGAGTGGAAATGGGCTAGTGAGCTGACGGAAGAGCCCCCCAAACCCTACAGAACAATGTGAAAACAGACACCAGTGAGTTGGCTTACAGCTGCCCAAGTGCTCTCTTCCTTCTGCCTGTATCACACTGAACTCAAGGTTTTGTGGCAGCAAGTGAGTCTTTTCAGCCTGTGCAGTCTGGGCGCCAGAGGGCCACACTCTCATCTCCCAAGTTATCAGAGACCACATCCCAAGGAAGGAATCAGGAAGGAAAATATGGGATACTAAAATGATGCAGAAAGGAGAATTTTAGCATAAAGACTTAAGAGAGAATCTTCTCTATTTGGTAAATTTAAGAAATCTTTTTTTTTTGGGGGGGGGGATTTTCGAGACAGGGTTTCTCCGTAGCTTTTTTTGGTTCCTGTCCTGGAACTAGTTCTTGTAGACCAGGCTGGCCTCGAACTCACAGAGATCCGCCTGCCTCTGCCTCCCGAGTGCTGGGATTAAAGGCGTGCGCCACCACCGCCCGGCTTTAAGAAATCTTAATGTTTCAGAACTGTTTAGTTGAGGAAAAGGGTAAGCATGCTTTCATAAGCCTTCCCCCTCAAAGATCTAGTAGGGGCCGGCTCTCCTTGTACTCCATGTGGCCAGCCCTATAACGGGGGACTTGGTGTTTTCTCTGAGACTCCTAGATCTTTGAGCTGAGCTTTCTACTTTGCCTAACGTCCTCTACAATTTCAAAGTGTGAATTTAAATTTACACATGTCTTTTTAAAGGTCCAAGCAGATGACACTTGGGCATCTCTTAAATTGCAGCTGACTGAACCACAGGGAACCAGGATTTACCGTCTGCAGATACTGAGAGGAGCAGGCAGGACCTGGCATGCAGACGCTCACCTGTCTCTAGTTGCTTTGGCAAGTTTGTCTTCTGACTTCCGGTCGTGTGTTTCTAAACCCAACATGAAACTCCCTCGTCCCAGCTGGGCCTCCGACTGCTCTAACTTTTCAGACAAGTCAAACACCTGGCCAGTAGTATAGTCTGCGTTCTGTGGAGAAAATGGCATCCCGTCATTATACGGAACAAGATCACCATGAAAAAACGTTCTTTTTGTTTTTGCCCAGGGCTAAGACTGCCTTCAGGGACCATGTACCTTATAAAGCCCTCCACTAGAGAGTTACACTTACAGCTTTTGTATTTGTTTTGAGATAGGGTTTTGCTGGCTGCCCGTTGGCCTTACTCTGCTGAGCAGATGGCACTACAGGTAGACCACGCATTCTGTCCAGCCCCTTACCCCCGCTGTCCAAACACCTACCCACCCATACCCTCTCGTTTGTTGAGAGTCTCACTGTGTAGCCCTGGCTGGCCTGGAACTCAGAGATCTGCCTGCCTCTGCTTCCCAGTGTTGGGATTAAAGGTCTGTATCACCATACATGGTTAAAAACTGAATCTCCAGCCCCATGCCCCCGGCCAAGACAGGGTTTCTCTGTGTAACAGCCCTGGCTGTCCTGAAACTAGCTCTGTTGATCAGGCTGGCCTTGAACTCAAAGAGATCCACCTGCCTTATGCAGAGTGCCTCAGTGCACTTAGTGATGCTTACAGTGCCACTGCCACCACGTCACACTCAGGCTCAGCTAAAACTGGACGTGAGGCCCATGCCTGTATCTCAGCACTCAGAAGTTAGGGTCGTCCTTGGCTACACAGTAGCAGCAAAGCTGGTCTGGACCACAGGAAACAAAACTGCTCCTAAGTTCTAAATACATACCTATGAAATACACACCCAGCGAACCACATCAGATTTTAATGATGTATCAGGAAAGACCGAGTTAATGTTTTCTTTGCCTGGTATTTGTAATGATCTTCAGATTAATTTTCAGGATCTCTTTTTCCATTTTAATCCCCACGCTCCTCAAATAGTTGCTTTTCCTCCAGCCCAGCAGTGAGCCCCTGCGTTGGCCTGCTCCTCAAATTCATTGCTCTGGCCCACTGCATATCTTAAGGAAGAGCATGTGGTCTAAGCAAAGCTGGGCAAACCCAGGAGACACTGCCTGAGAAAAGGCACAGATATGCAGGTAGGCTGTTGCCTTCTGAGCATTAAGCACAAAGGCCGTGAGGCCAGAAGCTAAAGCTGCCAACTGTTTTCAAAATGCAGACTGAACATGAGGCTTGCAAAGCCAAAAGAAGCTGTGACTCTGCATCACTTGGGGAGTTCCTTCCCTGACTCGGTATCCTGCTATTTCTAACCATGGCAGTGGTTCTTAACCAGCTAAGACTGTGACCCTTTAATACAGTTCCTCATGTTGATGACCCCAACCATAAAATTATTTCATTGCTCCTTCATAACTGTAACTTTGCTACTGTTATGAATCATAATGTAAATATCTAATATGTGACCCCTGTGGGATTGCAACCCAAAGGGTGAGAAATACTGAACTATACTGTTAAGTGTCAGAGACTCACCTGCTATCTGAGGCAACAAACACAGCCCTGTTTTTCCTCTACTAATCTCTTTAAGGTGCAAGCAGATCTTACCCCAATCTGGTATTCTATTTGATATTTAGGTTTGGTGGTCTCGGTGGTGGTTTGAATGGAATTGGCCCTCATTATCTCATAGAGAGTGGCCCTCTTAGGGGGTGTGGCTTTGTTGGAGGAAGTGTCATTGTAAGGGTGTGGCCTTGAGGTTCGCTATGCTCAGGACAGTGCCAAGTGTCTCAGTTGACTTCCTGTTGCCTTCTGGTCAAGATGTAGCGAGCACCACACTTGCCTGCACATCTCCATGCTTCCCATCATGATGACAATGGACTGAACCTCTGAAATTGTAAGTGAGTCACCCCAGTTAAATGTTTTCTTTCTAAGAGTTGCTGTGGTCATGATGTCTCTTCACAGCAACAGAAACGCTAACTAGGACAGTCTCTCTGGTCCATGACACCACTGAATTGCCCAGCATCCACATCTAACTTGGTGGAGAATCTTGTTACAGCTTTGATGTATCTTTCTGTGAATTAAGTTTCAAATATTAAACAGCAGCTTTTTTTCTTATTTTTTTTTTTTTTTAGTTTTTTGAGACAGGGTTTCTCTGTAGCTTTGGGGACTGTCCTGGAAATAGCTTTTGTAGACCAGGATGGCCTCGAACTTAGGGAGATCTGCCTGCCTCTGACTCCTCCCAGCCCTCAGTCCTGGAATTAAAGGCCTGCACCACCACTGCCAGGCATTAAAGAACTTTTAAAACCTAGTTAAAATTCAAATTAGTTAGGTGTAATGGCACTTATCCAGGATCTGAACAATTAAGCACCTGAAACCAGAGGTCAGTAGGATGGCTCAGTGTGTACAGGTGCTTGCTGAGTCTAACAACAGGGGTTTGGTACCTGGGACCCACATGGAAGGATAAAACTGACACTGCTGGGTTACCCTTGACCTTCGAATGCCTGAGCTGACCTTGAGTTTGAGTCTACATTAGGCTTCCAAAGAACAAAACAAACAAAATTCAAAGTAAACAAGTACAGTACTTACAGTGAGCAAGCTCGAGGAACTCAGGGTATTCACCCAGTATTTATTCCACAAGAGCTCAAGTAGTTTACGATCCAAAGAGGATTTGAAATATGAGACTTCTAAGGCATAGTATCTGCAAAACAAAGTATACATTGGGCAAGTGGGAAAAATACACTGTTATATTCCATACAAGTCCTGGTTACATTTAAGCAAATTATATTTTATATTCAGATAATCATATAGCTTAACAATAGGTTCCTTTGTTTTCAGGTGGCATGGCTCTAAATCTGTCTACTAACCTTTCTTCACACACACGCACGCAAGCTTCTATAGTGCCCCCAAATTTCTAAGAAGCTAGTAACAATCAGAATTATTAAATAACAGTGTAGATTTGTATTCTGAGTTCAGCAGTTCTATAACAGGTTCTAAAGGAGCCGCCCTCCAGGGTCAGCTGTAAGTTCTCAACCTTAGTAAACACATGAGCAGTGACACACGGATCTCCTACTTCTTCCTTTTTTTGAGTTAGGCCCTTGTGTTTCTTTGAAAAGTGCACCTTAAAGTAGGTCCCAAGTTGCCTGGAGGAACTACTGCTTTGAAAGGCGGTTCATTTATAATCATGAAGTACCAGAGAAAATTTGGTTAAATATCTGAAAAACATATTATCATTATTGAAAGACAAAGTCTTGATATATAGTCCTGGCTAAGCTGGAACTCACTACGTAGGTTGTCCTCAAATGTCCAGAGATTCCCCCATCTCTGCCTCCTAAGTGCTGGGTTAAAGGTGTGCGTGACCATGACTGACCTTTCTTAAAGTAATAAGATATTTAAATCTATTCTATAATGTGTTCTATAAACCAATGGATATAGGAAGCACAAGAAACTCCTTTGAGAAATTCATCGTTAAATCAAAGTTAACTATGATAAAATACACTCACCAACAGTGACTGGTGCTACAGGGTACGTATAAAACAGCCACCTACCACTACACTAGAGACTCTAGTTCTCCTAAGAGTAGAACTTTGCCAGGCTGTGGTGGTGCACAACTTTAATCCCAGCAC
>NC_022031.1:17121882-17138796 GCF_000317375.1 Microtus ochrogaster | reverse complement strand
ACAGAGAAACCCTGTCTCGAAAACAAACAAACAAACAAACAAAAGAAACATAAGACTAGTTAAAAACTCCTGAGGAGCGGGAAATGGTGTCATATCCACCCCTTTGACCCTAGCACTCGGGATGCAGAAACAAGCAAAATCTCCGTGAATCTGAGGACAGCCAGGGCTATGTATAAAGACCTTGTCTTAAAAAAACCAAACCAAACCAATCCACCAAATAGAACTCCCGAGGAATAGCTTAGTGACAGGGTGCTACACCAGGCACACGGTCCTGGTTTTAGTGCTGAGCACTTCAAGGACAGACAAAACATCTGTCCTCCTATTAAGGTTTTGTAAGTTAAACTACTTCACATATCAGAGCTCACACCACTGAAGACATCACATGGTTGGTTACAGGATGCAGTGGTCGGAATGAGAATGACCCTCATCGGCTCATATATTTGAATGTTTGGTCTCTAGTGGCTGGACCTGTTTGCGAAGGATTTGTTGGAGGAGGTGTGTCACTGGGAGTGGCTGAGGTTTCCAAAGCCCATACCATTCAGATATTTCTCTTCCTGCCTCTCACTTGAGCATCAGACATAGCTCTCAGCCACTGCTCCAGCCCTATGTCTGCTGCTGCCATGTTCTACACCATGGTCATCATGGATTAAACCTCAAGAGCCACAAATGCTTTATTTTATAAGTTGACTGGGTTACGGTGTTTTGTCTTGGCAATAGAAAAGTAGCTAAGACACAGGACAGAGAGAAAACAAGCAGAAACTGAGTGCAGGCCCTTCTTTCCGGCTAGCCCTCGTAATGCTGGAGCATGCTCTACAGGCTGCTGGGGAAGAACGGTCAGCAACAGTTTTATCCGTGTAAACAGTTTTGGATCCTGTGTGCTACGATATCAACCTGTTAACTATGTGGCCTCTAGTGCAACAGAGGCAAGTCTGCTCTGGGGTTGTCAACTGTTACCCGATTGCATTTGAGGCCCACTTCACAGGAATCCTGGCCTCATGCTGCCTTCCTGGTCAGAAGTCCTTGGCTGCCCTTAGTGGAGGAGCTATTGCCATTATTTTACTAGATGGACATAATGAGCTAATCAAATTGCCTTCTAAACTATGCTTATACTTGTACATTATTGCTGCTGGTAGACTTGGTCAGATAAGCGTCTTATTGCAGTGGGCAGTAGTAACTGCAGACTCATAGCTGATTGCTGGGTTAGAATAGTTGATAGTGGAATGCTCAGCTATAAACACCAATATCAACCCTTTCCCCAAGCATCAGGAAACACCATGGATGAAGGGCAGAAAGAGCCAGGGGAGGGAGGGTGAATGGTGTGGAATGTTGGCTGCCAGGAATGTCATGACCAGCTGAGCTTCCCTGCACTAGACTGGGTCACAAGGCCCCACCTTCCCAGAGGATCTATACACAGTGAATGGATGCTGGGGAGGGAGACTCTTTAGTGATGTGCTCACTGGCAATGCTCCTGTAAACAACACATCACTCATGCTTCCGTAAGCAGACCTGATGTAATTCACCAGGTCATCAAAAATATAAACACACCACAAAAACCGCACATAAGATAAGCATCAAGGGGATGAGTAGGGAAGAGGAAAGGGGATCCTTAGGAGAGGGTGGGAAAGGGTAATGGGAATGAATATGATCAAATGCATCATATGCACATACAAATTTCGTAATGAAACTTAGTTATGTATAATGTGTACACTGCAATAAAATAAATAAACCAAAACTAGATAAGCTATAAAGAATATCTTCAGTCTTTTTACTTTGTTGAGCCTATATAGGAATATATAAACACCTTATCTAGTATGTGCTTAAACATTTAACATATCAGAGTATACATTTCAAACAGATTGGAGAGGCTAGGGTGGAGCTCAGTGGCAGGGACCTGGGCAGCAGATGCGAGGCTGCAGCTGATCTGCAGCTGATCTGCCCGCAGATGGGCTGTGCCCGCAGATGGGCTGATGCAGCTGATCTGCAGCAGACAGCTGCCCGCAGATGGGCTGTGCACTGTGAGCAGAAGCAGCACACAGCAGTCAAGGTATCCCTTCAGGGCGGGATAGAAGACACAGAGAAAAGGGGACATTAGATAATCACTCATTTATTTAAGCAACAATTTAAAAGTGCCCACCTTTTTCTGTGCTATGCCTGATTTTAAATGCAAGGACACGGCAGTGAGTAATTCTGTCCAACAGCAAGGAACTAAAAACATCCCATGGTGACTGCTAACAAGGAAAAGGTACATGTGACAGAAGGTGCTACTTGAGACAAAGTGGTCAGTGTGTATTTTCTGTTGAGGCGCTCTGGAAACAGACCCTGTGCAGCAAGCAGTTAGTGAGCCAGTGACCATGAGGGTGAGTGTCAGCAGCTCACCTGACAAACGGCAAGGAACAGCAGACCTGGGCTAGACTTCAATCACAGAGGGTTGTGCAGTCTGCAAGGCTATTTAATGGACCTTATTCTGGGTAGGATGGAACATTATGCTGACACACACTTCCAACAGCATCAGCCTGGCTGGCTCATCCTTAGGGGTGAAGGGCAGACATAAAAAGACTAGTATGTGCTGAGTGCTACGCTTCGGAGGGCGGAAGCATGGGTGAAGGTGGCAATAGAAGAGGTGGGGAGACATATTTACAAAGTATAAAAGCTGCCCTCTTGGCTTGGCTTTTTTTTTTTTTTTTTGATTTTCGAGACAGGGTTTCTCTGTGGCTTTGGAGCCTGTCCTGGAACTAGCTCTGTAGAGACCAGGGTGGTCTCGAACTCACAGAGATCCACCTGCCTCTGCCTCCCGAGTGCTGGGATTAAAGGCGTGCGCCACCATTGCCCAGCCTTGGCTTGGCTTTTTTAACTTAGAGAAAAGCTTTTGCCAAGAGAAAACTGGGCATTTAAAAAATTACATTTACTTATTGTGCGCGTACATATAAGTGTGGATGAATGTACCATGTGGAAGTCAGAGGAGAACAGAGAATAAATTCTCTTCCCATTGTATAGGTCCTGGGGATTAAATTTAGGTCGTCAGCCTTGGCATCAAGCACCTTTATTCACTGAGCCATCTTGTCCCCAAAATGGTGTCGTTCCCCCTCCTGCTCCAGACAGGGGTTCTCTGTGTTGCCCTGGCTGTGCTGGAACTCTCTCTGTAGATCAGACTGGCCTTGAACTCACAGAGATCCGCCTGCCTCTGAGTTTGAGGCCAGCCTGGTCTACAGAATGAGTTCCATGATTGGCTCCATAGCTATCGAGAAACCATGTCTCGAAAAACCAAAACCAAACAAACAAGTAATAAAGGTACTACGTATGATGAAATGAATTTTTTCTGAGTATTTCTCATGTGTGACTAAAAGTCTTTGACTGGATGATTTCTGAGTTTTGGTGCGGGGTTGAGAGGGCCTAGGAGCGCAGGCAGGCTAAGCTCTCTGCTGTGTCACATCTGCAGCAGCGACAACTGTTCAGTCACTCACTGTTTGCAGTGCACGCCAAAATCTTCTATTTTATTAAGTGGGATAGTCTGGTATTCAGAAGGTCCTTCATCAGGAGGTTTGTAGCCCTAAACAAAACAGAGAAAGTAGAAAATGAAAAATAGCATAAAGCAGAGCCCCTTATGTCTTCTCTGAAGCTTCTTCTTCTTTTTTTTTTTTTTTTTTTTTTGATTTTCAAGACAGGGTTTCTCAGTAGCTTTTTGGTTCCTGTCCTGGAACTAGCTCTTGTAGACCAGGCTGGTCTCGAACTCACAGAGATCCACCTGCCTCTGCCTCCCGAGTGCTGGGATTAAAGGCGTGCGCCACCACCGCCCGGCTTCTCTGCAGCTTCTTATGTATGGAAACATGTAGCAAGCCTTTTCATTGGCTGCCAGGTCACAAATAACAACATGGACACTTATTAATTATGAAAGCTTGGCCTTTTAGCTTAGGCTTGTCTTAACTAGCTCTTATAAATGAAATTAACCCATTTATATTAATCTACGTTCTGCCATGTGGCGTTACCTCTCTTCCATCTCCCATCTCCTGTTCCCTCTGTGTTTTGATGGCAAATCTATGCACCTAAATTTCTCCTCCCAGTTTCTCTTCTACCCAGAAGCCTCACCTATTCTCTCCTGCCTGGCTATTGGCCATTTAGCTCTTTATCAAACCAATCAGAGATACATCTTTACAGTGTACACAAATATTCCACAACAGGATCAAACCCTGGAGTCAAATAGTAAGCATCAATATTCATATTTAGGGTATGTCCTAAAGGCGCCTGCTGGCTCACACATGCTAATTTTAGTACTTGGGAGGCAGAGACAAAGGACCACTGCCTTTGTGAGACCGGCAGAGTCTACACAGGAAGCTCCAGGTGAGCCTGGGCTATAGAGTGTGATCCTATCTTAAAAGCAAACCAAATCAAACAACACATCTTCGAAAGAATTGCTTCTCCTGGACCCTGACACTGTTAGCTGCTCTGGCGTGGCTTGGCTCACTGCTTCATTTTCTCTGTTTCTGGTGCTGTGTCCCTGTGCTTGTAACTAAGCTGATTTTGGCTCCCTCAAGGAAGGAGATGAATTTAGCTTGTTTCTCTAGTACTTGTCAAAATGCCATGGGCACACAAATGTTTCTAAAGAAATAAAATCCTCTGTCTGGCAAGATTAATATATAACATAAATGTGTTATTTTTCGATATGGACTGGAGCAGTTGCAACTCTGTATTTGAAAATTCTTCTGCACATACACAAAGATACGACATAGGTTGTATATATAGCTCAGGGTAGAGTGCGTGCCTAGAACCCCAGCACTGAAAAAAAAGCTTGCTGATTAAATATGAGAAGCTAAATTTAGACCCCAGAACTCACACAAAGCTAGGCTTATAAGTGCACATCTGTATCACTAGTTATCTATGGTCAGGTGGAGGTGGAGACAGACTCCACAGAACAGCTGGCTAGCCAGCTGTACAGAGGAAAAAGGAAAAGAGCCTGTCCCAGTCAGGGTGGAAAGAAAGAACCAACACCTCTGACTGACACACCAGTGCCTGTACCCAGCCTCTGGGCTGGCACACATCTGTAATCCTAGTACTGCAAGGTAGAGCTACATAGTAAGTTCAAGGCTGGCCTAGACTACAAGAGACTGCCCCCTCACAGCCCCTCCACCCAGTTACCTTTGGATATGTCCTAAAGGCGCCAAGATTCACTTTTCCGGCAGATATTGTTCTGGTCGGATCAATCTACAAGAAATATATGCTTAATATTGGTCAACATAAATCATATGCTCCACTGAATCAACACTAGAAACCCCCAAACAATATAGCACTATACATAGACACTAAAACTAGCAAATAATCTGAAAAGAGGAACAAACATTAGAAAAGTTCAATGAAATGGGAATACTTTATAGACTAGAACTAAGTCCTCATATCACCAAAGAATATCTGTTTAGTATCATGTAAGCTGTGCATGCTACTTGGCAAGACCATGTCTTCAAAACAAACAGGTGAGTTGGGTGGTGGTGGGGCACACCTTTAAGTTCAGCACTCTGGAGGCAGAGGCAGGTGGATATCTCTGAGTTCAAGGTCAGCGTGGTCTACAGAACAGTTCCAGTACAGCCAGAGCTACACAGGAAAACCGTGTCTCATAAAACAAAACAACAAAAGAAAAAAACTCAATAAACAAACAAACGAATAAATGAAAGTAATAAATTAGCCGAGAAATTACCTGTCCCCTTTAATAGATGAACAATGTTAGTTTCCTCCTAAAAAATCTAGATTGCACCTAAAACACCCTGGACATAAAGGAAGACAGGCTCTAGCTATTTCGGCTTTTCCAGTTAGCCCTGATGGAATGCCTGGAAGAGCCAAGAGGCTGACAGAGGTACGAGGTGGAGGGTGAGATGCGGGAGGCTAGGAACATCCTATAGACTGACAACAGAGCATCATCCTCACTATACTCTTTCCATTTTCTAGTATTCTCTTTTTAGCAAATCTTCTTGAAGAACATAGTAACTGTTTTTGTATAAAAGGAAAATCAAAACAAGCCTGGTACAAAGTATGCCTTTAATCTCAGCACTCAGGAGGCAGAGTCAGGTGGATCTCTGGGAATTCCAGGACTTGTCTACACATCCAGTGCCAGGACAGTTAGAGCTACATAAAGAGACCCTGTCCCCCAAACAATGACAACAACAAAAATCAAAATTAAATCAAATCCAAAACCAAACTTTTAAGGACTGGAGAGATAGCTCAGTAGTTAGGGATATTTGCTGTTCTAACAGAGGGACCTAGGATTGGGTTCCAGCACTCACATGGTGGCTTCCGACCACCTCTAATTTCCAGGAGTCCTACGGGACCCAATGCCCTCTGTGGCCTCCACAGGCACTAGGCACAGGTGTGGTGCACAAAGTTAAATCTTAGATTTTAAACTATATCTTGTCTATTTCATGTCAAGGTCAGAGGACAACTTGAAACATCAGTTCTTCCTTCCACCACCTGGGTCCTGGGGATTAAACTCAGGTCACCCAGCTTTGCAGCAAGTGCCTTTCCCCATGGAACCACCATGCTGATCCTAAAAACCAGGCTTATAATGTATTTACTAAAGCTTGGAGGACTGAGGATATTGCTTAGTGGTAGAGAGAGCTCTGACCTAGCATATGCAAGGCTCCAGGCTGACCTCAGTCACCATAACAACAACAACAACCAGAGCCACTGAAATGGTTCTGTGGGCAAACGGGCTTGCTGCTGAGTCTGAGGACTAAAGTTTGGCTCCTGAGACCCACGTGGCAGGAGAGAATGGTCTCCCAGGTTGTCTACTGACCTCCTCATATGACATAGCATGTGCCCATCTTTCCCCCAGCTTCTGATACAAACATATACAGCCAAAAGCACACACACAATAAATTTAACGCGTAAATAAAGAAGTACTAAGAAAGAGATGGGGTGGTGTACACTTATAATCCCAGCATCTAGAACAGAGAGGCAGGAGAATCACGAGTTCTACTTGGCTGAACACGGAGGTTAAACAAAGGGCAGCTTGGAATATGAGACCCTGTATCTGTTTTTAGATTTACTTATTTTTATGCTATATATTTATATTTATGCCTGGGTGTCTGTATGTGCACCACATGCTTGCCTAGTGTCCTTGGAGGTCAGATGAAGGCATCAGATACCCTGGAACTGGAGTTATAGATAGTTGTGATCCTCTGTGTCGGTGATGGGAATCCAACCAGGGCCCTTTGCAAAAGCAGATATCCTATTTCTTAAAAATAAATAAGTAAATAAAATAAAATACAATAAAAAGTACTTACCACCACGGCTACGAATGGTTCCTGGAACTGCTGGTTCAGCATCTGTGTACTAACGTCAATCCCAGAGAGCCAGCAGCCATAACCAGGGTGGCTATGGTACCAGCCAATTGCATTTTCAAGGCGGCCAACCTAACATGGGAAAGAAAAGGCTTGCTTGAGACATGGTTTAATCTCACAGATATGGCTAGTCACAAGCTTTATGTAGCAATGTGGTCTGCTACAGTGTGCAACACATGCTGCTTTCCAGTTAAGGGATTCTGAAGAGATGATACATGTGTACAGCATAAAATTACCAGGGTACAAGAACAAGGGTACTTAGCTCCCCTCTCATTCTCTCCCCCCAGCCATCTGTTTCTCAGCACAGTATTATCCCTCTAGCATCATATATGCCCTTATAGAGGTAGTCTACAGAATAACAAACATCTCTACATAGTTGCGTACTACATATAACATTCTGTCATCGTATGTCTGTCTATCTTTTAAATTGGACAAACAGTTCTGGAACTGTTCCATGTAAGTAAATACACACATACCTTTTTAAAAAAATTAATTTATTTTTATTTTATGTGCATTGGTGCTTTGCCTGCATGTATATCTGGGTGAGAGTGACAGGGCCTCTAGAACTGGAGTTACAGACAGCTGTGAGTTTCCATGTGGGTGCTGGGAAGCGAACCCAGGTCCTGGAAGAGCAGTCAGCGCTCTTAACCCCTGAGCCATCTCCAGCCCTGAGAGGTTTGTTTTTTTTTTTTTTTTCCCAATTGCATTTTTGAGAGAGGATTTAACAATGGCTGTCCTAGAACTTGCTATGTAGACCAGGCTGGCCTCGACTCACAGAGATTTGTCAGCCTCTGCCTCCTAGGTGCTGGTATTAAAGACGTGCAACAACACTGCCCCGAAAGCTTCTCTCTCTCTCTTTCTTTTAAAGCCTGCTCACATAGTCCATTAATAGGTGCACTACCATTTATTTACCTGAGTTTCTACTCAAGAATACTTAATTCCTACATTTCCTCTCTTCTTTTCTTTCTGAGGGGTAATGGGGATACTGAACTCAGGGCTTATGAATGCTGAGCATGAGCTCCACCACCAGTCATGCCTCTAGCCTACAGTATTTTTTTGTTTAAACACATTGACAGTGACTGTGAAAATCTATTTGGATAGAATGGCCCCCACCCTGCCACCTATATTATAAACCTCACCAGACTTTTAATATTCTACATAAAAACTGTAGAGTTTAAAATATGAAATTTAGCCAGTACACCGCCTTTAATCCCATCACTCGGAGGCAGAGGCAGGTGGATCTCTTTGAGTTAGAGGCTAGCTTGGTCTGTACAGAGCAAGTTCTGGGACAGGTTCCAAAGCTACAGAGAAACCCTGTCTCAAAACAAAAACAAACAAACAAAAAAAACCAAAAACCCCCAACAAAAACAAACAAACAGACAAAAACAAACAAACAAACAAACAAAAAAACAAAAAACAACCCAGAAGTCACCTTGAGAGTTACTAAGAAACGCTATTTCACCTGTTTGGCATTTTCGATGTACGCAGCCATGTACTCATATGCAGCGGCCTGAGCATTGACCCGCGTCTCGGTGCCCTCGACAGGCAAGGCAAAGCTGTCCATGATGATCATGGTCTCGCCGTCCACTTTTCCAAGCATCAAACCCATCACTTCCAAGTTGCCTCCTGACCTGGCGTGCATCACCATTTTCAGTAGAGCCAACGCTGAGATTTTGCAGTATTTAAAGTAATGGTGACTACAAAAAAAAGAAAAGAAAAAAAGAAAAGAAAACCACGGCGTAATTAAGGGTTTTACTTAATGTACAATTTTAAAAGACAGTTTTTGTGGAAATATTAAACAAGTACTGGTGGGGTTTACAGTGATGGAAGGGGGTGTGGAATGTGGGAGGAAATGGAAAGCAGTAAGTACAAGGTGCTTGGAAAGAGCATGTCACAATGCCACAAGTTACTGTCCCCCCCAGCCCCCACCTCCGAGGAAAATGAAGAGTCTGAGATAAATTTTAAATATACTACTGAAGGGAGGGAACATCAATTCCATTTTTTTTCTACATCAACATGGAATTATCATATCTCTGATTCCTCTCTCAGGCCTAAATTTCTGACCTAAATTTATTTAATTATTGTGTGTGCTACATGTTCATCGGTGTGCCACCAGACGGTACATGAAGATGATAGGAAGCTGTTGGGTGTCTTCCTCGATTTTTTTTCTTTGTTGAGACAGAGTTTCTCTGTGCGTCTCTGGCTGTCCTAGAACTCACTCTGTGGACCAGGCTGGCCTGGGAACTTTGAGTGCTGGGATTAAAGGAATGTGTCAACATGCCCACACATTTTCCTTTATTTTATTATCTTTATTTCTTTGAGGCAGAGACTCTAACAGGAAGCTTACTGTTTTGGAGAGGCGGGGTGACCAGCTTATACATCTTCCTGTCTCTGCTCTCTGTCCACACAATGCTAAGGTTAAAGACACAGACAACCAAGCATGGATTTTTACATAAGCGCTGGGGATCAGAACTCAGGTCTGCATGCTTAATAGCAGGCACTCTTACCTACCGATCTGCAGGACTCAAATTTTACAAACGTGGACTCTGAAATCCATCTGCTTAGGTTTAAATCTTGTCCATTTAATGCTTATGTAAATAGGTATTTCACAGTCGGTATGAAAAGTACACAAAGAAGTGTACTTTAGTACACTTTAGTCCCCAAAGTACTAAATCGAAGATGCTGCTATTAGCCTTATTAACCTGCCTCTTAAGACACTCTCAGTGTGCTGAAGCATGTGGCTTCCTTCCGATATCATCTTGAAAGTTAAAAAGTAGATCTAATGTCTCCACTTGTCCTGTGACTACAATTTTGAGTTTGTCATCATTGTATGTAAGTAAACTCTTGAACAACACACACATTTAAAAATCACGATGTAGCTTATGTGTTTGAATGAACATAATTAATGCCAAAGATGCTGAGGAAAACTGACAGTTTATATCAATCTAAAATGTGCAGTTTTGGGATCAACCAGGTAATCTATGCAGGTCACTCAGCATCTCCAAAGCTTTCTGGATGCCTGCCTGGAGAAAGTGACCAAGTGCAATTTCCAGCTATTGCTAGATTTCAACCACAAGCTGAAAGATACCGAGACCTAATCTTGGAAATCAAGACATAAGTTTTAAAAAACTGGCTCCTCTTTCCACTGGGGAAAAAGAGAAAGACAATCATTATTGTGCTCTCATTACATACGGTTCATCTAGAACTTTTTTCTTTTTTCTTTTGGCTTTTCAAGACAGGGTTTCTCTGTAGCTTTTGGATCCTGTCCTGGAACTAGCTCTTGTAGACCAGGCTGGCCTCAAACTCACAGAGATATGCCTGCCTCCGCCTCCCAAGTGCTGGGATTAAATGTGCCTGGCTTCATCTAGAATTTTCTATTAAATAATTTCATAACATCACCAACAGCTAGGTTTACTTTTGTCTTACAGGTAAGTTTGGAAACTTTAGTTTCCTAAGGCCAGTCAACGGTTTAAGTGACAGCTGTAACAACTTGACTTTCAGTCTGTTGCGCCTGAGCTCATTGCTATAGTCTGATCATGATGTGAATTTCTGAAAACATTTGCTGGTTTTCCTACTTACTGAAAAGTACAGTACTGGACTGTCATGATTATTATGTGACATGAAAATCTGAAGCCAAGTGCCAGGCCTACAGTAAGTACTCAATAAAAACCGTGGAAATAGAGTACCGACAGTTAAAGCCAGCTTTGCTAACAAGACAAACAAATAAACAGAAATTCAAAACTGGGAAAGGTGATTCCTTTAGGACAGCATCGTTTGGTGATTGTTTCCCCCACTCTCCTTAACACAGTCTGCTCTAAAAAATTTTTTGACTTCTCAGTCCCAGAGATACACACATGGATTTGGTTAGGGGGCAAATAGTCATTAAACTCTATTTCCTAATTCCTGGCTCACATGAATCATTGTAGTATTATTTTAGAGAACTGGGAAGGGGCTTGGTATGTCTCTAAATTGGTTACAGGAAAAAAGTACTCAAGAAAACAATCTCTTAAAGAGTTCATGGCTTTTTTTTTTTTTCTTGAGCTCAGTGGCCTGCTAATTCAATTTCTGAAAACAGCCTCGCTCTTCAGTTTAGGATCCACCGAAGGCTGCAACAAGGTGCATGTAGCCACCAGGTTGAATGCAGCGTGTGTGAGACTTATGAAAATAATCATGTCCGAAAGTGACATCCTAAATCTGCCCTGTACATCCCCTGGAGGCAAGTCGGGTAAAGAAACTTCCTGGAAAGGGTGTGGAAGCAGGCCCCAGAGCAGGGGTTAGGCTCTACCACCCCGAGAAGGCAGACTATAAACACTGTGGGGGATGTTCTGTGGTCGCCACCCCCCCCACCCCCGAAAGCCAAGCGTTCACCCTCTTCGACTCCAGCCATCCCTTCCCTCCCTTGCATCTCTCCAGGGACCTCCTCACTCCTTAGTCCAGGGTTTCGCCGCCAGGATTTCTTGCTGTTGTTTTTTGTCATATTTGTAGATTTCATCGATACTCTGCGCTTCCTGCATGTTGTTGGCCAATTCCCAGGTTTTC
Source organism: Microtus ochrogaster (assembly GCF_000317375.1). Taxonomy (NCBI): domain Eukaryota; kingdom Metazoa; phylum Chordata; class Mammalia; order Rodentia; family Cricetidae; genus Microtus; species Microtus ochrogaster. The sequence goes on along the minus strand of NC_022031.1, from coordinate 17,126,935 downwards.
TGGGCCATACCACTCCCGGAAGCCGCCATGGCCGAAGGACCGGAGAGGTTGTCTCCTCCACCCCACCACCGAGATGCAACTTCAGTTCGCTGGGCCTCCGCGTGCGGGCTTTGCACCTTCCCCACAGCGGTGCACACTCACTGGCCTCTCAAGGTAGCCATGACACCTACGACCGGAGGTGACGTCGGTCCAGACCATTCGGGGGGCCGGGGCGCGTCTGTGGTGCCACGCGCCAGAAGACGCCGAGAGGCCGCTGAGCTCAGGACAGCTTTGCGGATGAAAGGATGACATGCTGGCTCGGAAAACCGTACGTGTGAATTGCGAGGGACACAAAGTCTCGGTGAGGGAATGGTTCAGCCTTCCGCCCTGCCAGGAAGGAATCGGCCGTCCCGGTCCGCACTGCGCAGACTCAGCCCCCGCCATGTTGCGTGTAGGTGGGGCTTGGACTGGGAGCTGTGGGCTCGCTTTTTTTTTTTTTTTGAGTGTGGGCACTTAAGACGAAATAAATAGTTGTGAATACTAAATGTTTCTAGAAAAACAGTGGCGTAAGTACCTCTGGATACTGGTTTTGGAGGGGAAGACAACCGTGACAATCATTTTAAAGATAATCCCTTCGCGTAGTGGAAAAACCTCACGGGCTCGTGGTTGGTATTTCGATTTGTGTTTTCGCTACTGTTGCGAGGAGGGAAGCAAAACTCCCGGGATGCTAAGGTTATCTTTCTGACGTGTTTATAAAGGGGACATTTATGTAAGTGTTAGGAGCTATGGCTGCCTCAGTACTCTTTAAAGTTTATCTTCCCTGCTGGATAAGTGGATTCTCAGTGCAGAATGAATCTCAGCTGTTTCTTCCCGCAGTGAAAGTGAAACCTGTTCCAGTCAGTGTTTCCAGGTTCCCCCATTCCTATCCCCCAACACTCACAGGACTGTAAGTTAAAGGCGTGCATGAAATTAGTGTTTATTTTCTTTAATATTTTATTTTTTTGCTTAGAAAAAAAAATCATAGCTTTTCGAACACAGGCGTCTCCAGCGTCATCTCCTTTTAGCTCCCCCGATCCAGCTTTTCATTCTATTAGTCCTTTCCCCTTGGCTTACTAATATAATTCGTTGTTAAGCGTTGCTTTAAATGCACTCCCTGACATTATGCTGTAGAGTACACACTACTCGTTAAAAATTACAGCTCAGAGATGCCCTCCGTTAACTCTGACAGTAACTGCTCCTTCCACAGAATCGCGAAGACTCTGTAGTCGCTTCACCTGAACGTTTTGTTTTGCTCAGCAAGTTTTGGGTTGTATCTTCTAATGTAGGTTCTTGGCAGACGAGTTGGCTAAAGACAAAAGCAGGATCGTTAACTCTTCACCGCAGCTGTTGGTTTTGACATTGGCTTCCACCGTTGGAGAAAATTGGTTTTTAATCACCATATAAACCCGAGCGTGGTTGCACCTGCCTGTAATCCCAGCAGCTGGGGAGTGGAGGCAGGAGGACGAGTTCAAGGAAAGCCTTCCACACATAGCAATTTGAGGTTAGCCTTCGCTACAGGAAACCTGTTCTAAAAAGTCGCGGAGGAGGGGCAAAGAAAACAAAGCAAGGATCACACAAACCAGCTAGGAAGTTGCTCCACTCTAGAAATCACAGTACTTGGGAGATGGAGGCTGCAGGATAAAGAATTTGAGCTCCCGCCCCCCCCCCCCAGGGGTGGCTATTTGAGATAACAAAACCCACAATAAAAGCGTACCTCCTTAGAGTCTAAATTAGGGCACTCTAGGGACTCTAGAATACATTAGTATCATTACTACATCAGTTCCCTTTCCCTGAGAAGCTAGACATCCAGTGGTAGGTAGCACAGCCACTCAGAACGGACACAGAATAACTTGTTGAAATGGTAATAAAAGCCCATGACAGAGTTGACCAGACTGCTGGGCTGGGGGTAATGCCTGTGAGAAGAATGCCAGTCTTCCTGTCCCTGCCACACTACCCGTGACAACTGTGGAGACCCTCCCGGGGCAGGAGCAGCGGCCACGTCACACGAATCTCACTTTGGCTCCCACTCCCCTCCTCCCCTGCCACTGTAGCGTGTGCACCGTGGCCTCCGGGACTGCAGGGGGCGCCCTCGGCCGCGCGGCCTCCGCCAGCTGCCCGCAGGGGCGGGGCCGCGTCTGGCGGTTGGTGGAGGGCGGGCGGGCGGGGGGCTGGGCCCGGGAGGCGGAGCCAGAGCTGGCCACCGGTTATCTGGTCCGCGCCAGGGGTCGCGGACACCGGCTGTGGCAGCGGCTTGGGCTCCCTACGCGTCGGTGGGAGTAAGTCCGTGGGCGGCCAAGTGTGGGAGGCCGCGGGGTGGGTCCGCGCCGGGGCTCCGGTAGCCGCTATTGGGCGGGGGCTCGAGCCTGCCGGGCGGAGCCGGGGAGCTGCGGGGTGTCGCGGGGGCGGCGCGGAGGGGCAGGGAACGGGTCGAGGTCGGCGGGCGCGGGGCGCGAGGCGGTGGCCTGGCCGGCGCCGTCCCAGGTGCACGGCTGGCGGCTGCCAGGCTGGGGGCGGTGCCCTGCACACGCGCCGCAGACTCCCGGGTGGCCGCCCGACCTGCTGCTGCCTGGGTGGTTGAGAGCCGGTTGCCTGACAACGCGTTGACGCTTTCCGAGGCATCCGCTACCCGCGACGCCCGGAGACAGTGCTGGCTCTCCCGCGCCTTCTCCCCGGCAGGCGCGTCGCGGCTGCGCTAAGCCTCACTGAGTGCTTGCACCTCGGGGGCTGGTTAATGTTTTTACTTTGCAAGTCACACTTAATCTCACTTAATCTCCATATCTCTATGAAATCTGCTATTTTTTTTTTTTTTGTTTCTCACTGTGGTTCCTTGATACGCTAGAACCGTCTCTCTCTTGATTTTAGTATTCTTATTTGGAATTTGAGTTGGTTTAAAAAATACATTTTGTTTTGTGTGTGGGGAGGCGGGGGGAGGGCAGGCGGCGTGCTTGTGGGATTAGAGGACAAACTTTGAGTTAGTTCTCTCTCCTTCCTCAGTGTAAGCTTCTCAGTACCTGAGAAGCTGAATTTTATATGAAAGATGGCCTCTCGTGTTAATAAGCAAAAACAAACCCCGAGTAAATTAGGGAGACGCTGTCTTTTTTTTTCCTTAGTTTTCTGTGAACTTCCTGGTGTTGAGTATATGCTGACATACTCCCATGGAGAAGATCTTTTGGATCTCCTGCTCAAGGATGAAATGGGAAGGGAGCAGATAGGTTTAGATAAGGCAATCTCGCAAGGATGCTTGCAGGACCCCCCCCCCCCAAATGTGGTTTTCAGAAAAGCTTGACTTAGCTATTACAAATTTCACACTCTGTTTGGTTGTGAGCTGCCGTCTCACCAGCCCTCCACACTATCTTTTAAATATTCTGAATGTACTGTGATGTGCCTCCTGAGTAGTAGAAGTGTTGGGTGTAGCACAAATTCTAATTATTCTTAATAATAAAAATCCCAGAGTTAGATATCAGGGGGTGAAAGCTAAGAGATCAGAGAAGCGGTGCAGCCAGCCACTAGAGAGACCTTTTACCTCTACCAATGCTCAGACGGAAGGGGTGATCCTGTTCTCAGACTGTCTCCCCTGACTGCTTTAGACTGCACCTCAGACTGCATCGTTGGACTGCAAATGTCTCCACCAAATTCCAGACTGCAATGCTCAGACGGCGTCTGAGCTCCTGTCTCTTCCCGCCTTAGATTCCTCTCTCCACTTTCCTAGTACTGCCTGAACTCTAGTGGCTTAGCTCTGCACTCTGATCTTCAGACAAGCTTTATTTGTTAAAACACAAACAAAATATCAGTACAGTTGGGCCAAGTGCATTAGCAATTCAGCATAGCCAAAGCTACTTCCTGTCTGCCTGCCACTACTGTTAATGTTTTGATAATAGTTGCTCAAGCTTTAAATGCTTTCATGTATTTATTCATGCCCGACTTTGTGTCCTGCTGTCCAACCTTGTGCTCTTCCTTCAGCAATATATAGCATATACTTTTAGAAAAACTTGGAACGATTTGTCAGAGTCTGGATGTATCTGTAGTCAGTTCATAAGAATGTCATCTGCAAAGGAGGAAAAGGCTGACGCCCTTTCTGGGTAGAAAGCCCCTTTCTAGGTGGATTAATGAGAAACTTCATCTTTCCCTTCGTCTGCCACAGCTCTTTTACAGGTGCCTGCCCTTGCTCCCTGCCTTATTTCTCCCTGAGGGTTTGTCCCTAGTCCTTTTCTCTTGCTGTAGAGTCATTTTCTGCAGGCCACTGCTTCCTATAGTTTTAATATTTTTTGGTTATGATATTTTTGGGATAGGGTCTCACTATACAGCCTAAGCTGTTGTTGACACTTCACCCTACTAATTACTGGGGTTATGAAAGTATGAGCCACCATACCAAACAAATCAGCCTTCCCCCACTAGGTATTGGGAATGGAATCTAGGGTCTCACACCTAGATAGTGATCTGCTATCCAAGCTACAACCCCAGCCCAGTAATAGACATACATACCAAACCCAATATCAACAGCAATAATAATGCTATTTTTTGCGGGGGACAGTGTCTTGCCATATGATATGTTTAGGCTATCCTGGAACTCCCTATATAGTTGATGAATGTTCCAGCGATATTTAAATTGTTGGCATTTTTACTGAATTCTTTAAAATTATATCATATTTGCTCCCCAAATCCCAGACTGACTAACATGTCATTGTGGCAGGGGATATGGTCTAAATATTAGGGCAAGGATCATGTTTTATTTTACCCACCTTCCCCACAAATCTAGCATCTCCTGCAGTCTAGAATAGTACCCTGGTTTACACAGGAGTCACGTTTCATTTCTCATGCTCCCATATTGGGGAGAACATGTGCTCTGTCCTACTTGGGAGAGAGAAGGGTAGAGAACATTTTCCCTTATGTTGACTTGGACTATGACAACCAAGAATTGGTAACTAATGATTTAAAACTCACTATACTTTAGATCTAGAGGCTTTCCCTCCCTCCCTTACCCCTTTTTTCTCTTTCTCTTGATTTTTCTTTTCCTTTTTTTTTTTTTTTTTTTTTT
>NC_022031.1:17118225-17121782 GCF_000317375.1 Microtus ochrogaster | reverse complement strand
GAGCCTGTCCTGGAAATAGCTCTTGTGGACCAGTCTGACCTTGAACTCACAGAGGTTGACTGCTGAGTGCTGGGATTAAAGGTGTGCGCCACCACTGCTTGGCTCTTACTTTTTTTGTAGGGGAGGTTAAAGTAGGTCTTTTTTTTTTTTGTTGTTGTTATTTTGGAAGTGGATTCAGAATCTTATGCATGCTCAGTACTTGCTCTTTTTGTGAGCTGTGCCTTTTAAAAGGTGAATGTGTAAGTAGGTGAAGCCTATGGAAAAGAGTGACAGTAAATTGACAGCTACAGTGACAAGTATCACATTCCCTGTTACATGTGTGATGCATAAGTTTTTCTTCCTAACTCTGTAGTAGTTAGCACTTCCATTTTATAAATGAGGAATTCTAGACATAGCTTAAAGATCATAGCTTGTATTAACCAAAAGTAAATGATGAACAATGGGTTTCTAGTCCAGGTCTTTTAGCAGAACTGTTTTCCTGAAAACGACATACTCTGTTTGCAGCTACTAAGGAAAAGCACCTGATAATAATGCCATGAAAAACGTGATTGTACATTCTATATAGTGTCTGGAGATTGTGGAATCCTGTTGCTTTCTTTGACCTGATTTGGAGGGTGGAATTTAATTCTTAAATTATAAATATTCTTACAGTGTTTTGTATATAGGCTTTGCCCACCAACTCAGCCCCCATTATCCACTAAATAATTTGTGCACAATTTTGTGGCTGAAATGGTCTTCCATAAATTGCTGCACATTTTTAGGAATAATGAGAAAAGCAGACATGACAGCTACAGGTGTTTTATTGTTTAGGCCTTTGGGGTGCCAGGAACTGCTTTGGGGCTCACTATGATGTCCTGTTGATAATAAGCAATTGTACAGAATATCAGCATCAGATAACATCCTTTTTCTGGGCATAAGAGCTCAACGCTCTGTTTGGAAACAGATCCCCAGGACTGCAGTGTGGCTTCTTTACCAGTTACATTTTAATCTCCTGCTATAGTAAAGATTCATCAGACATCCCGTCATAGAATTTTCCCCCCTTCTCCATGGCAAAGCTCTGTTTTCTTATGCTCTCTCTTAAGTCACCCAAGTCAAGCTCTCTTTTCTAATGCCCTCTTAAAAAGAAGCTCAGGGGTTGCCGTTGGTGTGTGTTTGATGCATCCATACACCAGTGATGTAGTAAGTGGCTCATTTAGCTTGTTTGACTTCAGTAGTATTCCTGATAGTCTTTGGCAAGAGGAAAAAGGTCGTTGGTTAATGTATATTTTGTTTATTTATTTATTTATTTTGGTTTTTCGAGACAGAGTTTCACTATTGTTTTAGAGCCTGGCCTGGAACAAGCTCTTGTAGACCAGGCTGGCCTCGAACTCACAGAGATCCGTCTGCCTCTGCCTCAATTTGCTGTTACTTAAAGTGAATTTCAGAGCTTGTAACAATGGTGCTAATTACTGTAAGAAGTTAGTCCTCATGCTGATCTCACTTCAGGTCTTCCCTCTCATCCAGGTGAACATTGCCCAGCATTTGCTTGTGGGTTGTCCCCTACCTGCGTTCATTTACTGTAGATTGTCCTAGAATCTTACAATAGTTAACTCTTTTTCTTTTTTGATGGCATATGTTGGGGATTGAGTGCAGAGTCTTGTAAAAGCTAGGAACTGTCCTACCACTGAGTTACATTTCCAGCGCTATTACTTTTTAATTTTTGTGTAGTTTATGAGACAGGTCCTCATTCTATATCTCTGGCTGTACTGGAACTTGGCATGTAAACCAGGCTGGAACGGGACTCACAGAGATCCACCTGGCTTCTGAGGACTGGGATTAAAGGTGTGTGTCATCATGCCTAGCCCTATTTTTAAAAATTTTGCAGAGGCTGATGGATCTCTGTGAGTTCAAGGTCAGCCTGGTCTACAAAGCAGGTTTCAGGCCAATTAGGGCTACACAGTTAGACCCTCTCTCAAAAACAAAAACACCCCTCCCAAGCCAAAACAAATCCAAAACCAAAATTTTGAGTGAGTCTTACTAAGTCCTTAAGCTCACCTTAAATTTGACAGCTTTCTGCCTCAGTCTGGAGTAGGGCGGAGCTGGATTGCAGGTGTTCCAGTGTATCCGGGCAAAATACTTAACTCTTAAGTATCTTTATGTGGTTCATGTCTTTAAATTTGAGTCTTGAAGTTCTAGCCATCTTTGGAAATTTAAACTTTCCCAAACCAGACAGCTTGCTCAGATCTGTGTTTCCAGGGTTCTTTGTGCTCTTCATGTCTCCTATCTTTAGTGATCAGTAGATCTTTCTTGTTACATATTTTGCTACTCATTAAATTTGATGAGGTTTTAGGAAAAAATATATGTTTGAAACATTGTAGTTTTTTTTCAGTGTAGTTGTGCACACCTTTAATCTCAGCACTCTGGCGGCACAGATAGGTGGCTCTCTGTAAATTAAGACCAGCCTGACTACGAAGCGAATTTCTGGCCAGTCAGGCCAGAAAGACCTGTAAGACCAGTAAGACCCTTTATTAAGAAAAACAAAATTATCTTTAGTGAAGAAAGTGATCTTTTCAGAAAGTTGTGACTAATCTACACAGAGGCATACAGGTCTTCTGCAGGAAACCACAGCTGTTGCGAGTTCATGAGAGCCCCAGCCTTTTCTGATCCAGAACTCAGCATTTCACAGCCCTTTCCATCCCCCGCTCCTAGATTCTCTCACCCCCTTTCCATGGTGCTTCCACATTCTGGGTGTGTGGAACATACAAGTCCCTTTCGGGCCTACACACTCACAGCCACTTATTCTTAGCGCTGATGACTTGAGTCTGTGTTAGCAGTCCCTGCAGAAAGAAGCATCTCTGACCCGTGTGCATAGTTGCACAGATCTATGGGTATGGGCACAAATACTTAGCAGACAGTTTGACAGTGTGTTCCCATAGCCATGGCCTTTTGACCAGCTTTACAATACTAGGCATAGATTCACTCCTGTGGGGCAGGCCTCAGATCCGCACAAACAGTAACTGATCATTCATAACAGTCATGCTACTAATTGTTGCAGTGGGCACATCTTGTCTACCGAGGTCCAGCTGGGTAGGACCATTAATGGCTACCCCTGCCCACAGTGGTCTGCATAACATCTTCTAAGCTAATTACAAAATAAAATTAAAAATAAAGAGGAGTTTGGATGAAATGTACCTGGGGATGGGCTGTGCTGTATCCACAAATTAAATTATTAAATGATAATCTCAGTGCTCGGCATTGGTAGCCCTAAGAGTATTTGGTCAGGGAGGTTCTGGAGGTTTTCCAGAGAGCACGGGCTATTGTCTTTGTCCTCGGTTGCCAATCACAATCCTGGGTTTCAGGACCTAGAAAAACTAATCTTGAGCTGACTAGGAAACATACTGTCTAGCTTTTCTATGGTCCATTTATGTGACACTTCAGAGTTAGACTTATGGGATGGATATGAGATGATTGGCCAGTCAGGCCAGAAAGACCTGTAAGACCAGTAAGACCCTTCCTTTTTTTTTTTTTTTTTTTTTTTTTTTTTGAGACAGGGTTTCTCTGTAGCTTTTTTTTTTAAA
>NC_022031.1:17116235-17117150 GCF_000317375.1 Microtus ochrogaster | reverse complement strand
GTAAAATACAAAGAATGATGAGATTTACTAATAAACTCACTAACTGTCTTGCTGTAGAATCTAATAAAATTTTTCATGGAAAAAAAAAGAAAAACAAATTAGCTTCAGTGAAGAAAGTGATCTTTTCAGAAAGTTGTGACTAATCTACACAGAGGCATACAGGTCTTCTGCAGGAAACCGCAGCTGTTGCGAGTTCATGAGAGCCCCAGCCATTTCTGGGTTGGGGGAGGGGAGGGGCTGCAGAGGGGCACTGACCCTGTGGGTTCTTATTCTGTCAGGAGAGTCACACAGAGACATGGCGTCTCAGAACAAGGCTTATACTCATGGTTAAGTACCAGGGAGGCAGCATGCAGGGACACTTCAACTGCAGTAAGATACAGAACTCTGTAGCACCTTAGGGACCAGCGCCTCTTGTCTCATCACAGAGACTGGGTTAGGTTACCCCCAGGATCTCCTGCTTCATGCTTCTTTTGGTCTTTTTGTTGTTGTTGCTTTTTGGGGGGATTGGGCAAGCCTCACCATGTAGCCTTGGCTGGCCCGGAACTGAGAGTGCAGACAGGCTGTCTGGATGAATGAACACGTGCCTCTGCCTCCCAAGTGCCAGGATTGTATCCCAGCCTTCCTCATGATTGCCTTTTCTCGCAGTCTCTTTGCCGCGTTAGGTCTGTGCCTGGGGCATGTTGCTTTTACTGTTTGAATAAAGCAAATGTTATCCTATGGCTATTTTCTGCATGTATGTGCCCTTACTATCTGAGAAATCATTGTTTTAGGGCAAGCAAAGCTAGTCAGTTTTAGTGTATCAAATAAAGGCAATAAAATTGTTCTTTATTAATAAATTTAACTATATATAACACTATTTTAAATAGAACATTTTTGCAGATGTGTGTTATTTTAAAATTTATATTTTGAGACAAG
>NC_022031.1:17113847-17115890 GCF_000317375.1 Microtus ochrogaster | reverse complement strand
CCTAGTGCTGGGATTAAAGCCGTGCACTATTACCGCCCGACTCAAAATTAATTTAAAATAGTTAGGAAGCAGTTTTTCAGGGAAAAGTATTTTAAAGATTTAAGTTCTTATTTCCTTTTTGTTTTTGATTGTGTGAATATGGATTATGGTAATGGCTATTGATTTCTTCTGTTAATACTGTTAATAATTTCTTCAGCTTATAAATGTTTTTCATTGTGAAGTTTTCATGCATGGGTCTATTGACTGCCTCTCTTTTTCTGTACTTTAACCTGTGTTGTCACCTTTTATGGGAAATTGGAGAGGAAGAGATAGACAGACATATGGTATTTATGTTCATGTTTCAGTTTGAAGTTCCCAGTGTGACTGAGATGAAATACTACATGTGGATTAAGATATTGTCTTACTTAAAACACTACAATATAGTTGTGTTCACTGAAGACTTCTTTTTTTTTTTTTTCAGAATCTACAAAATGACAGATAGCTTGGATGAATTTCTTGAAGAGCAGAAAGCGAAAGTGGCCAGAGACAGAGCACAGCTGGAAAGAGACCCGCCTTACATGGAGATGAAGGCAAGATTAGTGGTAGTCTCCCAACGTGTCTATTAAATTGGGTGTGCTGGTGCATGCCTTTAATCCCAGCACTTGGGAGGCCGAGGCAGGTGCATGGCTGTGAGTTCTGTACAGCACGAATTCTAGGCCAGTCAGAGGTAAATAGTGAGACCCTACGTCCCAAATAAACAAACACAACCACTCCCACCCCAACCAACATGAAAAAACCAACCAAGCACGTTTCACTGAGACCATCTCTGAAGATTCCAGCAGTGAGACTCTTCCGTCTCATACTTAGTTTGATTAGTATGCCCTTGTTCTGATTTGGAGAGTCAGACTCTAGACGTGAATTGAGAGATTTTGAGTGCATTTTTGTTGGGATTTCATATCCCATGATATTCTCTTTTGTTGGAGTTCTAATGCTTGATTTTGTGTTTTACCAAGATGATTGGGAGTCAGAAGGACCAAACAGAGGTTAAGCAGAATAGGTGTAAAAGCAAGTTCTCATGTTTCTATGTGAAAAAGAGTATTTAATGATTAAAAAAAGGTTTTAAAATACATATTAGTAAATTTATTGGGATAATTTATCTTGTACTATGTAATGAATCTTTTCAGTCCTGCCAACCAAATAATTATCCCAAATAATAATTATTATTTATTATATTGTTAATTATGAAAGCTTGACCAGTAGCTTAGGATTGTTCATAATTAGTTCTTATAACTTAAATTATGTTTATATTACATTGAAATTACATTTATATTAATCTACGTTCTATCACATGACATTACCTCCTTTTGATCATGTACCTTCTGTTTCCTCTCCGTGTCTCCTGGTGTCTTCTGTGCACCAAGATTCTCCTCATGTGGTATGCTGCAAGTTACTTGGTGGTAGCACACTCTGAAAGAGCCAGAACCACCCAGGAGGTCTGCTTATGCTTTTCATCTGCATTTATATTACACAGGACCATGCCCAAAGTGGGTCGATATCTTTTAAAGGCTGAAGGAGTTCTCTCCTTGAAAATCCTGCCTATTCCTCCTGCCTAACTATTGGCTGTTGAGCTTTTTAGTACGCCAATCATAGCAATACATCTTTACACAGCATACAAATATCTCACCACAGTACTATTTGCTTTTTAAAACATGTATGTTAGCAGTTGTTTCTGAAAAGAAATGTCTGGAAAGTTTTAAATTGTTTTTTATTCTGACACAAGTGATTTATTCGTTTAGCAAATCCTAAGATTGTGTTAGGAGCCATCCTGGCTCTGAGAACTCTGCACCGAGGCAGATGGGTGCCATCCCTGAGGACTTAGAGGGTGGTAGCAAGACACCTGCTGTGCCATTTGTCTCTATAAAATGGCTCGTTCAAGTCATTTCTGGCTCACCTGTTTCCCAGTGTCTCTGTGGTTTAGCATCTGTTCCACATAGAGATAATCTAAGATGTTAATCATGATATTCTCATCATATATTTTATTTACATAAATCAACATATGAGGGG
>NC_022031.1:17111999-17113577 GCF_000317375.1 Microtus ochrogaster | reverse complement strand
GTCAGGAGCTGGTGTGTGTAGTGTGCACTTCATCTAGTTGTAAGATCTTTATCAAGTAGGGCCATTTTGTTTTAGAGGTAAATAAAACAAGACTAAAAGGAGTTAAATATTTTGTTCAGGTAGACAGAGGGATGGGTTCAGGTTGGTACCCTCACCCAGTGACATGGTATGCTCATAGTTATTTGATACTGAGGGTGAGTTTGCATTTTTGAGCATTTTACAGCTTTATTAAAAGATTTTTATGTGCGAGGTCAAGAGTCACTGCTTGTTGAGGCCCTACAGTCCTTCCTCAGCATTTCTGAGTCTTTAATCCTGCTCTGTCATTTGTCTTCATAGACCCTCCCTGTCAGAGAAGGGGGATATGAATATGCTCTTGTGGATATATCCACATGTGCATGTATATTTGGGCGTGTGTGGAAGGAAGCCTGATTGTGGCAGGAAGTCTTCCTCGATTGCTGCCACCTTCTTTTTTGAGATGGGGACCCCTCACTCAACCTGGAGTTTCTAAAATTTGCTGTGCTGCCTGGCTAATGAACTTCAAGATCTCTGTGTGTGTCTCTGATCTCCCAGACACGTTATAGACATGCTGCTGGGCCTGGCTTCCACATGGGTGTTGGGAGTCCAGACTCCGGTCCTCAGACTGGCAGAGAGCACACTTTACCTACCCTACTCTTTACACATCATGTGCTCTAACTAAGTATTACTTCTTTCGTGTCCCCCCAGCAGTGGACACTAAACTCCATAACAGAAGCTTTCAATTTTGTTTCTACTCTTATGCTTCTCGTGTTGGCACAGTGCCTGGCATTTCATAGAGACTCCTATTTCTAAGATAATGAGTTAGGTATCAGAACAGCTATTACAGTATGTAAATAATTTTGATTAATTTCTCAAACTTCAGTCTCTCTGCTGTGTATTTTTTCTAAGTTATTTGGTACATTGAGTATTGAGATAAATTGTACATTTTGTGGTGTCCCCCTTTGATTTGTAAATATCATGTCTTTTTCAGGGAAAGGCGGCGGAGAAACTCTCTGAAAACAGTAAGCTATTAATCTCTATGGCTAAGGAGAACATACCACCAAACAGCCAGCAGCCCAAGGGATCCTTAGGTATGGTACTCTGTGTGCGGAACTGATTTTAAGATATCCTTAGCAGGGCATGGTTAAAGAGGTTTCTTCAGGACAAAAAGATGTCTTTGGACCTTTATTTTGGAATCTTACATGTGGCCATACAGACTACATATGAAATGTAACTCGGAAACTTTGTACCCATTTCATTGATAGTGTCTGGTTGTGATTGATGGAAATAATATTAGAAAATGTGTGACATACTGAAAATTAGTAACAAAATTTAAAAAAGTTTTGAGTGTGTTTTGTGTGTACATGAGAGAGTCTGCTTTTTGATGATTAAAAATGGTAGACTCGCTTTGTTTCAAATTTGCAGTATCTGGCAAGATGACTCACCTGGTAAAAATGCTTGCCACCAAGGCCCACATGGTGGTGTGCACATACATACACAAATAATTTTAATAAGAAAGAATCAAGAATCACTTTTTGTGTGTGTATGTATGTTCATGGGTAC
>NC_022031.1:17106279-17111681 GCF_000317375.1 Microtus ochrogaster | reverse complement strand
CTGGGATTATAAAATACAATGACCAAAAGCACTTGGGGAGGAAAGGGTTTATTTGGCTTACATTTCCTGAATCACAGTCCAGTGAGGGAGCTAAGGCAGCAACTCAAGCAGATGAAGAACTTGGAGGCAGGAGCTGATGCAGGGAGGGCTGCTTACTGGCTTGCCCCGCCTCCTTTCTTGTAGAACTCAGGACAACTAGCCCAGGGTAGCCCTACCCACAGTGGGCTGTGCCCTCCCCATTAATTAAGACAATGCTCTACAGGCCTGATCTTATGGAGGTATTCTTTTCAACTGTGGTCTCCTCCTCTCAGATGACTTTAACTTGGGTCAGATTGAGATAAAACGAGCCAGCTCCAGTTTATCTTGTTTTAGGGTGAGAGAGGCAGGAACAGGACTCGTGTATAGTGGCGAACAGTGAGGAGAAGCTGCCTCAGGTGATGTCTCACTTGTGTAGGGATCTTAGATTCTCATCTACTGCAGCTCAGTCTGCTCAACTGTATCTACGATAGCTTAGTTAAATATAGTAGTAACAATCAGAAATAATATAAATAAACCACAAATACTCATTTTTGCCAGTGAAAACTATTGATGTCTTAATGTACAAATAGCAAGTAACACAAAATTTTATAATTTTGTGAGTTCATTTCTTTAAGATAATGATATACATGGATAATATTGTTACTTTCTATTTTACATCCCATAAAAAGATTTAAGGTAGTATTATAATGTCTTCTGAAACCAAGTCCCTAGATTTGGATTAGATAAAAACTTCAGTGTTTAAGAGGCGAATTTGCCACAAGAGTGTCCTCCACAAAGGTCACAGATGAAGCAGTGGCAGAGAGTGTGTCACATCTACAGAGACCTGGGTTCCAACCCTGTAACGCTCTCCCTCACGTGCGCACACATTCACACACTCTTTCTCTTCCCCTCACTTCCCCCTCCCTTTTTCTTCCTCCCCTGCTTTTCCTCCCTTTCCTCTCACTGCCTCTCCCCCCAAGCCAAACAGAAAAGTAAGATAGGTATGGCGGTATATAGTTGCTTGGGAGACTGAAGCAGAAAGCTTGAGAGTTTGGAACCATTCCTGACACTGGATACCAGGTTTAAGTTCAGAAGTCCACAGATGATTCTCATTTTCCCCTACTGGCTATATTGTTTTTGTAGAAACTACTTTGGTAATTCTTGAGAGTGATTTAGGGAACTCAGAAGTAAAATTACCTTAATTTGCAGATGGCATTATTCATTGTGTAGAAAATCTTGAGGAATTAAAGCTGGGTGGTGGTGGCGGCATATGCCTTTAATCCGAGCACTTGGGAGGCAGAGGCAGGCAGATCTCTGTAAATTCGAGACCAGCCTGTTCTACAAGAGCTAGTTCCAGGACAGGCTCCATAGCTACCGAGAAACCCTGTCTCGGGTGGGAGTGGGGGGAAGAAATTCGAGGTGTCAGACCACCAGGAGGCAAATCTCTGATGGATGAATTTTGGCTAGACAAGGCCCTGAGACTCCGGTATGTCTTTGCTTCTGCTGTGTCTTCTCATGTTTGCTGATACCATCCTTTTCTGGTATCTGGCATGGTGTGAATGCATGTGGGAGATCCCACTGCCTGTAATGCAGTGTGTTTATCTCGTGGAAATATCCTGTTCTACTGGGCATTTTTACCTGTGGATTATTATGAAGATGATTCCTTCCTATGCTGTGCTGTCTAATTGTTAATAATAGTGTTAGCTTATACAGAGTTTTGATGAATAAAATAAATACAAGGTCCAGTTAATGATTAAGGAAAACAGTTGTGTCCCAGGGCCCAGGATGGCCTGAGCTCCTTCAATCTTCATGCTGAAAGATGCAGTCATAGGTTTGGTGTGCATCATTTGCTGAATGAATGACAACCTTAAAATAACTTCATGTTAGATCAGATGTTTTGATAATAGCTTTGAGGTTAAAAAAAAAACCCAAGAAGATAATTTAAAGTTTTAGAGAGACACATAATTGAATGAGGAATTCATTAAGGTCAGGGAACAAGACAAAGCCACCCAATTATGATTGGCTGACATAGCTAGGGCTGGTTGATGACCAAAGGTGATGAGTAATTTCTTATGCCCATTTCTGTCTTCAGTCTCCTGATAAAAGAAACTATTCAAGATTTAAGGTAGAGCTGACTGCTTCTTTTTCATATATGACGGTTTAGATTTGTGATTCCTTTAAGATTTCTTTTTTTAAAAAATATTTATTTATTTATTTATTTATTTATTTATTTATTTATTTATTTACTTACTTATTATGTATACAATATTCTGTCTATGTGTATCTCTGCAGGCCAGAAGAGGGCACCAGACCCCATTACAGATGGTTGTGAGCCACCATGTGGTTGCTGGGAATTGAACTCAGGACCTTTGGAAGAGCAGGCAATGCTCTTAACCTCTGAGCCATCTCTCCAGCCCTCCTTTAAGATTTCTTATAAGCTTACCTTTATTACTTACCTTTGAGATAAGTAATAAAGTGATTGGTTCTTTTTTTGTCACTGAAAACGCAGCCTGCCAGTAGATGAGTATCTTGCTTGCTTACACATTGTTAATCTATAACAAGTTGCTTGGGTGTGAATGTATATGTGTGTTCTTGAAAAATTTGTTTTTCACCTGTAATATGTAAAATGTTTAATTGTGTAAGGGATCTTCAATACACGCTGTTTTTCACTAGTATTCATTGTAATCATTCACTTGAAAACCAAAATGTGACCATATTGTAATTTTTATATTGTCTGAAAAATTTTGCTGGAATATGTAAGCTGAAAAGGAAAGAATAAAGACAGAGTTAAAATGAATTAGAAGGAAAACATCAAGAATGAGAGAGTTGGGAGAGGAAAACATCAGGAATGAGGGAATTAGAAACATCAAGAGAGTTAGAAGGAAAACCTCCAGAGAGACAGAAGGGACATTTCTGGTCAGAGATAAAAATAGAGGATGGAGAATACTAAAGAAGAATAAAGAAAAGGTCTGGAGGAAACCATCGAGAGAGAGAGAGAGTCTTTTTCCCACCCCTCAGATAGAAAAGTCTAGTGCGCCCCCTCCCTGGGTTCCTTTCAAACCCTGCGCTGCTGGAGGCTGGTCCTCAGGAAGCAGTAACTAATATTTTGATAAATCTTGTGAAGGTCAGCACATCAGTAGTTTTCACATAGATTTCTATTTTTTTAACTTAAGTTTTACATTAGTATACAAGGTGATAATTTTTATTATGGAGTCTTTATATATGTATATATGTTACTACATTTGTTTTTATCTGCCCCTCCCCCATCGCTCTCCCTTTGCTCCCTTAACCTTATAGTTGAACACATCTTTTAAGAATACATTATATTTATTTATTATTTGGGGGTGGCAACCTTATGGAGGTCAGAGAACAACTTGTGGAAGTCATTGAATGGAGTTAAATTAAAATTAATGGAGGCTGTCAGGCCTGGGAGCAGATGCCTCTACCCACTGAGCTATATCACTGTCCCCTCAACACATCTTCTCCTTGGTTTTTAACTGCATTTATTAGTGTGTGTGTATGAAATGTGGACACGAGACTCTGGGCATCTGTGTGAAGTCGGGGACTGTTTTCACTGAATGGAATTCTCCCTCCCCATGGGCTCCAGGAACTGAAGGAGGTCATCAGACTTTTTGGGTAAGGGATGTTTACCTGCTGACCCATCTCACTGTTCCTTGAATAGTTTATTAACCCATTTATTGATTAGATGATCTGCTCTTTTGATGGGTTTATGTTTTCACAGTTTCTATACCCTGGATACTCATCCTTTGGTGTGTCATTGGCAAAGGTTTCTTCCTTCTGTAGGCTGTCTTGTCGCTCTGGTGATTACTTTCTTGCCTGAGCAGTAGCTTTTGCGATCCCATCATTCCATTTGCCGCTTGTTGGATTATTTCTGAGCTATTGGAGTAGTCGTGTGCAGGAAATTCTTGCCTGTGCTCTGTCTTGACGTGTTATTCCTATGCTTTCCTTTAGACTTAAGTGTTCCAGGTCATATATTAAGGTCTCTGATCCATTTTTAAATTGATTTCTTTGTGCAGGATGAGAGAGATGGATTTGTTTTCATTTGTCTGTGTGTGAAAACCTGATTTTACCAGTACCAGTTGTTAAAGAAGCTTCCCTTCTCCAGTGTGTGTGTGTGTGTGTGTGTGTGTGTGTGTTAACGGCTTTGTCAAAAATTAGGTAGTTGCAGTTCTATGGATTTATTTTTGGTTGCTCTATTCTAGTCCATTGTTGTGCTGTCTCATCCCCCTGTGTGTTTGTGTGTGCCTATGCAGTCATGCATATATGTATGCAACTGCTACAATTTATTAGTCTTTACCTTCCCCCCTCTTTTTAGAAGGCAGGCTCTTACTATATAGCCCACCTGCCTCTGTCTTTTGAGTACTGGGATTAAAGTCATATACTATCACACCTAACAAATAATCTCACAAACTTTGGTTTTTAAATTTTATGTGTTTACATACGCTGTGTGTGTGTGTATGTGCAGATTCCTGTGGAACTGTGGAGGCCAAAACAATGGGTCAGTTCCCCCCAGGCTGAAGCTATAGGCAGTTGTGAGCTGTTGATGTGGGTGCTGGGAACTAAACTTGGGTCCTCTGGAAGAGCGGCAAGTGCTCTTAACTACTGACCCATCTCTCCGTTCCTCTTTATCATACTTTTATTTAGATGGGGCTCTCACTGAACGGAGCCTGCTGATTTGGCTAGTGGCTGGGTAGCAGACCTGAAGGATTCTTATTTCTCTTCCTCTTTTGTGTTGGATATCAGGTACTCATTGCTCTTTTTCCCCCCTTATGCTGGTAAGGCAGGTGCTTTATTGTTGAGCAATTTCCTCAGCTTCTATAAGTCTGTTTTTGTGCCACTTTTGTTACTATGGCTCAGAAAAATAATTTTTTTCTTTTTCTTCTCTCTCTCTCTTTTCTTCCCTTTTCCCTTCCCTTCCCTGAGACAGGGTTTCTCTGTGTAGCCTTGACCCTCCAGAAACTTGCTGTGTAGACCTGGCTGGCCTTGAACTCAACAGAAATCTTCCTGCCACTGCAGGAGTTTGGGATTAAAGAGTGGCTGCCGTTGCCATGCTCAGTAATATAATTTAAGATCAGGTTTTATATTCTTCCAACATGACTCTTTCAACTAAGGATCGTTTTAGCTATTCGAGACCTTTTCCTTTCAATATGAATTTTAACGTTTTTTTCTGAGACAATGTCTTTAGGTTTGGTATGGATTGCATTGAATCTGTAGATTGTAGTTGTTGGTACTTTTCTGCTCTTTTCTTTACCCTTTTGGCTCTTTTCTTTACCCTTTTGGCTCTTTTCTCTTTTGGGGGCCTGCCAAATAAGTCACTTAGCTCCCAAATAAATCACACACGGAGGCTTGTTATTACTTATAAA
>NC_022031.1:17103407-17105288 GCF_000317375.1 Microtus ochrogaster | reverse complement strand
AGAAACCCTGTCTCGAAAAACCAAAAAAAAAAAAAAAAGATTATTATAACATATCATAACACAGGACCATTTTCCAGGGGTGGCACCTCCTACAGTGGACTGGGCCCTTCCCACATCAGTTATTAATCAAGTAAATGCCCCGCAGATTTCAGGCCAGTCTCAGAGATACATTTTCTCAATCTAGATACCCTCTTCACAGACGACTCTAGCTTACATCAAGTTGATGAGAAACTAACCAGCCCAGTCATGGTGTATATGATCTTAATGTATTCTTGAGTTTTATTTGCAAGAATGTTTATATCCATGCTCATCAGGAAAATTGATCCGTAGTTTTCTTTTGTGTTCTTAACTGATTTTGGCATCAGGGTAATACTGCCTTCAAAAAATGAGTTTCATACTGTTCCTTCTGTTTCTGTCTTAGGGGAAAGTTTGAGGGGCGTTGTTATCAGCTTGGCAGAGTTTGGTAGTGAAATTATTTGGTTGTGGACTCTTCATTGGGAATGTCTCTGATTATTATAGATTTAATTAAGTTGTATCTTGATTTAGGTTTGGCAGGTTTCTGTGTGTTGGAATTTATACACTTTCTTTTTTTTTTCTTTACAGATTTTTCAACTTTTTGTGAAAATATTTTTTTCATAATACATCCTAGTGACTCAATTTCATTGGAATCCATACCATAGTAACCTCTACTTTATCATCTTTAATTTTATTAACTTGATTCTTTTCTCTCTTTTGGTTAAATTGGCTAGAGATTTGTTGGTTTCTTTTTTAAAGAATCAAGTTTTTTCTTGCTCAAGTCTGTGTATTATTTTTTTAGTCTTCATTTCACTAATTTACATGTGGCTTTATATTATTTCTTATTATCTACTGTTTCTCAGTTTGGATTGTTCTCATTTTTCTAAAACCTTGAAATAGATCAATTGATCATTTGAGTTCTATTTATTTTTTATTTTTTTATTTTTATTTTTTATTTTTTTTTGGTTTTTCGAGACAGGGTTTCTCTGTGGTTTTGGTTCCTGTCCTGGAACTAGCTCTTGTAGACCAGGCTGGTCTCGAACTCACAGAGATCCGCCTGCCTCTGCCTCCCGAGTGCTGGGATTAAAGGCGTGCGCCACCACCGCCCGGCTTTGAGTTCTATTTATTTGAAAAATAGTTATTGTGTATATGTCTAACTATCTGTGTGGGCATGAGTTAACTGGAAAGACTGCAAATCTGTAAAACTTCATGACCTTACTCAAATAGCTTAAAATTTTACTGCTAGGTAAGTAGAGACAGTGTTTTACCATAGCACCAAGAGGGTAGAAACAGGACGAGAGTTCAAGGTTGTCCTTGCCTATAGAGAGAGTTTCAGGTCAGCCTTGGCTACATGAGACCCAGGCGCTAAATACACCAAAAAACAATAGAACATATTGTGCTGGCTTGTTTTTATCATTCGTTTTACATAACCTAGAGTTTCCTGGGAAGAGGGAACTTCAGTTGAGGAATTGCCTTGCTCAGATTTGCCTGTGGCCAATGTCTGAGGAATTGCCTGTGTTGATTGACATGAGAAGTCCCAGCCCACTATGGGCGTGGCCTGTGAAGGAAAGCCAGCTGAACAGGAGTCAGTGGGCAGCATTCCTCCATCCTTCAGTTCCTGCTGGAGTTTCTGCACTGACTTCCTTCTCAGAGATACCTGGAAGTGTGAACAGAAACTCTTTCCTCTTCCAAGTTGCTTTTGGTCATGGTAATATTCTGACCAAAACAACTTAGTTCCATGGCCCAGTTCATAGAATTCCTTGCATGATTTCATCTTGCTTTTTTTTTTTTTTTAAATTTTCTTTTATTAGACATATTTTTATATCTTCATCAGCTGCATGACAGTAATCCAATGCATGTCTTATA
>NC_022031.1:17100223-17101499 GCF_000317375.1 Microtus ochrogaster | reverse complement strand
TGAAAGAAAGGTAAAAGGCCATGAGGTAAAACGTAGATGAGTAGAAACAAGTTAAGTTAAAAGATCTAAGATAAGCCTAAGCTAAGAACAAGCATTCATTATTAATAATAACTCTCCCTCTGTCTGTTTTTGGGAACTGGTTGGTGGCCCAAAGAAAAAAATACAACTTCACGCATTTTCTGCTTTTTCCTCTGACAGGGTCAGGGTATCAGGTCTATAATCCATTTGGAGTTGATGCTCTGTTACAGCAAAACTTTTAGAGAATTGTTTGTTTTCTGTCTCTAATTCCCCTCTTCAGGTTTAATCAGGCTTTCTGTTTTATTGCTCAAGTCACTAATAATCCAAACACAACTGCATTTAATTGTTGTTTCTGAAATTTAATTAAAAATATTATCATGTTTATGAAGTATTTTCTCACTTCTTCCATGATCTGTTTTCACTTGGCACGGTAGGCCCACGTCTGTTTTTTCTCTTCTGTTCCTGGTCCCTCCTTGTGCAGAAAACTGTTGACATCGTTGACCTTGAACTGCTTCTCCTTAGAAAGTTTTCTTGTAAGATTGGCGTGGGCTTGAACTTAACCACACTTGTGTAACACTACTGGTAAATGATGAGAATAGCCCGTTGTGCCTCCATGAGTGCCAAACACATGCATGCTATTTTCTTTCTCTTGGGAAACCTAGAATCTTGATCATTTTCATAAACTCTTGGGCATTGATTCTCCAATAGCTTCCTGGGAAATTGCACTTGTGTGCATTGTCACAGCTGCAGTTGAAGGGACCTGTGCTGTGTGTGACCCCATCCGGAGGAGCCCTGTGCAGCTGGTACCCAGTTTCTGCTGGATTTAGCTGCATACTCCTCTTCCTATTGTTAATTTTGGTTTTCATCTTTTTACTATAACAAAGTATAGTTGTTCCGCCTGCTGTGGATTCTGCTCAGTTCTCAAGCTTGAGGTGCTCTTAGGATTCTCTCAGCGTTCTCGTGTCTTTGTTCTTTTTCTGGTTTCTCTCTAGTTCCCAACCCCTGAGCAGGAATGCATTGTGTATCTGAAGTCCATGGGTGATTTTTAGATGACATTTCTAGAAATCATGCTTGGTGTGGGAAGTCTTCTGTATATGTCTTGCTTTTATTGGTTAATGAAGAAGCTGCTTTTGGCCAGTGGCTTAACAGAATATAGCCAGGATGGAAGAGATATATAGAGAGAAACCATGTAGTTGCCTGCAGGAGACTCCTCCACTGGAGCCCACTGGAACCTTGCTGGTAAGCCACAGTCATGTGG
>NC_022031.1:17089653-17099538 GCF_000317375.1 Microtus ochrogaster | reverse complement strand
AAAAAAAAATTTCAAAATAATTATGGAAATTTGAAAAAGAAATATTATTCAAAAGACAAAGTACACGTTTTGTCACTTAAAAAGAATATTAGAAAAGGAGTTGCAGAAGAATTTTATATTGTTCTGAAATTCAGATTATGGCAAAATGGCAGGGCTATAAAGATTTAGATTAGCAAAGGAAGGTTACCGATGCCAGCCAGTGACCCTCAGTTATTTCTGGTGGCACACTCAGTGTAGGTTACCTTACTGCAGATGCGACGCTGGCGCTCTTCATCCTGGGTCGCTAGTCCAGTGGCTCTTTGCAGGAGCTCCTCTGTAGCCGAGACTTTGGCAGTTCCTTCTTCATATGCCACCTTCTGCAGAGGCTTGGAATCACCGCTATGATTTATCTTGGTTGTTAACATGAAACATGTTAACATGCTCTACAGGAATTTGAACAGTGTTTATTCTGAGTACTTTCTTAGGAGGCAAATTAATTTAAGAATGGTGGTATACTTTAGGTTTAAATATTTTCTTTAATCCCACAAGTATTCACAGAAGTCTGGTACTTGTTGACTGTGGCCTGAAGCATGATGTTAGCCTCCAGTGTCACTGGTGTTTATTTGAGGTGACATCACTTGACCTGACACTAGCACTGTCTTGCCACTAGAATCATCAGGGACAACAGCTGAGTAAGTCTCACTGTTTCTTCGCTCAAGTTTACGTGTCCCTGTCACTACTTCATGGAAATGAGTAGAATATCTAAGTTGTTCTGTACCATTAATTTTGTTTACTTATATTTTCCTTTATTACTATCATTGTGTGTGTGTGTATGGTGTGTGTGGGTGGATGTGGGTGTAGGTATGACAGGCTGTGGTGGGCAGACAGCTTACTGGAGTAGGCTCTTTCTTCCTGTGGGTTCCAGATACTGAACTCGGGTCAGGCTTGCGAGGCACTGATTGGTCTCAGCAGACCCTGTTTTTATGACCCACTTCTGGCAATGTAAGATTTTAGTATAGATGACAAAAGGAGTTAGATGGTGGTTAGTGCTGACTAAACCTAAAACTTACTTACTTATTCATTCATTTATTTTTAATTACTTAATTAATTTTTGAGATAAGGTAAACTGTGTATCTTTTCCTGGCTTAGAAATTGCTGTATAGACTAGGCAGGCCTCAGACTTACAGAGATCAACTGCCTCTGCCTCTTGAATGCTGAAATTAAAAGGACCACCATTCCAAGGTTTACTAATAGTAACAGATTTACTAATAATACAGGAAGCATTCTCTATGACTGATTACTGAGCCAGTGTTACAAATAGTATTTGAATCAGTAGTGAAAACCAGGTATCCTTTCCCTTTGCAGTCCTGGGGATAGGATCCAGGGCGTTTTTGCCTATTAGACTAGAATTCTCTAGCACTGAGTTCCATCCCTAAGCCTCTTGGCTTTCTGAGCCAGGGTCTCATAAATGCCCAGGCTGTGCTCAGACCCACTCTAGCTCCAGCAAACCTGAAACCTGGACTCTCCGATGCGCTTCAGCTTGGGAGTACTTAGGTTTGTGAAGACCAAACACTCTTAATAGTTGAACTTAATAGGATCAGTAATTTATAAATGAACACAATTTCATGTTTGTCTTCCAGTTCTTCTAGAATTCAAAATTGTAGTAAAAAAAAAACATAACTTGCAGGAAGCCACGGTTGTTTGTTTTTGGCCTGGTCAAGCTGGGCCTCTAGGAAGGTATCAGCCTTTCAGAACTGCTGTCATTTTTCTCCTTGACACCATAGAGTGTCTATTGTGACTTCATGTCGCTGTATAGGTAACTGGTTATTAGTTACTGTGAGTCCTTCCTCTCTGTGCAGCCAAACTGCTGAGACCAGAGAGCATGATATTCTTACCCCTCGCTTCTTTCTCGTTTCTTCCTCTTGCTCAGCCAATCATTTATATATTCATTTTCAAATTTATGTAATTTTTGAGAGAGGGTCTTATGTTTCCTAGACAGGCCTTGAGCTCCCTATATAGGTGAGAATGACCTGTAATTTTTGGTCTTCTTCCTCATCTCCTGAGGGCTGTTATCACGTGTGTGTGCCACCATGTCCAGTTCATTTTGTACATTTACTTGGTAAACATTTCAGGGTATAAGTTATATGCCAGGTGTTACAAAGTTGAGTACAACATGTGTTCTGTTTTCATGATCTTACGCTATAGTTCCACACACATACCCCTGCTGAATGACAGGATGCATATATGAAGGAAGGCCAGTATTTTGTATGCTAATTAAAAAATTAAAAGTTAACAGCAACAGAAAAGTAAGGCCAGCAAAGTGGCTTAGCAGGTAGAATTGCTTGTGCTTAGGCTTGGTGACCCGAGTTCAATTCCTGGAGTCTCCATGGTAGCCTTGTAGCACTGAGTCCTGAGAGTTGTTCTCTGACCGCCATACATGTGCATGTATGTGTACATTTGTGTATGCACACACGGCGTAAAAACATGGCAAAACAGAAGCCCTCTTGCTGTTTTCTCCTTGCCTTTAAATTCTGCATTAAAAACTTGGTGGTTCTCCGGGAGGGAAGTGTTTCCTTTCGGGATGATAGTCAGGGATGCTTCAGGTGCCTTTCATGTGAGTGGTGGGAGCGTGTGTTGGGATGTCTGCGCCTGTTAACGTCTTTGTCAGCAAGGAATTAAATAGGCCAGATATTTTATCAGGAGAAATTAGTGTTTATAGTGTTGTATAGGACAATAGACACCCATTTATACATAGGTACCCTTGGCCTGTCCTCCTGAGTTCCACGGTCTGAAACAAGAGCAGGTGACACACGCAGAGCTCAGAGCATAATTCCTTGAAACTTTATGACAGCTGATAAGTTCATCTGTTCTTTCTTCTGTAGTACCTAGAGCAATTGTAAGCATTTTCTTTTAGAAATAACATTTTTATTTTACAATTAGTTAACTATTTATATAAGTTATATAAATAATTTAAAATTAATTAATTAATTTGAGACCAGGTCTAAAGTCTTTGCAGCCAAGGATAGTCTGAAATTTCTGGTCCTCTTGCCTCTCCCTCTCACGTTTTGGGATTACAGGTGTGGAGTACAGTATTTTATGCAGTGCTAAGGATCCAACCCAGGGCTTCCTGTAAGTAGGTAAATACTTGACCAGCTGAGCCAGTCTCTAGCCTTAGAAGTGATTATGTTTATTTTCTAAAAATTTAAAAATTGTATTTAGGAGGCACTGGAAACTCTGGTCAGTCTAGCCTTGCTGGAGGAAATAGGTTTCAGAACAGCAGCAACAATAAAAACAAATGAAGAGAAGAAGAACAAGGTGCTTCATGATAATTCGTCTAAACAGGGAGAAAGGTGATAGACACTTACACAGCCCTTGCATATATAATATCCCCAAATTATTATAGGTACACAGAACACAGTGTTCTGGGAAGCAGAACAGAAGGCTGGGTTCACCAGTGGAAATAACTACCATTGTTTGTGTCCCCCACCAATGCCTTGCAGACATGAAGCCTCACTGAGTGCAGTCCTCTCGTGCTTTGTTACAGCAGGGGCTTTACTGGAATTGCTTGGAAAAGGAATGTGCTACCCAAGTTTTTTCTTTTTTAGGAATTGATTATGGATTAAGTTTACCACTTGGAGAAGACTATGAACGGAAGAAACATAAATTAAAAGAAGAATTGAGGCAAGATTATAGACGCTATCTTACTCAGGTAAGATGTTCTATTAATGAGTTGTGTGTTTGTCTGTTTGAATTTATCCCTTAAATTTGTTTTTGGGAAGTGTTGATCATATCTGGTATCTGGCCAACTAGTGTAGTCAAAATTAATTCTTGGTGGAGAAAACATTGTGAGAATTTGTGCTATGGAGTCATAGACTCTTCCTGGAGCTCTGTAGTTCAGCAAGGCACTGGGTTTAGTTTCTATCACAGGAGAGTGCTTTACTAGGAAAATGGGTTGTAATGTTAAATGAGGTGTTTTCTGTAAAGCTATTTTCGCTTAAAGGGGCATACCCACCATTCCCCACAATATATTAAAATGACATGAGGCATTTTAGTTACTAATTATTTTTTATTATGAGCTTATAAATTTTCAGTTAACAGTTTTAACTGCTGTGTTCATTCAGGTTTTTCACTGTGACAAAGTACCTGAGAGAAATAGTGTGAAGAGGGAAGAGAGTTTAGCGGTCCAGCCTGTGGTCGGCTGACTCCATTGCTGTGGCCATAGTGGGAATGTGTGGCAGAACAAAGTTCACATCTCCTAACAGGCAGGAAAAACAAAGTTCACATCTCCTAACAGGCAGGAAGCGAAGATCAGACAGGAAGAGTCTAGGGATAAGAGACAGTCTCCCAGTGACATGTCCCAAGTGACCCAATCTTCCAGCAGGGCTGGGCTAATCGGTTTCCAGAACCTCCCAAAGCAGAGCCACCTGCTGGAGATCTCGGCAAGAGCCTTTTGGGACATTTCATATTCAGATCTTGATGACCACCAGCAGCTTTGCTTTTGATTTAATGCTTCATATAATAGAACCCTTTTGCAGTTATCAGATTATCTAAGAGCTAAATTATAGGCTTATTATACTTTTTACAATGCAGTTTCCTTTGTAGGTAACAAAAATATTTTAAGCAGTCATGTTTCTAGTATCTGCAATACTTTTCTATTGCTTTATAAAGACTTGTTTCAAGTTGTCTCTGACTTGTAATTGGAAAGAACAGACCTTTACTGAATACATGTTATCAATGGTTTGTTTCTCTTGACTTTAGGGCATTACACAAGCAAAAAGAAAGGTAGGGTTGCCTGCATCGTGTTCTCTTTCAGTTTGTGTAATAGTTTGTAATCATTTGTATGTAAGTGATTCAAATCAAGTCGAAAAACAGCTTCATTTGTGTTTTTGAGACTTTTGAGTGGTTCCTTTTTGTATCTTTGCTTTTGCCAAGATGGAAGCCCACACATTATAATTTTCTATTAATGCAATCATTGCCTCAGTTCCTGCTTTGCCTTTGTTTCTGTTGTCTTATTTATAAATATCCCGGAACTGTGGTGTGCTTGCCTTTAGTTTGTTAATTTTTGTTCCACAATTATACTGATCACAAGATAATAGTCAAGATACTTAAAAATGTTTTGAACTATGTATTGTCATGATTTGAATTACGTGATATTTGTATGCCATCAAGCTGATCACATTTGCTAGTTTATGTAGGAAAACAGAATTAGTAGTTATACAAATAATAGTAGTTATACAAAATTAGTAGTTATAAAAATGTCTCATTCATTCTTTGATCACTCACCAATAGTTTATTACTCTGTAGATCCTGTCTTCAAGAGCTTTAAACTTAGCTGTAGATATAATCTTTCATCACGATCAGAAACTACAGCAAGATAACCTGATGAGGGGGAGGTATCATTTTATAAGGCATTACAGGATGGGAAGAAATTGGATATTCACAAGGCAGAATTGAGTAGAGAAAGCTTTCAAATGGAGAATACAGACTGAAGAAAGATGTGGACTGTGGGTTTTTGGCTCGACACATGTGCCAGCTTGACGATGGATGATAGATAGCCCTTCTATAGAGCGGTGAGAAACGGTGTAGAGGGCTAGGCTTGTGTTGTTGAAAGGCAGTCCTTGTGACGAGCTGAGAAGAGTTGAGTTCCTGGAATGTCTGTGAAGAGCATAACTGCTGTAGAACAGTTATTTCAGCTTGTTAGAGACCCTCCTTAAACAGATCTCTAATGTCTTCACTGAACTAGTTCTGATCGTCAGTCCATTGTTCGTGATGCTTTCCGGGATGATCCTGCGGCTAACTAATTTAAATAGTCCAGTGTATTTCTCACTAATTTTTGAATAAAAATTCAAATTCCTTAGCATGTCATACCTTTCCTGTTGTAGTTTGACTTCCTAGGCCTGTCTTGTACATCCCATCTTCCTCTTCTGCCTTTTCTTCATAGGTGTAAGATTAGAAAAAGAATGATGAGGTGCTGGGCATGTCTCATAAAGATGTGATTCAGCTTGTGAGAACTGGCTACCGAAGGAGGAGGGTACTGAAAGGTGGAAGAATGCAAGGCAGATCCTGGATTATACAAAGTATGAATTATTAGCCACTGAGTCATGTCTTAGGCAACAGCAGGGCAGAAGGAAAGGGATTATGTCTGGGCTAGCCAGCCTTCCTCAAAAACAGTTGATGTGCCCACTATCGATTAGAAAACAGTCTGGGGACTAGGTATGCATCTGGGTGATGGCTGACATAGAGCATTCTGGGTATTACTTTAACAACATCCCGCCCTGTATCCTGCCTTGCGTGAGATGAGCATTAGATTGGCAGTCACAGCAGAGATGGCTATGGTCATGTCAAGCTGGATCATCATGAGTGGGCATGAAGGAACTGCCTTTTTAAAGAAAAGTGATGTGATCACAGGAGCACGAGTCTTTTCGTCCCCATGAAGGAGTTGATTGATTCTGTGACGGTTCATAAGAGTACAGTGGTAACATGGTGCCCTGTCTAAAGCCTTTGGATGACACCTGGAGGTGGAAGTTGAAAGCAAGAAAATTCCATAGAATGGACTATGGTGGTGCACACCTTTAAACCCAGCACTTGGAAGGCAGAGGCAGGTGGTTCTCTATGAGTTCAAAATCAGCCTGGTCTACAGAGTTAGTTCCAGAACAGCCAGAGCTACACAGCAAAACCCTGTCTCGAAAACAAAACAAACAAACAACAACAACAACAAAAGCAAAAGATCTATTTAAGCACTGGCAGGAACAGCCTCTAAATAAATACCACTTTTCCCCCTTTAGTTTTCAGAATAAAGGCTCATTGGTGTTCTTACTGGGCAGACAGAACAGCTTTTAAATTGAATCAGTAAATTAATTTCATTAGTCCATAGCTCTTTCTTGAGCCTTACATTTTTCTGACTGTCTTCTTTGAAATCAAATGTGTTAAAAGCATTATAGAGCATGTCCAAAAAGGAATCGGGATCACCATCTTCATTCTCATGCTATAGAAGTTTACTTTCCATAGTCTGTTCTTTTTATTTAGTAATTTATTTTGATTATAGCAGGTAAGGCCTCCTAACATACTGATGGCTGTCAAAGAGATGACAGAGTTAGAGTGGTCATGCAGTATTTACGGAACAGATAAAATTCACTTCTTGTTGTCCAGATAGAGGTAGGGGTTTGGGTTCTTTGTCAACCTGTACTACAGTGTAGGTTACTTTCAGGCCAGCACCAGGGCTATAGCGAGGCTCTGCTTAAAAAAAAGTTTTCGTAAGGCTATGTTAGCTGTATATATTTATTACCCTAAGCTTGTTTTGTGATGAGGGATGATAACTTTCAGCTGAGGACTGGGATTTGTTGTGGTTGCTCATTTATAACTCTTAGAAACGATTAGGTTTATGGTGCGCTTTGACATGGTGGGAAGCAGGGTTAGGATCCAGTCATTCCTGTGTCTTCCTGTTTTCTTTTGACAAAAAAGCTTATTAGAGTCCCATAAGCCAACCTTCAGATTAGCTTTTGTAACTAGATTTATTAATGACTTTATGACTTTTTCCCTAAATAAACTCGTACAGTCCATGTTTTTAGTATAATGCTGTGGGAACAGATAGTGTATTACATTGCAATTACTTATTTATGTTTATTTGCTAACTAAATGGTTAGAGGGAACATAAGCTTATTGTTTCCTTGACATTTAATATACTAATCGGAAAGCATTAAATGGTTAGTAATTGTTTAATTTGTTCATGAATGCAAGAAGCTGGATAGACCAACACATACTGATTTAGCTTTTATGATGTGGTGTTGTAGATGCTGGTGCCAGTTTTACAGGCGAAGGAACTGAGGCAGAGAAGCTCAGAGACTTATTTAGCTTTTTTGACTAGTTGTGCAGGACAGGCATCATTCTCATGTTATGGAAGAATATGTGTGGGGTCACTGGTGTGGCCAGTGCTGCTGTAGAAGCCTGAGCTCTGGGTCCTTGGACTCCCATGGTTGACTTGCAGCAATGGTCTTCAGTGCCACGCGCCTGCTTAGTGGGTATGAGTGCAGGAGGGAGGGACACACAGCAGCAGTGGCGTTCACAGCTTAGTCTTTGGCACTTTGTGTATATATTTGCTTAGATAACTGCAGCAAACAAGAAAAAACATTACAGGCACTCGTGAAGATATTGGTGAGGAATCTGGGTGGTGGTAGCACCACACCTTTAGTCCCAGTCCTTGGGAGGCAGAGGCAGGCGGATCTCTGTGAGCCCAGCCTGGTCTACAAGAACCAGTTCCAGAACAGGCTCCAAAGCTACAGAGAAACCCTGTCTCGAAAAAAAAAAAGATGCTGGTGAGGTAGGTAAAAGAATGAAGAAAATATACCTGGAAGGATATAAATTGGAAAAAAAATCAACCCTTTTCATGATTGTAATTACCTCGATTCAATCTATATCTATATCTATATATATATACATACACACACACATACATACATATCTTTGTGTGTGTGTGTGCACGTGTTCGAGCGTGCATGGGCGTGTGCATTGCAAATCTGAGTTAAAGCTTGAGCCTGTCCTGGAAGTTGATTTGAAGGGATTCTAGCCATCACTCAGTCACTTTTGGTGTGCTTTCTTGATTCACAGTCTCTGACTTCACCCACTTCATCCTTCTACTGTGCACTATGTAGCAGTTTAGACTATAGATTGTTAAGACACTTTGAAATGTGCGGAAGCTATTAGCTAATGGATATTTTTAATATGTATATACACAGAAAAATTTTCTATCTACCGGTGAAACAGACCCATCTACTCTGGGAGTTTCTCTTCCTATCGATGAACGGTTATCTGCCAAGGTAGGTGGGTCAGAGAAGACTTTCCTGGGGCTTCAAAACCCTGAGAGAATATACTTCTAGTTACACTGTTTCTCCCTACTTGACTATAATCTTTCTTTTAAAAAGTCTATGGAATTCCTAGTTGAATCAGTAGAAAACTTTTTTGAACATTAATGATGTAATGCGATAGATTTTTTTAATGTGTTGATTCTTTTACTGTATTTATTTACTTAAATAAATAATTCAGTCTATTTTTTCTGTTGATATCTGAGCCACAAAGTTTGTGCTGTGTGGTAGTTGCCAGTGACTTGAGCAGTTGCGAGGGGACAGTGGTGCTGAGCTTCTGTGTGTTTCTGTCACTCCCGTAGAGGTGGTAGCAACATGAAGTAGTGTGTAAGACAGAGTGGACAGATACTAAGTTCCAAAAAGCAGGCCTAATTTTTAAGTACTCTTTTAGATTGTGTTGTTTCAGTGACATTGAACATATTATTGGGATTTAAGAAAATGTACTAATGCAGTTTATTTACATTTTAGCAACAGTTGATTGTATTATTTTAATGTGTATATATTGTGTTTAGGCGTGCTTAATTTAGGGAATAAGATGGTTAGCATTAAGCATTTTGCTATTGGTCTGGGGAATTGCAGGATGGATATGTCACTGACAAGCTCTGGGGGAAAAGAGTCAACGTACTTTATGACTGAAGTAGTTGCATTTTGTTACTGACAGCAGTGCTAATGAATTGAAAAACATATTTATATATGTTGCATATGGCAAGGGAGCTGCAGTGCTGATCAGTTGTCTTCCTGTTCCTTTCAGTGACTTTTTGTCCTTAGAATCATTGGAAAGCTTGATTTAGGCTAAAATCCGATTTGTGTGATTCTGGCCTGATATTAACAGTTAACATTGCCTTTCGATTTCTTTTTTAAGGAAAGATTGAAACTTGAGCGCAACAAAGAATACAATCAATTTCTCAGGTGTAAGGAAGAATCTACAGAAAAGGTCAAACGGGTAGAAAAGAATATTGAGGTACGTTTTGCATTTGTAAATTTTTAATATCATATGCATGAGTGGGCTGCTGGGGTTTTGTGTTTGTGCCACCATCCCTGGCTTTAT
>NC_022031.1:17078179-17083878 GCF_000317375.1 Microtus ochrogaster | reverse complement strand
GGTCTTCCCCCTGGCTTTATTTTTTAAGTGATTTTTAAATATTGACAAGCGTCTGGGTTTTATTTATATGTGTGTGTGTATTTATATAATGCATATTCAGACTTATCAAGACTAGAATAATAATTGGATGCTGAAGTTCTTTTTAAAATTTTATTTTTTAAATAATCATTGTTAAAAATATAATTATATAATCCCCCATCTCCCCTCTCCTGCCTTCAATTCCTTGAGTACTGTTCCCTTACTCCTCAAGCTCGTGGCCTCACTTTCTTTAATAGTTTTTGTTACAGATATGTACAGTACATAAATATATAAATATTCATTGAGTCCATTTAATATTACTTGTATGTATATGATTTCAGGGCTGACCACTTGGTGTTGGATAACCAATTAGGGGGTTCGCCCTCCTGGAAGAGTAATTCTTTCTCCCTCAGCTGTCAGTAGTTGTCTGTAGTTTTCTGTCTAGGGTTGTGGCCTTTGAGATTTCCCCCATCTGCATTAGCGTGTCTATTGGTGCTGTCACTGTTCAGACCATGTTTGGGCAGCTGTATTGTTGAGGGGTCATGGGTGTAGTTTCCCTGTTATTTCTAGGCGACAGAGTCTCACCTCAGATTTCCTGTTTCTTTGGCTCTAATAATCTCTCAGTCTTCTCTTGCAAGACGTTCCCTGAGCCATGGGTGTGGGAGTTGTATATTAGATGCAGCCTCTTCGGCTGAGTTAGCAGAGCAACTGTCAGTTGTGCTTCTCTATAGTGGTCTCCTGTGCTTCAGATAGAAGCTCTGCTAGCTGTGAAGGCTATACTGTCTGTGAGTGTACAGATGAGTATTTAGAAGCTGGGAAGGAATGATGCTGGTTTAGTAAAGTGGTGGTAGGAGGCTCTCCTCTAAGATCTCTGACGTCATCGTCCCTGGGTAGTTGTCTAAGTTTCTAGTCCTTATTTCCGCCCAATGAGTGGGCCTTAAGACTAATTAGACAGCTCTTAGTCTCAAGATAGAAGTGCCACGAGTTCACCTTCAAGGCTATATGGGCATTGTTGTGGTTTATAGACTTCACTGCTGGGTAGGTGTCTTAGTTAGGGCTTCTGTTGCTGTTGTGAAACACCATGACCAAAAGCAAGTTGGCGAGGAAAGGGTTTATTTGGTTTATACTTCCACATCACAGTTCATCACTAAATGCAGTAAGAGCAGGAACTCGAGCAGGACAGGAATCTGGAGGCAGGAGCCGATGCAGAGGCCATGGAGGGGTGCTGTTTACTGACTGTTCCCCAAGGTTTACTCAGCCGCTTTCTTACAGAACCCAGGGCCACCTGCCCAGGGATGGCACCACTCACAGTGGGCTGGTCCTCATCCATCAATCACTGCTTAAGAAAATGCCGTACAGTCTTGCCTGCAACTGTCTCTTATAGAGGCATCTTCTTACTTGAGGTTTCCTCCTCTCTCTGTCAAGTTGGCACAAAACTAGACATCACAGTAGGACTTCCTGGTGGCTTCCCTCCCTTGGCAGCCTGCATGGCACCTTTTGGTACCGTGAAAGCTGTTCCTGAGGGAGGAGGCTCTCCAAGCTTATCTAGCTCTAATCTTCCAGTGTCCAAAGTACATGGTATCTCCTGCTTCAGCCTCTGGGAGGCAACCAAGGGCAACAGCAATAGCTCATAATGTTTAGGGAGTCTCTTGGACTCTGCTAGACACCAGCTCCAAAGAAGGTATCTCATGTCTGGCACCGAAGGTTTTGTTAGTCAGTGTGGCTCCTGGGGGCCTTGTCAGCCCAAGTGGCATAACTTAATTTTATTTATTTTTTTATTTTTTCAAGACAAGGTCTCACTATGTAGCTGTGGCTGTCCTGGAACTTGCTCTATAGGCCAGGCTGGTTTCAAACTCAAGATATCCACCTGCCTCTCTGTCTCCCAAGTGCTGGGATTAAAGGTGTGTGCCACACCACCCAGCAAAGTTTACCATGTTGAAGAAGAATTTAATTTGAAGTACTGTGTAACTATTAAGATATGCCTGTTATGTCTAAGGCTGAGAATTTGCATTTAGTTGGCAGGTTTTCATAGCCACTTACCCATTTTAGTATTGCTGTGTCTTGCTATATAATACATCTTTCTGCAAAATAATTCCTTGAAGTTTTTTCCTAAAAAAGCTACTTTAATGACTTTTGAATAAACATCAAAGTTCAGAAATACATGAATGTATTTTAAGGATAGTTATTGGGCTTTTATATAATACTTAGTATGACTTGAGACTAATTATCTTTTATATAATAATGTCTCATTAAGCTTTTTTTCTTCTTTAATTCAACAGCCAAAGAGTCAAAGAGATAAAAACCCTGTTAGTCACGGTAAATCTGAGCTACCTCTGCAAATACAGACTTCACACACACATTCTGAGGCACCGACCTACGAAGAGCTGCTAAACCGAAGACGGCGAGAGGAAGGCAGATACCGGCAACTAGAAGATGAAATTGAATTACTAAACAGAAGACTTCTTAGACAGGCAAATGAGGACGTAGGCGTTTCTGGTACAAATCAAAGCTTTGCCAGAAAGGCTGGTGGTGTTCCAGAACGAAGAGCTCGCAGGTCTGATGAGGAGCGCGTGCCTGACCGACAGCTCTGTAGATCTGACCGGGATCCCCACGACGGCGAAGAGATGGACGAGAGGTTTAGATTTGAAAGTGATTTCGATAGAAGACCCCTGAGAGTCTACCCCAGTGAGAGGTAATCTCCACATTTGTCTCCGTCCTCCTTACTCACTATTGTCTTAGTTTATAAAAGCGGTTTTACTTGATTCATTCAACTGTACTGTCTATTTTGTGAGGTGCTGTAATTTTATGTCACTGAAAACACTCAAAATGAGGACCCCAGGTAATCTAGGAGTTGGAAAGTGTGTAGCCTTAATTTAAAAGTGGGTGGCAACATTCTCGTAGAAGAAATTTCTTGTCTCAGCCGTGACCAAGTAGGGGAGTAAACAACAACAACAGTAAAAACAAACAAAATCCCCCAAATCTCATATGTGAGTGTGGAGCCTAAAGCAGACATTGACTCAGATTGGAAGCCTGGATTCTGGCTGCCAGCAGCATCCAGAGAAAGCCCAAGTTTAAGAACTCAGGTTGTCTTGGGTCATAGTTTCCCAGATGACTGTCAGGAAAGAAATCCACTTCCTTTTGCCGTAGGTTAAAGTCAGGTTGATAGACATCCTAATATTAAATGTTAAATGTAGGGAAAAGGGACATTTTAGCATGGATGAAATAAAGTATGTGCTTGTAATGTTTGTATACCTTAAGTATTTTTATCAATATATTTTAAAGATTGTTATTGGACTTTTATGTATTCAAATGGTGTAAACTTAATTAGATTTTCAAATGTTTTTCTACTTTAAACAATTGATTTTGTAATATTGTTTGGAATTTCTTAACTATAGATCTTTGTTGGCCTTTACCTTAATATTTAACTTGACATATGTTTCCCTATTAGAGACAGAAATATCACAGGGCCTGTGTTTGTCATTGGCCTGCTAACTTGAAGGATTATATGTAAATTTTAGGACCTGTTTTGTTTGATAGTCTCAATATTTAATTTTTTACTATTTTAGAAAATATTCTCAGGGCGTAATGCAGCACTGCCAGTATTTTAATTACTGATAACAATACAAAGCTCTCATTAATTCTCTGTCTCTAGTCTGTCCTTAGTTTAGATAATTTGAGTTCAAAATTTAATATCTGTAAGAATGAGAAATGTGGATTGCTTACGACAGTTTTCTATGTGAGCTGAATCTAGTTGTTTGTAGTTTTGAAAATGCTCCATATTCTGTAGTATCTTATATTTGAAGCTAATTAAAATCTTTTCAATTTAGGAACTCCAGGTACTCCTGGAATCTTGATGGTGTCTTCTGTACCTGAGAACTTTCTAAAGCCTTTTTTTTCCCTCTAGAATATAATGAAAATATAACTTTAAAGTTTGGAATTATAAGATACTCATGACAATTAATGCTTTATTCTTCACATATGAGCTAACATATCAATTTCATTTAATCATTTGAGGACTGCATTATTATATATCTCATAAATAAAATGATCTTTTTCTGTTAACTTTAAATCGTATTTTGAGATTATGTTACGTAAGGTTGAATTCTTACTCATGATCTCAATTCTGAACACTATTTAAGTCATGTGTTATTTACATTGTGTTAATGTATCAGCTATCATATCTCCATGTGTTAGGCATTTTTCATGTTTCTTGAGGACAAATTGGGATATAGCCACTTTTTCTCCTTGGAAAAAAAAAGAATTCACATTAATCATCCATTAGTTCATTTTTAATGAGTATACTTGTTAGTAAAAGAAATAATCCTGTTTGTTAACTCTATGATTTCCTTATTCCTAACTTCTTTAAGTTAAATTTTTGATTGATTCTAATCTTATAGTGATGTTTTATTTTTATAATTTTGCTGTTTCATTCTAATTATCTTACAACTTCTTAACATGCCTGATGTATTATGAACAGCATATTTTTTCTTATCTTATAGGTGGGGCAGTGAAAGCTCTCCAGAAAGGGTTGTTTTCGTAAAGTCATACCATGAATTGGTCAAAGTTCTTAAATAATTAACAAAGTGGTTATCACTGGGACTAAGAGCTTGTGTTCTGTGTGTTTGTGTGTGTTGTTCATGTGTCCTTACTAATGAGTAAAGTTGATGTTTAAGGGCTCTCTGAAGTTGAACATAAGTAGTTTTTTATGATACTTTGAATTATAGACTCTTAAATCGTAGCCTGTGCTAGTCTGTATTCCTTATTAGCTGAGCTGTAGAAGTTTTACTTTAATACTGAGTTAAGGAAGATTTCAGCATTGGATGCTGTTTGCAGTTTCTGCTTGACTAATGTGTCACACAGAATAGCGTTTCCTTTCTATTTAAAGCTTGCTAGTTGTATATTTATAATAGACATTCAGTAAAGTTCTGAAATGAGCCTTCCCTAAAGCTGAGATCTGTATGAACTGATAGGTTAAGTCCTCCTTAGTGTAAGACGCTCCAGATTTAATTTGTAAGGCATAAGTGAGAAGTGCCTGAGAAGATAGCCATTGGTGAAGACTTCTCCCTTAGTACCTTTACTTTTTCTTCAGAAAAGTCATTTTAGCAAATGTTTAAAAAGATTCATTTGCTGGACGGTGTTGGTACACACACACCTTTAATCCCAGGAGGCAGAGGCAGGCAGACCTCTGAATTTGAGGCTAGCCTGGTCTGCAGAGTGAGCTCCAGGACAGCCAGGGCTCTCACACAGAGAGACCTCGTCTTGAACCAACCCCCCAAAGGGATTGATTTATTTTTAAAAATTCTGTGTGTATGTATGTGTCCTCCCTAAGTTGATGTACACATGTTGTACAGTTGCTGGTGGAAGCCAGAGGGTTTCGTGTCCCCTGGAGCTGAGTTTCAGGCCACTGTTAGCCATCTGATACGGTCTGGAGACTGAACCAGGGTCTTCTGCAAGAGCAATATGTGCTCTTCATCACTGAGCCATTTCTCCAGCTCCATATGCGCAGATTTCCCTTCACAATGAGGATATAGTTGAGGATAGAAAATGCTTATTAACTACACAGATTAGAAAGAAACTGGAAGTCATGGGTGATGTTGCTCACAGGTAGCTTTTCAGAAAGCTCTAAAAGCAGAACTCAGGGGCGTGGAACATCACTTACAAGCATGGATGCATGGAAGCTC